>NC_088230.1:14145684-14455304 GCF_036934945.1 Oncorhynchus masou masou | reverse complement strand
CAGTACAACAACGGTGTGCAGAACAGCATCTCGGAACGTACAATTCGTCGGTCCTTGTCATGGATGAGCTATTGCCGCAGATGACCACACCGGGTTCCACTTCTATCAGCTAAAAACAAGAAGAAGCGGCTCCAGTGGGCACGCAATGACCAACACTGGACAATTGAGGAGTGGAAACACATTGCCTGGTTCCTGTTGCCACATTCCTGTTGCATCATGCTGATGGCAGTCAGGATTTGGCGTAAGCAGCATGAGTCTATGGCCCCATCCAAATCAAATTTTATTTGTCACATACACATGGTTAGCAGATGTTAATACAAGTGTAGCAAAATGTTTGTGCTTCTAGTTCCGACCATGCAGTAGTATCTAACAAGTAATATAACCTAACAACTACCTTATACACACACAAGTGTAGAGGAATGAAATATATGAATGAGTGATGTCCGAACAGCATAGATGTAGTAGATGGTATAGAGTACAGTATATACATATGAGATGAGTAATGTAGGGTATGAAAACATTATATAAAGTGGCATTGTTTAAAGTGGCTAGTGACACATTTAATTACATCAAGATGGCAAGCCACTCAATGTTAGTGATGGCCGTTTAACAGTCTTGGCCTTGAGATAGAAGCTGTTTTTCAGTCTCTCGGTCCCAGCTTTGATGCACCTGTACTGACCTCTCCTTCTGGATGATAGCGGGGTGAACAGGCAGTGGCTGTTGTCCTTGATGATCTTTTTGGCCTTCCTGTGACATCGGGTGGTGTAGGTGTCCTGGAGGACAGATAGTTAGCACCTGGTGATGTGTTGTGCAGACCTCACTACCCGCTGAAGAGCCTTACGGTTATGGCCGGAGCAGCTGCCGTACCAGGCAGTGATATAGCCCGACAGGATGCTCTCGATTGTGCACCTGTAAAAGTTTGTCAGTGTTTTCGGTGACAAGCCAAATTTCTTCAGCCTCCTGAGGTTGCGTCTCAGTTTGTCCGTGATGTGTACGCCGAGGAACTTAAAACTTTCCACCCTCTCCACTACTGTCCCGTCAATATAGATAGGGGGCTGCTCCCTCTGCTGTTTCCTGAAGTCCACGATCATCTCCTTTGTTGACGTTGAGTGTGAGGTTATTTTCCCGACACCACACTCAGAGGGCCCTCACCTCCCCCTGTAGGCCGTCTTGTTGTTGTTTGTAATCAAGCCTACCACTGTAGTGTTGTCTGCAAACTTGATGATTGAGTTGGAGGCGTGCATGGCGACGCAATCGTGGGTGAACAGGGAGTACAGGAGAGGGCTGAGAATGCACCCTTGTGGGGACCCAGTGTTGAGGATCAGCGGGGTGGAGATGTTGTTATCTACCCTCACCACCTGGAGGCGGCCCGTCAGGAAGTCCAGGACCCAGTTACACAGGGCGGGGTGGAGACCCAGGGTTTCGAGCTTAATGACAAGTTTGGAGGGTACTATGGTGTTAAATGCTGAGCTGTAATCGATGAACAGCATTCTTACATAGGCATTCCTCTTGTCCAGATGGATTAGGGCAGTGTGCAGTGTGATGGCGATTGCGTCGTCTGTGGACCCTATTGGGGCGGTAAGCAAATTGGAGTGGGTCTAGGGTGGAGGTGATATGGTCCTTGACTAGCCTCTCAAAGCACTTAATGATGACGGAAGTGAGTGCTACAAGGCGGTAGTCATTTAGCTCAGTTACCTTAGCTTTCTTGGAAACAGGAACAATGGTGGCCCTCTTGAAGCATGTAAGGGACAGCAGACTGGGATAAGGATGGTCCTGCCTGATGTAAACGGTACAGGCTGGTGGTGTAATGGTGTGGGGAATGTTTTCCTGGCACACGTTAGGTCCCTTGATACCAACTGAACAATGCCTGGAAAGAATTCAGGCTGGGAGTACGACCCAGTACTAGAAAAAAAAAAACTGTCCAGTGTTTTTATGCCTCTTTATAATCCTATAGGATGCTGTATATAGCATTTTAACATATATCAAACAAAAGACTCCAGAGATAAATGTTTGCAGATGTGCATAATTCACAGTCACCTAATAATCCCCAGTTTACAATTGGCTAATTCATCCCCCTCCTCTCCCCTGTAACTATTCCCCAGGTCGTTGCTGTAAATGAGAACGTGTTCTCAGTCAATTTACCTGGTAAAATAACGGATAAATAAATAAAAAAATATGCTGGTAACTTAATCCAAGATAATCATTTTAAAAACTCTAAATAACAAAAACACAAGTAGGTTGTAACATTTAAACTTATAAAACATGTTTAAAAACTGTAGAATTCTGCATGGATCACTGGTGCAATTGAATGCAGCATTGCTGCATCATGGTGCGCTCAAAATGTCTTGCAGCCGAGTAGGCTAGCCAGACCACTGCTTAAAGTGAATACACCGATGCAGGCACCTCAGGTTGTTATTTCATAAAGTAGATGACTCAACTGTTGACTAATTTATACTTGCGTGTGTGTCCTACTGTCCTTCAATAGGCAAGACAAACTAATTTCCACGATTTCACCAGTATCAAAATCATAGCACGTTTTTGACTGATTGATTGAAATAAATGTATAATAAGAAAATTGTGGGAGATGTACTAGATTTCAGTGCAACCTTTGATATTATTGACCATAACCTATTGTTGAGAAAACACATTTATGGCTTTTCAACCTCTACCATATAGTGGATTCAGAGTCATCTATCTACTCAAGCTGAATCTGGTAGTGAATGGTGTGGCTGTTGAAAAAGTTGAGGAGACTAAATTACTTGGAGTTACCTTAGATTGTAAAGGGTCATGGTCAAAACATATAGATTCGATGGTTGTAAAGATGGGAGAGGTCTGTCCACAATTAAGAGATGCTCTGCTTTTTTGACACCACACTCCAAAAAGAAAGTCCTGCAGACTCTAGTTTGATCTTATCTTGATTATTGTCCAGTCAGGTGGTCAATTGATACAAAGAAAGACCTAGTTAAGCTGCAGTTGACTCAGAACAGAGCGGCACATCATTGCTCTTCATTGTAATCAGAGGACTAATATAAATACTATGATTACCAGTTTCTCTTGGCTAAAAGTTGAGGAGACACTGACTGCATCACTTATTATTTATAAGAGACATTAATGCATTGAAAATTACTAATTGTTTGCATAGTTTGCACACCAGACATGCCAACAGTGGTCTTTTCACAGTCCCCAAATCCAGAACAAATTCAAGAAAATGTACAGTATTAAATAGAGCCATTATTGTATGGAATCCCTTCCATCTCATACAGTTAAAATGAACAGCAAACCTAGTTTAAAAGAACAGATAAAGCTACACCGGCACAACGCCTCTCCCGATTTGACCTAGATATTTGTGCGATTGTATTGATATGCAGGATATGTATGCTGTTTATAAATGGATGTTGTTCTGTACTTCCAACTGTTCTTGTCTATTAATGTTTTGTATTAAGTCATGTTTCATGTTTTGTGTGAATCCCAGAAAGAGTAACTTCTGCTTTCACAACGGCTAATGGGGACCCTAATAAAATACCTCACAAGAAAATACAAAATATTGCTGCTGCTTACTGTTGTCATGTTTTTTTAATTATAGCCGAATGTCAAAACACAGGTTTTAATGTCCAAATTCATAGTCAATATGCTGAAATTAGTAATGATATGTTGAAGACCAAGACATAAAAACTACTCTCCACACACACACACACACACGTCACACTTGTGTTCAGATTACTTGTATTTTGCTAAATTAGTACCTTAACTGCTCATGCACCAAAATTTACCAAGCAGTCAACTCCAGACTATAATAGACGGTGCAAATTAATCACTCACATCGATATAGTACTGAAATCAATGGAACTGGGACAATAACTGCGGCGACAAGTACCATTTGTGCTCTTCTAAAAGACAAACTTGGGTATGCTACATTTAACTGTCGTTAGATGAGAACCTGTGGTAGGCTCGATATGGGCAAATGTTTAAAGTAGATGGCCAATACGAAATAGGAAATGCAACACTTTTTTAATTGGACAATTTAAATGAATAATCCCTCTAAATATTTATAGGAGTTGCCTTTCGTTTGAGTAATAGCTTGACAGTAAAATGTGTGTATTAGCTTGTGGCCAGCGACTTCTATACAGAGAAAGTTGCAAATTGTCTGTGCCATTTGAGTTTGAAAATGAGTACCAAATGAAATATAAGCAATCGATTTAGTGTCAGCGTGATGACAATACACTTTTCTAAAAATATACCCTATCGGAAGTAAAAAAAAAAAAAAAAAAAAGGATGTGTAATTCCACAGAATGTTATGTGGTGAAAATGTAAGCTTGTGTTATTTAGTAACACCTTGTTCACTATAGGGAGATTAGCGTAATATAAAAATGTCATATGTCAAAGTCATTCAATATTTTAATACACAGAGTACATAAAACATTAAGAACACCTGCTCTTTCCATGATATAGACTGACCAGGTGAAAGTTATGATCCCTGTTACTCCCTGTTAAATCCACTTCAATCAGTGTAGATCAGGGATGTGCAACTTTGATGGGTGTGGGGGCCACAACAACAAAAATAACTCATCATTAGGAGCCTCAGTGGAACGTCACCTGCCCAATGCATAGTGGCAACTGTAAAGTTTGGTGGACGAGGAATAATGGTCCTTTGGCTGTTTCTCATGGTTCAGGCTAGACCCCTTAGATCTAGTGAAGGGAAATCTTAGCCAAATAACATACAATTACATTCTAGACGATTCTGTGCTTCCAACTTTGTGGCAACAGTTTGGGGAAGGGCCTTTCCTGTTTTAGCATGACAATGCCCCTGTTCGAAAAGTGAGGTCGATACAGAAATTGTCGAGATCAGTGTGGAAGAACTTGACTGGCCTGTACAGAGCCCTGACCTCAACCCCATCAAACACCTTTGGGATGAATTGGAACGCCAACTGCGAGCCAGGCCTAATTGCCCAACATCAGTGCCGAACTCACTAATGCTCGTGGCTGAATGGAAGCAAGTCCCCGCAGCAATGTTCCAACATCTAATGGAAAGCTTTCCCAGAAGAGTGGAGGTTGTTATATCAGCAAAGGGGGACCAACTCCATATTAATGGCTATGATTTTGGAATGAGATGTTCGACAAGTCATGTAGTGTACCTTGAAATAAACAATGACATTAACCTGATTGGTATTTTACCATTTATTTCTGGAAAACGTGCAGTATTTTGTTGATGGAGTTGTTGTAACTTGCTTGCTAGCTAGCTAGGTTATTCCATTCACAAACACCACGCTTGATCCATGTGAGTGGGCCAATTCGCTTGCTGACAATCTTAGTTTTTTTTATCATCTACTAGCAACATAACATGTTAAAAATCTTTGGGCGCTTTATTTTATACATTACCCAATTCACCTCCATCATCAAAGCCGCCCGCTGTCATGCTGTAGTAACACTGGTGGTGTCAGTGGACTTGGAGCCTACATTGACTGTGGACACAGGACCGTTTTGTTAGCCTCAGCTTGGTGAATCCAGTCTTCCACTGTTGATCGCCATCGTAGTTGTTAGGGACAATGTGAGCCCCGTATTTGACTGAAGCGCCAGGTCTGACTGCTGCATCCTCGCAAAGCAGTCCCACTTTCTTCCAATCTTGACGCAATTCGGCCAAACATGCATGCCGGTAAAAAGTGCACTGCCGCAAGCACCAGGGTGTATTATATTATATATATATATATATATATATATATATATTATTATTTTTTTTAAATAGACTTTTCCACCTATCCTACCATCAGGCCACTCCCTTCTTGACGTCAAAGCCACAATGTATTGTTGGCAGGGACTGAAACTAACTTTTTGATCCACCAGCCACTGTGTCAGGTAGATTTTAAAATCTACCAGCCACTCAAATTTTTTACCAGACAATTACACACACACACAAAAAAAGATCAGCATGCTTAATAATGTATGTATTACTAGAAGTGATGTGGTATACTGCTCAATGTTATTTCATCAAAAATGTTCAGCTGCCCTTTTAAGGGTGGGAGGTTACCGTGGCAACAAGGGCACTCGAGCTGCTGAGTCAACAGTGAGTGTCCGTGTGAGATAGATAATCTGACTAGTAAACAATGTGTCTTCGCTAATAGTTGAAGCAAACTCAAACATTGAAAAATAACCTAGTAGTGAACAAAACAATGTATATAAATTGCCAAGAAACAGAAGAACAAAGTCTCACTTTAGTAGACTTTCAAGTAAATTAGACCAACTTTTATGCCTGTGCGCAGCGCTTCTAAAAATGTATCTTACTTCAATCACAGTGCTCACAGCTCCCCAACCAGACAGTGTTGTTGTGCGCAAGGTCGGGTATTATTGGAATCGTAGTTCGTTGTGTGGTTAGCTACCAGTTATGAAACAAAATGACAAACACTTTGAAAACAGCTACTGCACCTTTTATGTGGCGATAAATGCACTCATACTCGTACTCATAATCTTATCTTGATTATTGTCCAGTCAGGTGGTCAATTGATGCAAAGAAAGACCTAGGTAAGCTGCAGCTGACTCAGAACAGAGCGGCACATCTTGCTCTTCATTTCCCTTTCTCTGCGATTGTCATTCTAATCCAGAAAAAACTAAATCCTGTCCTCAAACTTTTAAATCAAAAAGGTGCAAAGTTATAGGCTAAGATGCAAAACATCTACAAATGTTTTTCTTGATCAAATAACATGGAAAACAAACACTTTTAAATGTACCATCCTGTACATAGGCTGGTCATCTAGAAAAGGGCCTTCCCCAAACTGTTGCCACAAAGTTCGAAGCACAGAATCGTCAAGGATGTTATTGTATGCTGTAGCATTAAGATTTCCCTTCACTGGAACTAAGGGGCCTAGCCCGAACCATGAAAAACAGCCCCGGACCATTATTCCTTCTCCACTAAACTTTACAGTTGGCACTATGCATTCAGGCAGGTTGCATTCTCCTGGCATCCGTCAAACCCAGATTTGTCCGTCGGACTGCCAGATGGTGAAGCATGATTCATCACTCCAGAGAACACGTTTCCACTGCACCAGAGTCCAATGGCGGTGAGCTTTACGTCACTCCAGCCGACGCTTGGCATTGTGCATGATGATCTTAGGCTTGTGTGTGGCTGCTCGGCCATGGAAACCCATGTCATGAAGCTACCGGCTAACAGTTTTTTGTGCTGACGTTGCTTTCAGAGGCAGTATGGAACTCGGTAGTGAGTGTTACAAATGGTTTCCACTTCACAATAACAGCACTTACAGTTGACCGGGGCATTTCTAGCAGGACAGAAACTTGACGAACTGACTTGTTGGAAAGCTGGCATCCTATGACGGTGCCACGTTTCATATGAGCCCTTGGACATCCAAAGTTTTTAGATAATTTTATCTGTATTGTTGCCTATCAGTTGTTTTTTTTGGTGCAAATAAATAAAACGTATCATGCAAGTATTTTTATATTCCGCAAATATTATTAGATTAATTGTTTTGTACAGAACATTATCAGACTCAAGTTACAAATGCTGGTAAACACTCAAATACATTAAGTTTAAATATTTTCACAAAAGTAGTGCACCGAGTCTATTAGCAGTTTGGGGCCTTTCTGCTTTCTGTTTTTAAAGAATAATGGGCAAATGTTGAAACAATCCAAGTGTGGAAAGCTTTTAGAGACTTACCAAGACAGACTCACATCTGTAATTGCTGCCAAATGTGATTGATTCTAATATGTATTGACTCAGGGGGTTGAATACTTATCAAATAAGATATTGGTGTTTTTTTCCCCCATAAATTTTTACAATTTTACTTCCACTTTGACAGTAGAGTATTTTGTGAAGATCGTTGACAAGAAATGACAATTAAATCCATTTTAATCTCACTTTGTAACACAAAATCATGTGGAAAATGTCAAGAGGTGTGAATACTTTTTGAAGGCACTGTATATCTTAAAATGACTGCGTTTTAATTAATTTGACAATGCAAATGTGAAGCCCATTCGGAGCAAACAAAACTGGGACTATGGAAGTAAAATTGACACATCACTTTCATAGGGTATAAAACAAGATTCAATTAATTAAATATGTGCTTTCTAGCCACAGTTTAACTTTGTTTAGACAATGTCCAATCCAGGTAGAGTCAATAGACACTCATAAATACCGTAGTAAGCCTAAGGTCAGGCTTCCAGTTTCATAACTCACAGTTAACATGTCAACCCACTCTTGTCCTCATGAAACATAGATGAGAGATACAACACAATCTGTTTCTTTCTCACCACATCTAAGCTGTCTTGAACAGGAAATATCAACTAAATTATTAATAAAATGTCCAATGCAGGCTCCAGAAACCACACCTAACACTTCATGGATATCTGAAAGAACTGGACAAGTATAAACATTTTGGTTGTAGCTCCAACATCGACTCGGTCGAATTTTCCCCATATTGCTTATACTCATTCAATCCTTTCAGATCTACACTTGTGCCTAGGAGCTAGGGGCAACATGTGGTTTTGGGGACAGGGACTTTGCTCCTTTGCTTATATGTACAGTAAACTAGCCACCTAATAGCCTTAAATTACCCTGCTCACAAACTGATGAAAGTAAGCACAGTATCTCCCTCCCTTTAACTGTGAATGGTATGGAGAGTTAATTGTTAAAACAAATGGACTGGATGATAGGATGTTGGGATGACTCGTTGGGGAATATGATCAAACCTGAACTCTATCGCTCCTGTAATTAGAGCCCAGCCCATAAAACTTTGATGGACCTAAAAACATCCATTACATACTAGCAACAGTGTGGCCACAGCTTGACCAGGACCTTGTTCTTTTGAGTGATGTTCTAGACAGGAAGAAGACAAGTCAAGGCGAGGAACAGGTGACTCCTCACACTCTGACGTCCACTAAAGCGGGACACGGCCGGCTGACTCTGTCGGGGAAATTTGGGATCAATCAAACGCCATCACTCCCAGAATGCAATATGAATGGCCCCGCGGGACATTGCCGAGGTGGCGAAGAGAAGACGGAAAGAGACGGCGATACGCTGAGATTAACGATCTTATCAGCAGATAAAGATGGAGAAGTTAAGGATGGGTCAGTATAAGTTCTTGATAAGCTTCACAGGGCCAGTTATAACCTACCCGCATCTGGCGCTGATACAGTGCATTCGGGAAAGTATTTAGAACCCTTGGCTTTTTCCACATTTTGTTATGTTACAGCCTTATTCTAAAATTGTTTAAATTGTTGTTTTTTAATGCCCCATAACAAAGCAAAAACTGATTTACATTTTTTTTTTGCAAATGTGTTCAAAATAAAACACTGAAATATCACATTTAAATAAATATTTTGAACTTTTACTCAGTACTTTGTTGAGGCACCTTTGGCTGCGATTGCAAGCCTTGAATCTTCTTGGATATGACGCGACAATCTTGGCACACCTGTATTTGGGGAGTTTCTCCCATTCTTCTCTGCAGATACTCTCAAACTCTAACGGGTTGGATGGGAAGTGTTGCTGCACAGCTATTTTCAGGTCTCTCCAGAGATGTTTGATCGGGTTCAAGTCCAGGCTCTGACTGGGCCACTCAAGGACATTGAGGCTTGTCCCGAAGCCACTCCTGCATTGTCTTGGCTGTGTACTTAGGGTCATTGTCCTGTTGGAAGGTGAGCCTTTGCCCGAGTTGGAGGTCGTAAGCACTCTGGAGCAGGTTTTCATCAAGGATCTCTCTGTACTTTGCTCCATTCATCTTTACCTCGATCCTGACTAGTCATCCCAGTCCTTGCCTCTGAAAAACATCCCCACACAGCATGATGCTGTCACCACCATGCTTCACTATAGGGATGGTGCCAGGTTTCCTCCAGATGTGACGCTTGGCATTCATGACAAAGAGTTCAATCATGGTTTCATCAGACCAGAGAATATTGTTTCTTATGGTCTGACAGTGCGTTAGGTGCCTTTTGGCAAACTACAAGCAGGCTGTCATGTGGCTTTTACTCTACCATAAAGGCCTGATTGGTGGAGTATTGCTGAGATGGTTGTCCTTCTAGAAGGTTCTCCCATCTCCACAGAGGAACTGGAGCTCTCTCAGAGAGACCATTGCATTCTTGGTCACCTCCCTGACCAAGGCCCTTCTCCCCCAATTGCTCAGTTTGGCCGGGCAGCCAGCTCTCGGAAAAGTCTTGAAGGTTCCAAACCTCTTCCATTTAAGAATGATGGAGGCCACTGTGTTCTTGGGGACCTTCAATGCTGCAGATATTTTTAGTACTCTTCCCCAGATCTGTGCATTCGACAAAATTCTGTCTCGGAGCTCTACGGACAATTCTTTCGACCTCATGGCTTGGTTTTTGCTCTGACACGCACTGTCAACTTTGGGACCTTATATAGACAGGTGTGTGCCTTTCCAAATCATGTCAAATCAATTGAATTTACCCCAGGTGGACTCCAATCAAGTTGTAGAAACATCTCAAGGATGATCAATGGAAACAGGATGCACCTGAGTTAAAGTTCAAGTCTCATAGCAAAAGGTCTGAATACTTACGTAAATAAGTCATTTCCATTTCGTTTTTCACTTTGTGGGGTATTGTGTGTAGATTGATGAGGAAAAACATTTATTGAATCTATTTTAGAATAAGACGGTAAAAGTAACAAAATGTGGAAAAGGGGAAGGGGTCTGAATACTTTCCGAATGCACTGTATATATTATACTAGTAATGCTAGCATTGTAAATTAGCTTACTTGTGATATTTTGCGCTTCTGAGGAGGGGTGTTTTTTTTTTATCAATGTCTACTCACAGCCAATCAGCCAGCGGCTGCTGGCAATCAGCACTCCACTCATACTTACTTTTCCAATATGACCCAGGCTCTCGTTAACAACGTGAGCGAGGCCTGGAAGCCAAGGCTACAATACGAATAACCGTGTCTGATTTTACTTGTCAAACCAGGCACATGTGAATGTTCGTTTGTCAATAGGGGCCATGTTGTTTTACATAATAGCCTGTACAATTTTGAGTAGAGACCTTGGTCCATAGATGGTATATACAGTGCCTTGCGAAAGTATTCGGTCCCCTTGAACTTTGCGACCTTTTGCCACATTTCAGGCTTCAAACATGAAGATATAAAACTGTATTTTTTGTGAAGAATCAACAACAAGTGGGACACAATTATGAAGTGGAACGACATTTATTGGATATTTCAAACTTTTTTAATAAATCAAAAACTGAAAAATTGGGCGTGCAAAATTATTCAGCCCCCTTAGGTTAATACTTTGTAGCGCCACTTTTTGCTGCGATTACAGCTGTAAGTCGCTTGGGGTATGTCTCTATCAGTTTTGCACATCGAGAGACTGAAATTTTTTCCCATTCCTCCTTGCAAAACAGCTCGAGCTCAGTGAGGTTGGATGGAGAGCATTTGTGAACAGCAGTTTTCAGTTCTTTCCACAGATTCTCGATTGGATTCAGGTCTGGACTTTGACTTGGCCATTCTAACACCTGGATATGTTTATTTTTGAACCATTCAATTGTAGATTTTGCTTTATGTTTTGGATCATTGTCTTGTTGGAAGACAATTCTCCGTCCCAGTCTCAGGTCTTTTGCAGACTCCATCAGGTTTTCTTCCAGAATGGTCCTGTATTTGGCTCCATCCATCTTCCCATCAATTTTAACCATCTTCCCTGTCCCTGCTGAAGAAAAGCAGGCCCAAACCATGATGCTGCCACCCCCATGTTTGACAGTGGGGATGGTGTGTTCAGTGTGATGAGCTGTGTTTCTTTTACGCCAAACATAACGTTTTGCATTGTTGCCAAAAAGTTCAATTTTGGTTTCATCTGACCAGAGCACCTTCTTCCACATGTTTGGTGTGTCTCCCAGGTGGCTTGTGGCAAACTTTAAACAACACTTTTTATGGATATCTTTAAGAAATGGCTTTCTTCTTGCCAGTCTTCCATAAAGGCCAGATTTGTGCAATATACAACTGATTGTTGTCCTATGGACAGAGTCTCCCACCTCAGCTGTAGATCTCTGCAGTTCATCCAGAGTGATCATGGGCCTCTTGGCTGCATCTCTGATCAGTCTTCTCCTTGTATGAGCTGAAAGTTTAGAGGGACGGCCAGATCTTGGTAGATTTGCAGTGGTCTGATACTCCTTCCATTTCAATATTATCGCTTGCACAGTGCTCCTTGGGATGTTTAAAGCTTGGGAAATCTTTTTGTATCCAAATCCGGCTTTAAACTTCTTCACAACAGTATCTCGGGCCTGCCTGGTGTTTTCCTTGTTCTTCATGATGCTCTCTGCGCTTTTAACGAACCTCTGAGACTATCGCAGTGCAGGTGCATTTATACGGAGACTTGATTACACACAGGTGGATTGTATTTATCATCATTAGTCATTTAGGTCTACATTGGATCATTCAGAGATCCTCACTGAACTTCTGGAGAGAGTTTGCTGCACTGAAAGTAAAGGGGCTGAATAATTTTGCACGCCCAATTTTTCAGTTTTTGATTTGTTAAAAACTTTTGAAATATCCAATAAATGTCATTCCACTTCATGATTGTGTCCCACTTGTTGTTGATTCTTCACAAAAAAATACAGTTTTATATCTTTATGTTTGAAGCCTGAAATGTGGCAAAAGGTCGCAAAGTTCAAGGGGGCCGAATACTTTCGCAAGGCACTGTATCAAGTTGTGTAGATTAGTCATTTGGAGCCAGAGGAGTAGCATTTTATGTGTTGTGTGTCCATTATGGCAGCCCTTATGGGTCTTTGAGGCAATTTTGTTCCTTGTGAGGAGAGGGACCTACAGTATGTTCTGAATTCCTTGACTTGTTTCAAGGGAAAGGGGCGTGAGCTTTCCAAACTTAATCATATGTTATAGCGCCACCATGTAGCCAATTGGCATGCCATTGTATAAGGAGGTGTGGCCCATGGCCCTTTAACATCATGCAAGGTTGCATACTGCTACGCCTTACAATCTCATGGGTATTTTATTTATTTAGCCTTTATTTTGACAGGGAGTCATGTTGAGACGAAGGTTTATTTTACAAATTAGCCCTGTAACAAAGATACACACAATAAATACAAACTATACAAAATGCAACAGAATTACAACAACAAAAAAGATGAAGGGGAAAAAAACACATTCTTTCGTAAAAAGGTATTGAATCAGCAGTCTGAATTGTCCTAGAGGCACTAATACAGGGATCTCCAACCATTTCTAGCATGAGAGCTAAATAATTTAACAGTGAACCAGGAGTACTAATGTGATTCCTGAAATGCAGAGCGTATTGATAGAGTATTTGTTCTAAACTGAAATTATATTTTTGTTACATTGTTTGCTAGCTCAGCTGGTTAGTGGTTATAGCTTTGACTGCATATTGACAGTGAATTCAGAGTCATTCAATGATTAGTCACAATTAAAACAATTTTACCAGGTTCCCATGAAGCAATTGTAATGACAGTCCACCACAACATACCCAAAGAGTTTCCTGATTAGCAAAGGTTTGTCTGTGTTAAATTTAATTGTCTATTAGAAACCGTTTGAGATCATTGTGAGGGTTTTAGCCAGTAGTTGCATGGGGAATTGGGCTTCCCAGGAAAACGTTGAATGAGGTTGCAACACTAATCATGGGGGGGCGGAGCTTAGTGAAGGGACATTTATACAGAATTTGAGATCATTCCACAAATAAGATGCAAAAAAACTAAAGGCTGTTGTTTTACCTAACTCTGCAGAGCCCAAATGAATTCCTAGAGTAAGCCATCCCTGGCGACCAGGTATGGTAGCTCGCATGTCTAAAGGGGATGTTAGGCACAGCGAGTTTTTGTTAAATAGCTTTCTAAATTAAAAGAAAGTAATGTATCGACCCACGTGACATCAAAGAGGGTTAACCAACTTACTGTTAGAGAATGCAGTGACGTGTAGTAAACCTGTTATCCGTAATAAAGCACAGTGTGCTAGGATAAACTGCATCCAACAGCTTTAATGAAGTGGCAGCTGTATTCATATTTACGATGTCGCCATAGTTTAAGAACGGTAGGAACGTCGACTAAATGATCTACTTTCTACTATTTGGTGAGAGGTATGACCTATTGATATAGAAGTAGCATTTTTTTCTCAGCTTCTTAACTAACTCATATCTAGATGCCAAGATATTTGTAAACAGGGAGAAGATCAAAGTAAGCAAAATCCAAAGTATATACAGTGGGGCAAAAACGTATTTAGTCAGCCACCAATTGTGCAAGTTCTCCCACTTAAAAAGATTTTCATCATAGGTACACTTCAACTATGACAGACAAAATGAGAAAAAAAAAATCCAGAAAAATCACATTGTAGGATTTGTAAATGAATTTATTTGCAAAATATGGTGGAAAATAAGTATTTGGTCAATAACAAAAGTTTCTCAATACTTTGTTATATACCCTTTGTTGGCAATGACAGAGGTCAAACGTTTTCTGTAAGTCTTCACAAGGTTTTCACACACTGTTGCTGGTATTTTGGCCCATTCCTCCATGCGGATCTCCTCTAGAGCAGTGATGTTTTGGGGCTGTTGCTGGGCAACACGGACTTTCAACTCCCTCCAAAGATTTTCTATGGGGTTGAGATCTGGAGACTGGCTAGGCCACTCCAGGACCTTGAAATGCTTCTTACGAAGCCACTCCTTCGTTGCCCGGGTGGTGTGTTTGGGATCATTGTCATGCTGAAAGACCCATCTACGTTTCATCTTCAATGCCCTTGCTGACTGTAGGCTTTGTTAATTTGGTCCCAGCTCTCTGCAGGTCATTCACTAGGTCCCCCTGTGTGGTTCTGGGATTTTTGCTCACCGTTCTTGTGATCATTTTGACTTCACAGGGTGAGATCTTGCATGGAGCCCCAGATCGAGGAAGATTATCAGTGGTCTTGTATGTCTTCCATTTCCTAATAATTGCTCCCACAGTTGATTTCTTCAAACCAAGCTGCTTACCTATTGCAGATGCAGTCTTCCCAGCCTGGTGCAGGTCTACAATTTTGTTTCTGGTGTCCTTTGACAGCTCTTTGGTCTTGGCCATAGTGGAGTTTGGAGTGTGACTGTTTGAGGTTGTGGACAGGTGTCTTTTATACTGATAACGAGTTCAAACAGATGCTTTGCGTAACTATTTAATGAAGCTGCCAGTTAAGGACTTGTGAGGAATCTGTTTCTCAAACTAGATACTCTAATGTCCTCTTGCCCAGTTGTGCACCGGGGCCTCCCACTCCTCTTTCTATTCTGGTTAGGGCCAGTTTGCTCTGTTCTGTGAAGGGAGTAGTACACAGCATTGTAGGAGCTATTCAAGTTCTCGCATGGAATAGCCTTCATTTCTCAGAACAAGCATAGACTGACAAGTTTCAGAAGAAAGGTCTTTGTTTCTGGCCATTTTGAGCCTGTAAACTACCCCACAAATGCTGATGCTCCAGATACTCAACTAGTCTAAAGAAGGCAAGTTTTATTGCTTCTTTAATCAGAACAAATGTTTTCAGCTGTGTTAACATAATTGCAAAAGGGTTTCCTAATGATCAATTAGCCTTTTAAATGCTAAACTTGGATTAGCTAACATAACGTGCCATTGGAACACAGGAGTGATGGTTGCTGATAATGGCTCTCTGTACGCCTATGTAGATATCCCATAAAGATTCTGCCATTTCCAGCTACAATAGTCATTTAACACATTAACAATGTCTCCACTGTATTTCTCATCAATTTGATGTTATTTTAATGGATAAAATATGGACAAAAAACAAGGACATTTCTAAGTGACCCCAAACTTTTGAACAGTAGTGTACGTGGTTGCGAAGGGTATCAGTGTCTTAACAGCACGATTTGCCAAGGAAAGAAACTCTGAGAGCAGCCCTATCCAGAAATCTGATTAAATTCAATTTTCACAGAACCGCTTGTTGTAATTTCAATGAGGCTCTCTTGTTCAGATATCAGTAAGTGAACTGGAGGCAAGGCATGAAAGGGATCACAAATCCATTTTTTTGTGTCATCCGTTTCAGGAAACTACCTGAGTAATTGTGCACCCAGCTCACTCAGGCGCTTCGCTATATCACATTTGACATTGTCCATAAGCTTGAGTTCATTTGCACAAAAAAAATAATATAATGATGGAAAGACCTGTGTGTTGTCTTTATTATTGCAGGCAGAAAAAAGCTCCAACTTCTTAATCATAGCCTCAATTTTGTCCCGCACATTGAATATAGTTACGGAGAGTGCCTGTAATCCTAGATTCAGATCATTCAGGCGAGGAAAAACATCACCCAGATAGGAAGTCGTGTGAGAAAATTGTCATCATGCAAGTGATCAGACAAGTGAAAATGATGGTCAGTAAAGAAAACTTTAAGACCGTCTCTCAATTTAAAAAAACGTGTCAATACTTTGCCCCTTGATAACCAGCGCACTTCTGTATGTTATAAAAGCGTTACATGGTCGCTGCCCATATCATTAGATAGTGCAGAAAATACACAAGAGTTCATGGGCCTTGCTTTAACAAAGTTAACCATATTCACTATTGTGTCCAAAACGTCTTTCAAGTTGTCAGGCATTCCCTTGGCAGCAAGAGCCTCTCGGTGGATGCTGCAGTGTACCAAAAGTGCCATCGGGAGAAACTGCTTGCACGCACGTGACCACTCCACTATGTCTCTCTGTCATGGCTTTGCACCATCAGTGCAGATACCAACACATCTTGACCACCAATGTCCATTTGATGTCACAAGCTGTCCAGTACTTTACAAATATCCTCATGTTGTCCTGGTTTCTAGTGTTTTGCAGAAGAGGATGTTTCCCTTAACCTGTTGGAACTCTAGGGGCGCAATTTCATTTTTGGATGAAAAACGTTGCCGTTTTAAACAAGATATTTTGTCACAAAAAGATGCTCGACTATGCATATAATTGCTACTGTTCGAAAGAAAACACTCTGACGTGTCCAGAAATACAAAGATCTTCTCTGTGCGTGCCCTTTAACGTGAGCTTCAGGCAAAACCAAGATGAGATGGCATCCAGGAAATGACAAGGATTTTTGAGGCTCTGTTTGTCATGATCTCCTTATATGGCTGTGAACGCAAGAGGAATGAGTCTGCCCTTTCTGTCGTTTCCCCAAGGTGTCTGCAGCATTGTGACGTATTTGTAGGCAGATCATTGGAAGATTGACCATAAGAGACCACATTTACCACGTGTCCGCCCGGTGTCCTGCGCCGAAATTGGTGCGCAAAAGTCACCTGCCAGTATTTTTCCAAACAATACAGAGAGTAAAGCAAGCTTCCACGAACTGCATGTCAATGAAGAGATATGTGAAAAAACACCTTGAGGACTGATTCCAAACAACGTTTGCCATGTTTCGGTCGATATTATGTAGTTAATCCGGAAAAAGTTTTACGTTGTAGGTGACTGCATTTTCGGTTCGTTTCAGTAGCCAGGCGCAATGTAGAAAACGGAACGATTTCTCCTACACACAGACGCTTTCAGGAAACACTGCGCATTTGGTGTGTAACTGAGAGTCTCCTCATTGAAAACATCAGAAGCTCTTCAAAGGTAAATGATTTTATTTATTTGGTTATCTGGTTTTTGTGAAAATGTTGCGTGCTACATGTTATTCAAAATGCATTGCTAGCTTTGCATACTCTTACACGAATTAGTCAATTTCTATGGTTCAAAAGCATATTTTGAAAATCTGAGATGACAGTGTTGTTAAGAAAAGGCTAAGCTTGAGAGCAGATGCATTATTTTCATTTTATTTGCGATTTTCAGAAATCGTTAACGTTACATTATGCTAATGAGCTTCAGGCTATAACTGTATACAGGGTTTTTTCATAGCCAAACGTGAACAAAACGGAGCGATTTGTCCTACACAAATAATATTTTTTTGAAATACTGCACATTTGCTATGTAACTGAGAGTCTCCTCATTGAAAACATCCGAAGCTCTTCAAAGTTAATGATTTTATTTATTTGGTTATCTGGCTTTTGTGAAAATGTTGCGTGCTACATGCTACACAAAATGCTATGCTAGCTTTGCATACTCTTACACAAATTAGTCAATTTCTATGGTTCAAAAGCATATTTTGAAAATCTGAGATGACAGTGTTGTTAAGAAAAGGCTAAGCTTGAGAGCAAACGCATTATTTTAATTTTATTTGCGATTTTCAGAAATCGTTAACGTTGCGTTATGCTAATGAGCCTGAGGCTTTAGTCACGATCCCGGATCCGGGATGGGGAGTTTCAAGAAGTTAACTGACCCCCCATAAACATGTACCAGGCCCGCCACGTCTGTTGACTCATCCAGCTGTAACGCATATAATTCACTGGCTTGTATGAAAAGGAGTAATTGCTTCAAAACATCTCCTGCCATGTCACTGATGAGTCGTGAAACAGTCTTGTTTGATGAAGGCATTGTCTGTATAGTCATATCCGCGGTGCAGGAAGAATTAAGTCCTCCACAATAGTATGGGGCTTGTCTGTCCTCGCCACTCGGGAGCTCACCATATAAGACGCTTCTAGCCCCTTCTCATTAATGGTATCTGTTGCTTTTATACATGTCTTACTACTCGAAAACTGTCTTTATTCTCACTCAAAAAACTCCAGTGGCTTATTTTTCTAAATGGTCATGTTTTGTTTTTAAATGTCTGCGCAAGAGGGAAGGTTTCATTGAGTTATGACATTGTATATGTCCATATGTGCAAAAGTACTATGTGGAAAGGCACTACTCCCAATATAAGTGAACCCCAAATCAATGTAGTTCGGTGCTTTCCCGGGTAAGGGGGCAGTAGCTCTTCGGCTGCATCAGATTCACAACTGTCAGTGTCCATGTAGGCTTGGATAACAACAAATGTAGAATTACTGATGCTAGCAGTGGATGAGCTCGTGGAAGCAGAACAACCCGTGTCATCAACAGGTGCATGTGTAGTACCCCTGGTAGAAGCGGTACTACCAGTAAAGCTGTTATGTGTCTCTATGGACGCGGGCCTTACTTTTAAACATTTATCAATTTTCGAGCAGACGGAGTGAGCAGCAGCTACGTTTGGGGACCGTTAGTGGAATGTTCCAGAAGGCATTTCTGCCAAAACACATGCGACATACACCTAGTTTCCTGAAACAAGTCACAAGCATGTGCCTTTCCAAATCATGTCCAATCAATTGAATTTACCACTGGTGGATTGCAATCAACATGTCAAGGATGATCAATAGAAACAGGATGCACCTGAGCTCAATATCGAGTCTCATGACAAAAGGTTTTGAAAACTTATGTAAATAAGGCATCTGTTGTTTTTTTTATTATACATTTGCAAACATTTCTAAAAACCTGTTTTGCTTTGTCATTATGGAGTATTGTGTGTAGATTGATGAGGATGTATTCTTGTTTTAATCTATTTTAGAATAAGGTTGTAACGTAACACAATGTGGAAAGAGGGAAGGGGTCTGAATACTTTCCGAATGCACTGTACAGTATATACTCCACAGGAACGGAATAAGTGGAATGGTATTAAATACATCAAATTGATACTTTAATTTATGTTAAATACTTTAATTTCCATATTTAAGCTAGCTGCACTTATTCCTCATTCATCTCTACTATATCTTGACATACTTCACTATGTTAATGTATTCCCTATGAAGGGTTAAACTATTTTTCATTGTAATTATGTGAAAGGGTAAAAAAAAGTTTTATAACCTACCAATGGCACAGAGTTCGCACTTTCGTCAATTTCTTGTCAGATCGTAAATCACCTCAGGATTGACAGCTGCATTTCTCAAGTGCCACACAGACACTGAACAATATTGTCACTGGGGGGTACCTTTCATGACCGGTGAAAGTTAAGACCTTAATTATGTTTATGAATTTAAGACCTTTATTATGCCATGTGATGTGATCACATGTAATGCTCCGGTCAGCAGAACAACGCATCATTACAGTTCATAAGAGAACGTGCGTACACCTGTAACAGATCACTCACACAGATAGCCAGCTAGCTTACTAACATAAACACACTTCGGAAACAGTAGGAAGTGCATGAACATGTTATTATGATCGTGTTATGTAGTGATGCTGACTAGTGAGTCCATAATCATTTTATGAAGCGTATGTAACAGTCACATCCGTTACACTTAGTAGGAGGACTGACAAAGATAGAAAGGCAACCAATTACACATTCCCTCAGCCCTTGATGAAAGTTAGCTTTGCATAGAAAATTTGAATACATTCATACTCTAAATGCATCTACAATAACCTTTTTCAAAAATGTTAAGGTTGTGACACAGCCTGTCCAAATGAGCGTTCTATCTTTACTAGATTGTAAAATTCTATACTAGCACTCAATGGATTAAAATGTGTTTGATATTGTTTCATTAACCTTCTGACTTTGTCAGAAACACAGGAGGACAGGTTAAGTACCAAAACAAGTTCTGTGAGCCATTGCCAAAAGCTATTAAATATGGTTGACTGAAAAACCTTACTTTGAGACTTTGTATCTTACCTTGTATTAACAATAACACAACATTTGGAAAATATAAAGGCCGACTATAGTCTGTACTTCAAAATACACACATTCAATTAAATATAAAAGTAGTTTAATTAGGATATTAGCTATTTAGTTTTTTCATGCTCAGATTGACCTTACCATTGAATTTCCCCTTACGGAAGAACAATAATAATAACCAACGCCAACAAATACAATAGGATTTCTCACAGCTATGCTGCTTGATCCCCTATAAATCCAATGTCTTACTCAGAGCTCCAAATAAATAAAGGTCATTAGAAGGGGAGACATGCAGGCCTAGCAGACGGCTAACTTAGCATCGCACAGTGATCTCCACACATTCCCTGAGAACTCAAGAAGCGACAAGCTAGCTTCTTGCTCCAGAACTTTCCACAGTTGACTCAAGTGTGTTGTTATGTTAGGAGAATGCAGATTCGAATGTTGGGTCTGCAGCGGCAGAGATGGACCCCTCGACACACAATCAATATGTAATGACAGACAATGTTCAATGGTTTGTAAACTCCCACATTTTCCAAACAAATAAGACTTCTCCATGCGACTCATTTGGCAACTAAGTTGTAGCCAAGATGTCCAGTCAGGGATTTACATACACTTAGGTTGGAGTCATTAAAACTTGTTTTTCAACCACTCCACAAATTTCTTGTTAACAAACTATAGTTTTGGCAAGTCGTTTAGGACATCTACTTTGGGCATGACACAAGTAATTTTTCCAACAATTGTTTACAGACAGATTATTATACATATAATTCACTGTCAAAATTCCAGTGGGTCAGAAGTTTACATACACTAAATTGACTGTGCCTTTAAACAGCTTGGAAAATTCCAGAAAATTATGTCATGGCGTTAGAAGCTACTGATAGGCTAATTGACATAATTTGAGTCAATTGAAGGTGTACCTGTGGATGTATTTCAAGGCCTACCTTCAAACTCAGTGCCTCTTTGCTTGACATCATGGGAAAATCAAAAGAAATCAGCCAAGACCTCAGAACAGAAGAGGTTTGGGAGCAATTTCCAAACGCCTGAAGGTTCCACGTTCATCTGTACAAACAATAGTACGCAAGTATAAACACCATCGGACCACGCATCCGACACACTGCTCAGGAAGGAGACGCGTTCTGTCTCCTAGAGATGAATGTACTTTGGTGCAAAAAGTGCAAATCAATCCCAGAACAACAGCAAAGGACCTTGTGATGATGCTGGAGGAAACAGGTACAAAAGTATCTATATCCACAGTAAAGCGAGTCCTATAGCAACATAACCTGAAAGGCCGGTCAGCAAGGAAGAAGCCACTGCTCCAAAACCACCATAAAAAAGCCAGACTACGGATTTCAACTGCACATGGGGTCAAAGATCGTACTTTTTGGAGAAATGTCCTCTGGTCTGATGAAACAAAAATAGAACTGTTTGGCCATAATGACCATCGTTATGTTTGGAGGAAAAGGGGGAGGCTTTCAAGCCGAAGAACACCATTCCAACCGCGAAGCACGGTTGCGGCAACATCGTGTTGTGGGGGTGCTTCGTAGCAGGAGGGACTGGTGCACTTCACAAAATAGATGGCATCATGAGGCGGGAAAATTATGTGGATATATTGAAGCAACATCTCAAGACATCAGTCAGGAAGTTAAAGCTTGGTCGCAAATGGGTCTTCCAAATGGACAATGACCCCAAGCGTACTTCCAAAGTTGTGGCAAAATGGCTTAAGTAAAAAAAAGTCACGGTGTTGGAGTGGCCATCACAAAGCCCTGACTTCAAACCCATAGAACATTTGTGGGCAGAACTGAAAGGCCTACAAACCTGACTCAGTTACACCAGCTCAACAGGAGGAATGGGCCAAAATTCACCAAACTTATTGTGGTAAGCTTGTGGAAGGCTACCCGAAATGATTGACCAAAGTTAAACAATTTAAAGGCAATGGTACCAAATACTAATTGAGTGTATGTAAACTTCTGATCCACTGGGAATGTGATGAAAGAAATAAAAGATTATTTAATCATTCTCTCTACTATTATTCTGACATTTCACATTCTTAAAATAAAGTGGTGATCCTAACTGAGCTAAAACAGGGAATTTTAACTAGGATTAAATGTCAGGAATTGTGAAAAACTGAGTTTAAATGTATTTGGCTAAGGTGTATGTAAACTTCTGAATTCAACTGTAGGTGTTGAGACCTGATTAGAAAATGGGGTCGCGAGAGATATAAAAATGGGTTCATGGTAGTGATGTTAACGGTTAACCGTTAATTGGTTAGTTGGCGAAAATAAATTTGACCGGTCCTGCTATCGGTCTATAGAATCATTTGCATAATTTAGAGGAAGTAAATTGGCATGTGTGTATTTTTGTTAGTCGTCATGTATCTTATCACATATGCACAGCATACAGAGCCTAGTTTGAGGAGTGGAATGGCCCATCACTTGTCAGACAGCAGCTCCTCTAAAAGCTGGTACTAGAGTGAAATGTGCTTTCATAAGCCCAGTCATTGAGCGGAAATAACAATTCCAAATGTAATCGAGTGTTAAAAACTGTTTTGATGGCTACGATTAAAAAGAGATGAGATTGAGAAATACAAATACTAACTCGTAATTAAAGTGCTACTCCCAGTCGCCATTTGAGTGCATAGGCTATATAGTCAACGGTAGGCATGCTATCAGCGAGTCACCCACCACTTCGCAATGTGAACTTGAGGCAGTATAATTGTTTGAAACCTGAACATTTTACTTTACTTCAAATAATGATGAATGTCTTCCCTTGCTTCAAAGTAGCCTAGCCAAAATCCAACCATAGAAACGTGGAGGCAAATATTTTACAGAGACCTCTTGCCATTAACCAGCATTTCTCTCCTGTTCTATTGGTTTTCATATTAACTTTCTTTCATTGTCCAGAAGCCAAAGGCACAATCCTAGTCATATTAGCAACCCATCATAGTTGTTGCTTTTATAATCCCCCTCTTTCTAAGAGTCTCTGTCACTTATGGAAATGCATGCTTAAGGTGTGCTGTTTAGTAGGCTTGGGCGGTGTATACTGTGGTATTTGGCAATAGCCACGGGATCGTATTTCAATACCATTGAAACTATTTATTTGAATTTCTTCAATAAATGTTCATATTTGTGGCTACTAATTACAGTAAATACCTGCAGTCAAGTTGTGCAATACGTTTGGAGAAAAAGCTGATAGTGTTCTTCATTTCACCTGTCACATTATGAAGCTTACCATAGTTCCCCAGAACAGTTGATCCAGTCAAGTGTTTGTTTGTAAATAGCACAACAGGAGAAAGTGGGAGAAGGTGAGTCCAGCTGTGTATTGACTAGGGTCGCATTTTATATTGAAAGTGAACAGTGTTTTTTTTTGCTTCAATAGAGTGACCAGGGACATGCAACTACACATTAATGCAACAAATTCAGCAAAAAAAAGCTTCATTTTCATCAGATGACAACAGAAGTGCAACGCTAGAAATCTTACAATGAAAAAGCAAGGTATTTTTTGCAAAGACGGTGCATGGCTATCATATTTCAAATATTTATCATAGAAAGAATGTAGCCAGCTACATTTCCTAATGTTTCGCTTGAAGTTAATTTTGCATTTTACCTGGAGAAAAGTAGACTGGCTGCACCAAGAAAAGTTCAGGGGAAAAGTCAGAGTGGTGTTGATAGAATGCCCATTTGTAAATTCTCATCTGAATGGAGAAGTGCAACTGAAGCACAACATTTCTCTGATGCCGAGCAGAAATTACAATAAGAAGCATTTTAGATCTGCATTAAAAAAAAGCAGCAAGATATTTCTTAGGCGTTTTATACTTTTTCCCTGCGTCAAAATCCATGAATTCTGCGTTAACACGACCTCTAATTTAATCTTGCTAGTTATCTAAGTAAGTAGCTGAATTAATAAAGTGAAGTGGCATCCTAATGTGTTAACTTTCTGCAGCATTTGAAAAGTCAAAGTCCTTTGGATGAGTTATCTTTTGATTTCCTTGCATTTTTTTAATAATCTGTTCTTGCCGTGTCCATGGAAATTCACCATTACTTGTGCTAATTTTGTTAGCATTCTGGTAATAGACGACCAATGGGCTCCCCCTTGTGTACCAAGCCAGTAATTCTGTAAATCCTGGGATGAGACAAGGACTGTGATTTACAACTGTGATTTCACGCAAATTGCATTTTGGCAAATGTTTACAGCAGTTGCATGTTCATATATAGGCTATAGCCTTTTGACTAAGGCAACAGGCTTGCTGTAGTTGCTTGTTTTGATGAAACTCTTAATGAAAAATGTCCGTTCTTTGTACACCTGCAGAGTATTTTCTGTTGGTAAACATTTAACCATTTGTTGACCGGTTAATGAGGGTCGGTTAGTCGGAAGCTAAATTGAACGAAACCCCTGAGCTAATGTTTATTGCAGACATCAGATAATAGCTCCACCTTGCCCTCTGCCCGCATTACTTCGGCTACACCTATTCAATCATTTCAAAACATTTTCATAAGGGTCTAGAGACTGTGATTAAAAATGACTGTGGTCTCTTACAATAGCCCTCCATTCCCCTTTACCTGAGGAGGTAGACCGCCCGCTCAATGTCATTCAAATCCTCGTCCACGGTCAGCTTCTCTATCTCCTCAGCAGTCTGAAAGTAGAACAGCAGACAGAAGATAACGAGAGATTAATCAGTTCAAGCCAAATAAAAACAGACATTGGACAACTTTATAAAGGACACATCGCCATCTACAAAACCACTGTACTGCCGCTCAAATCGATAACTAAGTAACTTATGAGGATGCTCACCTACTAGGCACGAACGTCAATTCAACCTTTATTCCACATTGGTTCAATGTCATTTCATTGAAATGACGTGGAAACAATGTTGATTCAACCATTGTGTGCAAAGGGACTCCATTATGTGAATGTGTGTGTGTGTGTGGGAGGGAAGGTTAACTACATTCTGTCTGCGTCTGTGGCTTCACTGGCTCTACCACTGTGACTGGGCATCCTATTGTACTAGTAATGGCCTGTTTACCCAGACTTGAGTGGGGGAGGAGGGGGGCAAATTCTGGGTTGATGTGGTGAGGGCTGGACAGGATTCTGATCACGGTTCTAAATTGACTCAGCAAGTCATATGTAAGGGGGTTGCAGTGATGCACGACAGACTGACTGCAGTTATTTCTCTCTGTCCCTGTTTGCTTGCGTAGGAGAGTGTGCGTGGGGGACCAGGGGGAGTGTGGGTGTGTGTGTGCGTAGTCTCTTACGTTGAAGCTTCTCTCATTATCTGAGCCGCCTCACTCTGGATCCTCCTCGACACAGAAAAATAGAAAGCGGAGCACAGAAAACACACGCCCACCTCTGAAGCAGCAGCCATGCATACAGGATAAGATAGTTAAAGTAGACTAACCCTTTCCTCACTACCTCACTGTCAGCCTAACAAGTATTTAAAGAGAGGAAGAGGAGAAAGATGGGACTCTAACCCTGTATGCATTCCCTAAGGTTGTCCATGTTTTAATATCACATTTGCACCAAGAGGATCCACAAACTACAGCAGGGAGAATTTAAAATAACATAAAAATGCTTGCGGGCAGCCTCTTGCCAACCCCTGAACTACAGCATAGAGGAGGGTGACTATTTTTGACAGAGAGGAAATCCTCAACTGTTCTGCAGATACTGTCCGCAGTGGAGGAGCGGGCAAGTGAGGGGGAGAAAGAGAGCCAGTGATGCAAACAGCTGACAGAAGCTGCGTCACAGGAGAAAGCAAACGTGTGGGCAACCCCATTACATAGTCGGTTCTTGTAGTGATTTCTGCTGCATTCAAAGCAACTGGGAATTCGGAAAGCACCATTCAACACAACTGGGACCTTGTGAAAAAAAACTAGGTCAAATCATAAAGTCAGTGATCTTCAGGTCAGAAAGTCGAACATCTAGAAAGCGGCCAGAGTTCCTGACTTGAAATTCCAAGTAGGATGACCGTTCAAAACGATTTTCCCAGTCGGAGCTCCCCCCGAGTTCCCAATTGTCTCGAACGCATTGACGTCGGCAGTCTGCGATTTCCGAGTTCCCACTTGTTTTGAACGCGGCTTTGGTTCGTGCAAGTAGCGATTTCACAGGGGTAGCCTGCACTGATGCTGAAATGATAACTGTCGCTGCCGTGTCGCCAGGCTACAGTGCGATAGCATGTTCCATTGACTATTTGTGCAAGGAACTAAAAGTTATGATAATGGCTAAGTGTAGGCAGGTGCCTATGTTCTGCTGTAATAAAGCAGAACCATAACTAAAAAGAAAAGGAAAATACAAATGACAGATGAAGGTGACAATAAGCATAGTCAACATAGCTACATATACATTTTCATATAGACTATTCGTAACATTAACAAACCTAAGGTTTGATATCAGAATATCTAATCATAGCCTATAAACCTGTTTTTAGTGATGTATGAAATTATTTCAATTACATTTCTACAAAGACAATTTTCAGAGAAAAAGGTATACAAAACATCACGCGGAATATAGTGAACAAATAGTAGAAGATCAATATTTCAAACATAACGTTAGCTATGCACTTTCTTGTCAAATACCTTTAGACTCCTGCGTATAGGTCTTTCGATGAATGTTAAATCTTGCAGATCGTCTACCTGACCAAACAGGCTGGACTGGTTCAAAGTCATTTTGCTGACGAACATCTGTGTTTTTAGTCTCCTTTTTGGAACAGCTGTCGCAAGTGTTAAAGCCTTGTCATGGTCATGGCTCCAAACTGTGAATGTGTAAGATGAATTCTTTGATTTGGGGAAAGCTGATCCACCCACGAGAAAGCTTATTTGATGTTAGCTAACGTTACTGCCTTGGAACTTGATGGGTAGCAGTGGTGATAGATGATGATGCTGAGTAACGTTAGTTCCAAGCACATCCGAAAAGCATGATCATCTCCCTCTCTGATTTGATAGCTTTCTATCTATGTTTAAATAATGAAAAAATGCTGTAGTTATGCTGAAATCTCACAAGGTGAGATGTCACCTAATATCCCACCTTGTCACCTACTATCGCAAACAGTGATGCACTCAATTCCCACGAAAAGCTCTCATCGTCAACTGGTTTGGCTACCTAGCTAGCTTTTTAGAATAACACGACCTACGAGCTTGCTAATGTTCCCTGGTGCACTTAGAGACGTCGTTTATTATCTTGAAATAACTAGCTAGCTACAGTACTTCATTGCAGAAGTAATGTTTCCAAGTTCACTTCCTATATTAGAGTAGTTTCGACCTGTGCCAAGTGACAGAATGATGAAGACATTTTCGATGGATGAAAGTGATTCATTGCTGCTGACTAATAAACAGCTGAGACAGACTTAGCCAAAGCAAAACTCTACATGTAAACCGAAAAATAGTTTGCCAAAATAGCTAACGTTAGCTAGCTATCTCACAACAACATAACTACCAAAGCTAAGCTTTGAAATCCATCTACCCACAGTTGCTACCTATCAAGATTCAAGTTAGCCTACAAACGTAACGTTAGCTTGCGAAAACGTTAATACTGTAGCTAGCTAGCCAGGTTGGAGTTTAACTGAAGTGAAGTGAGTAGCAGATTATGCCCTTTTCGCTGTGCTAAAAACATTACTATCAACAACAGAAAAATATATCTCTACTCCAAGCTAACAAAAACACAATGTTATAGTTTACGTGTTCATTTGCCAGACACCTTGAAAATATCTCTCTCGGCCCTGTAATGTTCAACATAATCCACGCACACGCACATACTGTTTACACCACGGAAACGCACTGCAGCGACTAAAGAGGTTTCCATGGCGACGATATGCTACAGTGCTGGCTGAAAGAACGTAATGCACCTCTCATCAAATTCTAGTCCAGTACTAGCTATACAAGGTTGAAAATAGTTCGATTTGGTATAGAAGCGTGAAAATTCCCACAATTGTATACTTTTTTTGCGCTGAAAAAACCCTGATATAATACAATTTTAGCAAAGCCTCTGTCCGGCCTTTAGCGTCATCTGTACGTCAATGTGAAAATGCAGTTACCTGCTTTTACGTTTTGGGTCTCGATCAGCCTTTCTTAAAGTAATGGGTCACGATCCAAAATGGGTCGCATATCTGTTAATGGTGGGTCGCCACGTGTCAGAGTAAATGTATAATTGTCTAATTGATTACTGGAATTGATTTGGCCAAGTGCAACTGCACTCATTGTTCAGTGCGCTCTATGTTTAGCAGCGGTCTCTGCTAAATTTGGCAGCTGCGCAAGTGGGAGATGCCCGTGTGCTTCGCGGTTTACCAGATCTTCTTTTTTTTGCAGTTTTTTTTGAAGATCCCTCCGCGACCCACACGCTGCAGCGCTGTCGTTCAGCAGCAGATGAATCGCTGTCAGCCACTGATTTATCATTCCCATTCGCCATCACTCACCGCTGTCACCAAATGGACTCAAGATAGCCACAAGTTCTGACTGAGCTCAATCGTCATGAAACGCAAATACAGCGATGAGTTTCTCTCTCTTGGTTTCATACACACTTTGAGAAATAACGAGGAGCACCCACAATGTGTTTTGTGGGGGAAGTGCTTAGTAATGAGCGACCCGTCATTCAGGGCAGATGGGGTCCCTATAACAGCAGCCCGTGTTGTGCATTCTGTCGCTGTACATTTCAAAACTGGTAATGAGTCTCTCAAAACAAACAAACAAATAAAACGACACGTCCTGTCCAAACATCCACAGCATGACGGTAAACCCAGGGAGTTATTTTAGAACAGGGCAGAATGCTTCAGGAAACAGTACTTTGACAGTGGAAAAGAAAGTCAGTTAGCAAGGTATTGTTGTCATAGATTTGAACTGTTGCTGTTGAAATACAAGTAATCATTTTTATTATGAACTGGAATAAAACTGATTGAAGCAAGATGCTTTTTGAGGCAAACACACAGTTCTGTGTTGCTCATCTACAGCAGGAAGTGGTCTCCTGCCTGACTGCAAAAACAGTAGATGTTCTGATCCAGTTTGGCACCACATACCTATGCAGCCAGGGTTCTCAACTCTGGCATACTTCAAAAACAATTACAGAAACAGACTCAGTGCTGAGCATGACCTCCAACACTGTCAAAACCCAGAATAGACATGTTTGTTGAAAACTTCAACCTGTGTGATTTTATCGATCAGTTTATTCCAGTTCAGAATAAACAAATAATTATGATATGTTAACAGCAACACTTTCAACCTAGACTTTTTTTTTCAACAATACTTTCTACAGTAAGATGTACAGTAGGCCTGATCATTTTTCATTTGTACTGTTACTGAGCCTGTGTGTGTGTGTGTGTGTGTGTGTGTGTGTGTGTGTGTGTGTGTGTGTGTGTGTGTGTGTGTGTGTGTGTGTGTGTGTGTGTGTGTGTGTGTGTGTGTGTGTGTGTGTTCTGTTATACTGTGTGTGTTCTGTTATACAGTACATCTGTGTGATGTAATCAAGCAGTTTATTCCAGTTCAGAATCACATTTATTTATTGTATTTTAACAGCAACAGTTCCAACCTAGACAGATATGCAAGAGTGTTTTTAATGTGGAAAAATAAACATGAATAGCTATTTATGAGAATTTAATTTCATTGTTATTTGTTTTTGTCTATATTGCATTTGTTTAAGGCATAAGGGTAATGAAATGTACCAATATTTATGCATTGTTGCATATTTTCAAAAGCAGGTGTAACTGTCGTCGTATGAAGGAGAAGAGGACCAAAGTGCAGCGTGGTATGTGTCCATATCTTTTAATAAAGAACTTGAACACTGAACAATAAACCGACAACCGAAAACAGTTCTGGCTGGTGCAGACACACAACAGAAAACAGAAAATAATCACCCACGAAACACAATAGAAACCAGGCTACCTAAATATGGTTCTCAAACAGGGACAACAATTGACAGCTGCCTCTGATTGAGAACCATACCAGGCCAAACACAGAAATACTAAATCATAGAAAAACTAACATAGCCAACCCACCAAACTCACTACGAACTAAGAACTAAGGTCAGAATGTGACAGCGGGTCCCAGGAAAACACAATATCTAATTTGTGTCCCAGGCTGAAAAAGTTTAAAAACCCCTGGTTTTAGATAGCCCCAAAATAGTTTAAAATGTTTGTATAGGACTTTGTTCCTACCATGATGAATGCAACAATTATGAAAGACCATCCAAAATTGCAGTACAATTGTGATATTCACTCTTTCAAAGTGGTGTATTAAACACAAAGTTACCATATCCTCCCTGAAGTCTACTGGTTACAATGACACATACTATGATATTATATACTGTGTCACTTTTAGGAAATGTGACAGGAAACAAGTAACTGTCAGGAGATCGCAGAGATATAATTGTGAGGAGGCATATCTGGGGAAGGGAATAAAACTATTTCTCGTGTTGAAGGTTTCCAAGAGCTCAGTGGTCTCCATCATTGGGAAATTGAACAAATATGGAACAACCCAGACTCTGCCTAGAGCTGGCCGTCCGACCAAACTGAGCAGCTGGGCTAGAAGGACCTTGGTCAGGGATGTGACCAAGAACGCAATGACCCCTCTGACAGAACTACAGAGTTCCTTGGCTGAGATGGGAGAACCTGCCAGAGGGATAACAGTCTCTACAGCACTTCACCAATCTGAGCTTTATGGGAGAGTGGCGAAGAAAGCACATGATAGCACACCTGGATTTTGCAAAAAGGCACATGAAAAACTCTGAGAGCATAAGGCAAAAGATTATGTGGTCTGATGAGACAAAAATGTAAATATTTGACCTGAATGCAAAGCGCTATGTCTGGAGAGAAAAAAAGCATGGTGGTGGCAGCATCTGCTATGGGGATACTTTTCAGCGGAAGGGACTGAGAGACTGGTAAGGATAGAGGGAACAACGAATGGAGACAAATACAGGCAAATCCTTGATGAGAACCTGCTTCAGAGTGCAAACAAGCTTAGACTGGGTCGAAGATTTAAGTTCTAACAGGACAATGACCCAAAGCATACAGCAAAATCAATGCTTGAGTGGCCCAGCCAAAGCCCAGACTTGAATACCATTGAAAATCTGTAAAAAGATTGGAAGATTGCTGTTAACCGCCGCTACGCATCTAACTTAACAGCTTGAGAAAATCTGCAAGGAAGAATGGGAGAAAATCCACAAATACAGATGTGCAAAACTGATACAGACATACCCAAGACTCAAAGCTGTAATCGCCGCCAAAGGTGCTTCTACAAAGTATTGACCCAGGGTTGTGAATACAAATTATTCCATTTGCACTGTTCCAGACATTATTATGAGACGTCCTCCCCTCAGCAGCAGATTTATATTTATTTTGACCCCTCACATTTCAGCCCCCTCTAAAGCCTTGTTCACACTGCAGGCCTTAATGCTGAAATCAGTTTTGTTTTTCAAATCCGTTTTGGACTACTGACTGTCCAAACAGCAAGTCACAAGTGACCAAATCGGATGTGTGTGTGTTCAGACAGCAGTAATTTGCTGACAAGGCTAAGCTAGTTGTCATAGTAACGACAGGCATGTGTGCAGTGGTGTAGGCTGATTGTTGGTGGTGCTGGTGTTTCCTATCATTCAGATGTTATGCCGCAAGCTAAGGTGACAACTATGCCTGCCATAGACATTTCCCAATTGCATTGAATGTTCAAAATCATAGGGTAAGAACACTTTTAAAGCCTTAAAGGATAAGATGATCCAACTTTCAAAACAAATTGTCAACTAACTAGCTACAGTAGTTAGGTAGCTGTTTGGTTTTCCAGCGCATTCACTAGTTTATTTGTAAACAATTTACAAGCTAGTTATCTACCACATGTTCTTTTCAAACTGTCAACAGAGCAGCTAGCACGTGACAAGATATGCAAATAAGTCTAAAAACCACTAGAGAGCAAATCAATCAGATTTTACCATTCAGACACAAGATGTGTATCTTACTTCAAACCACCTACAAAGGTGGCTTGAAGTATCAAATTCCATGTGCTAATTACAATTTGTGTTTTAGTCATTTAGCAGACTCTCTTATCCAGAGAGATATTTTTTACATTTTTCATACTGGTACCCCATGGGAATTGAACCCACAACCATGGTGTTGCAAGTGCCATGCTCTACCATCTGAGCCACATGGGACCAAAAACTGTTCAGACTGCAGGAAAAATATAGATTTGATCCGGATATGCAAATAAATGGGATTTGAGTCACTTCAAACTGCCAATAGGAACATGGCTATAGTGATCTCAAAATGTTGAATTAGATCTGTGGATGAGAATGATATGTACTGCATCCCAAAATAGGGCTTTCATATTAAGCAATATTGTAAGCGTTGTCTTAATTTAAATCAAGAAGGATACATCTATGATAATAAACCATTCTTAGCATATTGCTTAATATGAAAAACAGTTTTGGAACATGTTATCTACAAGTATCACTGAGCATTTTGTCATTCCAGTGATGTCTTAAAGGGGTAATCTGCAGTTGGTACATCCATTTTTGGACTTTTAAATTTACGTTATGCATTTGGAAAGTATTCAGAACCCTTGACTTTTTTCACGTTTTGTTACGTTACAGAATTATTCTAAAATTGCTAAAATTGTTTTTTTCCCCCTCATAAATCTACACACGATACCCCATAATGACAAAGCAAAAACAGGTTTTTAGAAATGTTTGCAAATTTATAATCATAAAAAACAGATGGAAATGCTCTAATTTGGCCCCGGGGAGCTGGATGGCAGCCATATTGGGAAATTGCTGCATATAGTGTAATAGGTTAAATCTACAATGGCACTATACAGTGCATTCAGAAAGTATTCAGAGACATTAACTTTTTCAACATTTTTGTTACATTACAGCATTGTCCTAAAATTGATTAAATCATGTTTTTCCTCATCAATCTACACATAATACCCCATAATGCCAAATTGAAAACATGTTTTTAGAAATGTTTTCAAATTTATAATAAAACAAAAACAGAAATACCTTATTTACATACGTTTTAAGACCCTTAGCACTGAGACTCGAAATTGATTATTCTTGAGATGTTTCTACAACTTGATGACAGCCTGCTTGGAGTTTTTCAAAAGGCACCTAAAGGTCTCTCAGACCATGAGAAACAAGATTCTCTGGTCTGGTGAACCCAAGATTGAACTCTTTGGCCTGAATGCAAGCGTCATGTCTGGAGGAAACCTGACACCATCCCTATGGTGAAGCATGGTGGTGGCAGCATCATGCTGTGGGGATGTTTTTCGGCGGCAGGGACTGGGAGACTAGTCAGGATAGAGGGAAAGATGAATGAAGCAAAATACAGAGGGATCCTTGGTGAAAATCTGCTCCAGAGCGCGTAGAACCTCAGACTGGGGTGAAGGTTCACCTTCCAACAGGACAGCGACCCTAAGCACACAGCCAAGACAACACAGGAGTGGCTTCAGGACAAGTCTCTGAATGTCCTTGAGTGGCCCAGTCAGAGCCAGGACTTGGACCTGAACAGAGCTTGAGAGGATATGCAGAGAAGAATGGGAGAAACTCCCCAAATACAGGTGTGCCAAACTTGTAGCATTATACCCAAGAAGACTCAAAGCTGTAATCGCTGCCAAAGGTGCTTCAACAAAGTACTGAATACTTATGTAAATGTAATATTTCCTTTAAAAATATATATAAATTAGGAGAAAAATTCTGAAAACCTGTTTTTGCTTTGTAATTGTGGGGTATTGTGTGTAGATTGCTGAGGAAAAAATACAATTTAATACATTTTAGAATAAGGCTGTAACCTAACAAAGTATGTAAAAAGTCGGGTCTGAATACTTTCCGAAGGCACTGTATATATTCTGAATCAGGGTAGGATGGAGAAAAATCCATACATTTTTGTTATTGTTGAATTTTAGAATAGTTCATTTTGGGGGGATTTCAATATTCAATAGGTACTGGACCAAGCAACAACAAAAAAAACACACACATTTTTGTTGTTGAAATGACATTTTTTTTTCAATCATCAATAGCTCTGAAACAAAGTGTGCCATCAAGATGAAAATTATATATTCTGAATTAGGAGAGGATGGAGAAAAATCCATACCTTTTTTTGTTGTTGAAAATTTGGTTTTGATTTATTTTGGGTGGGGGGAGGGATTTCTATCTTCAATAGGTAACCATGTTTGCCATGACTATGAAAATGGTATATTCTTGTTACGTCTGTCGTTAGATGAATTAGACCAAGGTGCAGCGTGGTAGGCGAACATCTTACTTTTATTATTGTATTTGTTAAACACTTTAAAATGCATCCCTTGTAAGAAATGTGCTCCATATATAAAGTTTGATTTGATTTAATAGTTTTCAACAAATAATTGTAGAGCAAAGGTGCACTAGAAATGTATAATGGAAATGTGGGTTGAGCGTCCCAAATGGCACCCTCATTCCTACATAGCGCACATTGACCCTAGCAATACTTGGTGCACTATGTAGAGAATAGTGGTCAAAAGTAGTGTACTGTGGAGGGAATAGGGTGCAATTATTTGAGACACAACACATCCTCTTTTACTAACAACTTAAATGAGCATGGCCGATAGCTCCATTTCACAGCTGTCAGTACTCCTTCCTGCACATTCACCAAGTCAACACTTTTACTGATTGATACATTTCCACATCTGTAGTGCCTTCAGAAAGTATACATACCCCTTGACTTATTCCACATGTTATTGTGGTACAGCCTGAATTACAAGTGTATTAGAAAATATATATCTCACTTACTTGCACAAAATACCCCATAATGACAAAGTGAAAACATGTTTTTAGACATTTTTGCTAATTTACAAAAAAATACAGAAATATCTCAGTTACATAACATTATTCAAGCTCTGTCAAATTGGTTGGTGATCATTGCTATACAGCCATTTTCAAGTCTTGCCATAGATTTTGAATCCAGGAACCTACCAATGTCGTCTTGGTAAGCTACCAAAAAAAGACTGAACCAGGTTTTCCTCTTGGATTTTGCATGTGCTTACTGTAGCTCTATTCCGTTTCTTTTTATCCTAAAATCCGATGACAAGCATACACATAACCAATGTTCTCTCTAAGCTGCAGTCGTGCGCGGGCGCGCAGTAGCCCCGAGACTGCCAAGCAGCTCCCACAGGACTGCCACGCAGAACAAATATTAGTCCACAGAGAGAAGCACGAGATTGAACTGCACTAAACTTTCTAGAGCTGTGGTCACCAACCGGTTGATTGTGATTGACTGGTTGATCTCCAAGGCCTCCCTAGTCCATTGCCAAACATTTATGTAATAAAAAATCAACAATAAAGACTCTTTTTTTTATTAGTCTCATGCTGTTGGTGGTAGGTGAACACGATTCAGCTGCCCTGTGGCCAGGTCGCCATTTTTAACCATTTCATGTGTCTAAAGGTACAAACTCTGCCTTCCTGGTGGCCCAGAGAGCAAATCAAGTGCACTAGAAGCCTACTGCTGGCCAATCGGATGGCTCAGATGATTGTGTCTGCAATAATGTAGCAGGAGTAAAAGAAAGCTACAGCAAAGTTGATATGTTTGAAACCACGACTAGAGAGAGACTGTCAACTAATACAGTAAAAAGATTTTGGTTTTATGAGCGAGTTCATGTTTAAGTTATTTCTCACTGTCAGCACTTTGTATTCAATACTTTTATAAGCCATAAAATGCGCTTTCTTCCTATTTCCTCTCAGCACTACAACAAGCACTGCAGCAGTAATGAATGAGTAGGAAAATGTATCTATAGTCTTGCGTTGTTATTATTAGCAGCTTTGGTCTTTTTTGATATCAAGGAATATTTAACTTTTTCTGTTCATAAGAGCAACAACATGAATTTGTGCATGAGGCAGAAATAATGTGGTGCGACTCAAATTTACCCATCAGCTGGAAGACAATGTCCCTTTTTGGTCAGTGTCAGTGGAGGAAAGAGCGAGCGGATGGATGTTGAGAGGCGGACCCTCAGTCTGCTGCTCTCTCCCTCCGCTGAGACTGTCCATCAGATTCAGGCACCGTCAGCCCAGTAAAACACAAATAAAAAGTGAATTATTTAAATGTAGGATTCTATTGCATTGACACGCACCACAGCCTTCACTCTACACAGACCAGTGCGGCTTAAACAGTCAGAGTTGCAGTAGGCCTATATGCAAATAGACCATTGCCATATATGGATCTGTACTATTTACTTTGAACTGGACTGTGTTTACAGCATGAGTGGTTGTGAGTAGATGTGCTTGTTTTGAGATCAAAGCGAGAGCTGCATGTAGCCACGTGTGCACATTTTGTAATAATGCATTTTAATTTGTAAAGGTTTCTTGCATCAAACAACACAACAACATTTTCAGTTCCCTCCTTGTCTGAAGGACACGTTGATAAACAGGTAAATGTCAAGCCCTGCATGTTTTTTTCTCTCAAAAGTTTCATGGAATGTAGACCTACATTGAACACTGTAGGCTGAATGATAGAACAGCTATTTCTATGTTAAAATGTTATGGATTTTCTCATTTTCTCCATTGTGTTTGATGGTAGGCCATTCTGGTAGGCCTACATTATGATCAAATAGCCACAGTGCCCTACTTGGCCACTGTTAAAATTGTAACTTAAAGCGGGTACAGCCTCAGTGTTCACAACATTCAAGTTGCTCAGCAGACCTGAAATTTGTCAATAACAATTACAGGGAACATTGCTCATCAAGTAATGCAGCCCCCACCAAACTTGAGAATATGGAGAGTGGTACTAAGTAATGTGTTGTATTGGATTTGGCCCAAACATAACATTTTGTATTCAGGACAAAAAGCTAATTGCTTTGCCAATTTTTTTGATGTGTTACTTTAGTACCTTGTAAACAGGATGAATGTTACGCTGTACAGGCTTCCTTCTTTTCAGTATTGTGGAGTAACTACAATGTTGTTGATCCATCTTAATTTTTTTCCTATCACAGCCATTCAACTCTGTAACTGTTTTAAAGCCTCCCTTTGCCTCATGGTGAAATCCTAAAGCTATTTCCTTCCTCTCCTGCAAATTAGTTAGGAAGGACGCCTGTCTCTTTGTAATGACTTGGTGTATTGATACAGCAGCCAAAGTGTAATTAATAACTTCACCATGCTCAAAGGGATATTCAGTGTCTGCCCTTTTTTCTTTCATCCATCTACCAATAGGTGCCCTTCTTTGCGAGACATTGGAAAAACTCACTGGTCTTTGTGGTTGATTCCGTGTTTGGAATTCACTGCTCGTCTGAGGGTACAGATGTACATGTGTATGTGTATGTGTGGGGTACAGAGATGAGATAGTCATTCAAAAATCATGTTAATCACTATTATTGCGCTCAGAGTGAGTCCATGCAACCTATTTATGTGACTTGTTAAGCACATTTTTACCCCTGAACTTTTTATTAATTTGTAAAACTGTATAAAAACATAATTCCACTTTGACATTATGGGGTATTGTGTGTAGGCCAGTGGCACAAAATCTCAATGTAATACCTTTTAAATTCAGGCTGTAACACAACAAAATGTGTAAAAGGTCAAGGGGTGTGAATACTTTCTGAATGCACTGTACATTCTCTTGAAGGTTTTTCTTTGACTATACCGCCACCTGGTGTATGGATAGATTACTGTACTCAGTACATGGATAAAAAGGTAAGGAGAAGCTTCATAGGTCGACATTTCTAATAAGAATTTGGTAGTTGGCTTGCTTTGATGATAGTGAATTGCAGCTTGTGCTTTATAATTCATTCTTATTACTCAGGACAATTTTTTAAATAAAATTTTTACTACTTGAAACCCAACTTGGCTTCAGTAGCATTCTAAACTAAGATAATCCAACCAACCTACTGGGTGCCATGTGTTGGTTGTTTTGGTTGTGTTATCACTCAGTAAGATGGAGGATTGCTATATAGCCTATTCTGGGATTTGTTCATAACTGCCTGAAAGCATCAGATTAAATAATAACATTAAAACAACTAGGAATTACAGTGCATAGTGAAAGTCTACACACCCCTTGCACAGTCTTCACATTTTGCTGCCTTAAAATTCAACAACATTTTCCCCCTAATGATTTACACAGCCTACTTTCATATTGTCAGTGTGAAGAAGAAGGATAGAAAATGTTCAAAATTAATTCAAAATAGAAAACTAGGATGTCTTGATTGCCTATGTCTTCACACCACAGAGTTAATACTTAGTGGAAGCAACTTTGCCAGCCATTACAGCTGTGAATCATTTTGAATAAGATTCTACTAACTTTGCAAAATGCTTGGGGCAACATATATCCATGTTGTCCACACACACACATGGACACGATGGACAGCAATTTTCAAGCAGATTTAAGTCAGGACTGAGACTGGACGACTCAGGAACACTAAACACCTTTTGGAAAGCCATTCTGGCTTTACAATTACCAGGGTTAGGTTTTCAGAAGACTGAGGCAGATTTTCCTCTAACTTTTATCTGGGCTTTGCGCCTTTCAAATTTCTTTTGATCCTGACAAACTCCCCAGTCCCTGCCGGTGACAAGCATACCCATAACATGATACTGCCAACACAGTACGTATACGAGCAGAATGTGTAGATTGGAAGGTTAAAACATCCAATTGATTCCCTTTTTAGATTAAACTTTTAAGGCATGAAAAAAATCAGTGCTTCCTCAAATACATAAGTCATCAAACAGGCGTAGTAACATAATTTAAGAGATATGTGATCATGAGATAAACATGCTATCCAAACAGAAATGCATGGGATGTGTGCAGGGCCAGATTACCGAAAGGTAAAAAATATATATATAATTGAGTTAATAAACTCGCATACAAACATGGTCTCTTTTTTGTTTTCTTGAGTAAGGCAGCTCCAAAATGTAGGTGTTTCAATCTAACACAGTGCTAGAAAATACGGAGCATTGCGTCGTGATTGGCTCAGTGTTCTGTCACTCATGGAGACACTATGTCACCACAAAGTCTAAGGGTAGACCTCGGAAATTCTAGCCTATTGGGTGCTGCCATAGAGTTACATTAGACGTGACGATCCAAGAAGGCTCAAGATAAAATTACGTCAAATCACGCTATATCTACAGTAGCGTTGTTTGGACTGATCTTTCAAAATCTTAGCTAGCAGTCATCATCATGAATCAAGTCAACAATCTACTGGCAAATCCTTTTCAATCCTTGTCATATGAAGATAAATAATTAAGAGAAATTAGAGATAAAATGTGTCGGTGCTCATCGACCATTGGACATTACGCAACAAGTTGGAAATCGCAAATTCAACAATGAGTGGTTTTGAAGGAATCAGTGGCTAACTGCAAGCATTGCAAAGCAATCATTAGCCAGCTATTCAGTGGAATGGCTGTGGCTGTGTGGTCCCAAGTCTAAGATTAAGGGTATTTTTTCAGAGTTTAAAATGATAAACATTCAACATTGGCCAAGCTGTCATTGAAGCATGATTTGTGCCGTGCTCAAAACAACTGTTAACTCCAACTGCAAAATCTTTAGTGAGTTCCAGACATCTGTGATCTCGGGAAAAACGAGCTACGCCTGGGAAAATAGATTTTGAACTTTCATCCAACTCGAAATTGTAAATCAGGAACTCAGGCCTCTTTCTAGAGCTACGACCTGAATATCACTGACGTCATCATGATTCAACTTTTTTTTCTGGAGTTCCCAGTTGTCTGGGACCATAAAGCACCATAAATGCTAGACTTTGATGACAGTTGATGACATTTTCCCATGCAGGACCTATTCAAGTGAGCACAACACAACAAAGTGAGTCTAAAAATGTCTTGTATGCTGCTGCATAAATGATGTAATATGCCAGGGAGATATGTATACTGTAGCTAAGAAAGTAACACTAAGTGTATGTTGTGTAGTAAGTTGTTAGTAGCCCATGTGCCTCACCCTAATAATTTGGTCCCTTTTCACCTCTAATTTTGCTTTCTTTGTCTGCTTGTCTGCTTATATGTCCCCATTATTTATTGGTTCTGACTTGGTGTACAGGGAGAACACTGTAAGAATGGCCCATGTTCTGAATTCTGTCGCTGTACATTTAAAAAGTGCTTAACAAATAGTTATATTGACTACGTCCCTCCTAGCTCGCTCATTAATGTCTTAATCGAAATTACGGATAGCCTCTTATCCGCTTGTCGTCCCCCATATCAGCATTTTTTTTAAAGGCAGTAAATGAGGCTGAATGAACTGTTTCGCAGCCAGACAAGGCTCCGCTGATAGTCAGGTGTAGCAGTGGTATAGTGCAATTAATATTGTTTAGTGGTGTGTTGTGTTGTGGCTTTGCTGGTATGCATCCCAGAATTTTTTTTTGCCCCACCAAGATTTACATGCTAAAATTGCCACTGTGTGACGACCTAATGAGTTGAATATTGGAGATCATTACAGCCAAAATAATTTTCTTTTCATCCCTCTAAGTAAAAAGAAAAAGCTGATTTAAACTAGTTTTGTTCAGCTAATGAGAATGAAAACATTACTTCAAACTACTTTTGGGTACCTTGTTAACATTTCAGCAATATAAACGTTGCTACGTTTCGGAAATAGCAAAGAAAACGTGTAATCTGTTTGACACATTAATGTGACTTACAGATCACAAAGTCATTGAATTTCCATTCCGTTCGTATGCAAATCAATTTGATTCATACTCTGGCTTGTCTTGTTGACATGTTTCTTTTTTTTTTTGCTTCCCTCGCCTTGTCTATCCTCCATTATGATACAGTTTTTTTGCATAGCTTATTAGTACACCCTCGTGGTTGAATATACTGTATAAGTAACTACTGTAGGTCCTAGGAAATACAACAATGAATAATGTTGAACTAACAAAAAGCATCAAGGGATACGTTACAATTTACAACAATGAACACCTTGTGAAACAGATGAAAACCAACCTGGCAATATTTAAGATTTAAATATATACATTTTAATATTTTAGTGGTACAGGTGTGTCACTCATTTTCAGATTTTGTATACACTCACATGGCAATCACAGACTGAAATACTCCATTCTGATGTGTGAAATAGAGAGGAGATGGATGCTGTGTGGGTGGGTAGTTCTGCCTGTCACTTGTTGTCAACAGACAGCCAGTCTCAAAAGGGGGACTTGAAGAGGGAGACTGCGAAGTCCAGGCACTGCTGCTCTCTTTGTGTGTTTGCACTGCTAGTGTTTTTAGTCCATCTGTGTATCTCACATATTATGTGCCCAGTATGATACAGCAAGCAAACTTTTTTAGCAGATAATGACAACAGTAATTGTAGATGATGAAAAGTTGGATGGTTGGTAATGGAGAACATCAGGTGGAGCCACGTCTGGGTGTTAGACAGAACCCCTGGGTCCAGGTGAACAGGAGCAGTTAAAGGGAACAGGGGATGAGACAGAGACGTTAAAACAAGCAATCACACAGGTTCCAGGTAGATCAGGTATATCAAAATAGTTATTTAATTTAAATGTTCGATTAGACATGCAATAATGTTAATGGTAGAAATAGAAAATAAAATTATACATCTGTTTTTTTATTTTTTTACATCAGAGGAGTTGAGGGCAGTAAGGACTAGGAGGAGCTCTCCAGAGATGAAGAAGAGAGGAGGGAATGGGATGAGTGGGCAGGTTTTTGTTCACTTATGTCACTAGATGCATAATTTCATCTGAAGGGAGAGGAGAGAAAGAGTTAAAGAATGAGGAGAGGGGGGAGAGGCAGCATCAAGAAACAGGAGGTGCAGGGGCTAATTCTTCCTGTCACTTGTCCTCGACAGGTAGCCAGTCTCAGAAGGGGGGCTTGAAGTTCTCAAGCTGGTTGTCGTATTGTCCAGTCGCCTCAGTCTCGGAATATGGCAGAACCCCAGGAGATCAAAAACAGAGTAAAGGGAAGAGGAGGAGGCAGGGGTGGCAGGATGAAAAAGCAAACAAAGGTTATGTAATTTTCAATAATGGGCCTGGTTTAGTTGAAAGCTCTCTCACCATGTCAATGTATAGGCCAAGATACGTTTTTATTTATATACACCAACAGTCAAAAGTTTGGACACAAGTACACCTTCAAGGGTTTTTCTTTATTTTTACTATTTTCGACATTATAGAATAATAATGAAGACAACAAAACATTGAAACAACACATATGGAATCATGTAGTAACCAAAAAAATTTTTTTTTGACATTCTTTAAAGTAGCCACCCTTTTCCTTGATGACAGCTTTGCACACTTTTGGCATTCTGTCAACCAGCTTCATGAGGTAGTCACCTGGAATGCATTTAAATTAACAGGTGTTCCTTGTTAAAAGTTAATTTGTGGACTTTTACTTAATGCTTTTGAGCCAAACAGTTGTGTCCAGTTTTCAGTGGTCGACCGTCCAACTGGATGTTGTTTGTTTCCACAAGATAACCCTAGGAAGACATAAAGAGAAACATATCAGTGTTACGAAAATCTAAAACTAGCTTCATATTATTGTGTGCAAATGCAAATAGTTATGAGATTTTAATATTCACCTTAACGGATGGTGACCCCCAGCTAGGATCGAAAGAGCAGCAAGATTTCCCAAGTCTTGCCTACCTTTCGTCCTTCTTCCAAACCAAGTAATTCGCCCGGATGTCGAAGTACTTGGTCCCATTCTTGATCCTCCTCCGGTAGCTCTCCTTCTGCTTCTCCTGTGCCAGTCTCACTTTGATAACAGAAATAAAACATATATTATTACAAAGCCATCTTACATACAGTGGGGAGAACAAGTATTTGATACACTGCCGATTTTGCAGGTTTTCCTGCATGTCATGCAATAAAATGCTAATTAATTACTTAAAAATCAAACAATGTGATTTTTTGGATTTTTGTTTTAGATTCCGTCTCTTACAGTTGAACTGTACCTATGATAAAAATTACAGACCTCTACATGCTTTATAAGTAGGAAAACCTGCTAAATCGGCAGTGTATCAAATACTTGTTCTCCCCGCTGTATCTCTTAGAGGGCCAGAAAATAAATTAACAGACAATCATTTTTTACAGATCAAAAACCTCCACGTCCTTCTTAGCCCATACCTGAAGGTGGTCCTCGAAGGCATTCTGATCTGGTTTGACAACTTCCATCACATCAGGTGGAGTTTCATTGATCTGAAATTATTTTATACAAAAATAGCAAGACAAACACATTAAGTCATTCACAAATTTGAATGACTACAGTATATGCAATCATTTGCTTTAATTGTATTTACAATTGTATTGTTTACTTCAGTCAACAGCGGCTCCCGTCCGTACAGCAGGCAATAGGGTGGGTACTTGGTGGAGGCCTAGACACTGCTGTTGTGTGCAAAGAGAATGACTAATGTTACCCCCATTCCTCGAACAAGGCATTGTTGGTCTAGACTTGGCTATTTATACATACTGAACAAAAATATAAATGCAACTGTAACGATCTGGGTGTCAAGTCAGGCGCAGGAAACAGAGAGTTCACGGTAGTGCTCTTTAATGCACACACGGCGAACATAGGCCACCCCACGAAACACTAGGCGCTAAAAAAACAAATGCCCCAAACACGGAGACTAAAACAGTCCAGCAAAAACCCACAAACAGGAACAAACACGTTCAACTCCAACATACACAAATGTTACACAAAGAATCCTGCGGGCCGGCTGACTAAAAAGCCCAACTAATCACCACAATGCATAACAGGTGTAACCAATAAACAGACAAGGAGGGGGAGGAAAGAATCAGTGGCAGCTAGTAGGTCGGCAACGATGACCGCCGAGCACCACCCGAACGGGAAGTGGAGCCACCTTCGGTAGGAGTCGTGACAGCAACATGCTACAATTTCAATGAATTTACTGGGTTACAGTTCAAATAAGGAAATCAGTCAATTTAAATAAATTCATTAGGCCCTAATCTATGGATTGCACATTTTAGAGTGGCCTTTTATTGTCCTCAGCACAAGGTACACCTGTGTAATGATCATGCTGTTTAATCAGCTTCTTGATATGCCACACCTGTCAAGATTATCTTGGCAAAGGAAAAATGCTCACTAAATGGGATATAAAAACAAATTTGTGCACAAAAGTTGAGAGAAATAAGTGTTTTGTGTGAATTGAAAAATGTCTAGGATCTTTTATTTCAGCTCATGAAACATGGGACCAACACTTTACATTTGTATTGCTTATTTTTGTTCAGTATAGTTGGTGACAGAGTATAGCCTATAATATCCTTACCTTGTTCCAGAGTTTATGACCTCGATCACTCAAGATGACCTCAGGAGCACCGTGGTTGTTGTTGATGTCAATCGTCGCCTTGGAGGTGGCCTCGCCAGTCTTGTCCTTGATAGGTATTATAGAACATGCAAATCAATTTTGCTTCCAAGCACCCTATTTAATGCGTTACAGAAAGGAATTTAGAGTTAAGCACGTTCTCGTTTTTTACTGACGTTAACGGGTATTGGTGAAGTAATCAGTCGCCATTCCTGGATTTCATTAAGGGTCCGATCAGGTTCACCCCTAACATTTAAAGTGTTAGAGAGAAAATTACTTTGTTCTTACCCGTATCTGTGTCATACCGTATGCATATTTTCATGTATGTAAGTATACTGACACACCCACACATTATATAATAAAGTCAAATAAAACAACCATTACAAAACAACTTATCAGTGCAAAACTTTCATTGTGACACACTTACCGATCATATGACATGGTGAAAAAACTTTGATGGCTTCAACTCCGACGCCAGTCTTACCCCTCTCAAACCTCTGGCAGGCTAGACAGGTTGAAACATTGTGTTCTCTCTGATATGACATTACTTGAAAGTCTACTTATTTCAGATATAATAGAATGTGATTGATAAACAAAAGGTTATTTCACTTGGCCAGCTGTCCACATCCTTTAACATCCCACGCCAGAAGAAGCGTAGGTTGATTTTGGCAATCATGCACTTCACTCCGAAATGGCCAGCATGCATCTTGGTCAGCACAGCCTCCTCCTCCTTAGTGAAAATCACCCTACTGTGTGGTTGGCCATCCTTCCACCGTAGGTACTGTACATGTGCTGCAACCTGGTCTCAGAGTATTTCGTATTATTCTGTATGTAAATCCGAGACACTCCATTTAGTATGATATGTTATGTTTCATATGGTATGTATTCATTTGTGGATGTCCATCACTCATTTTGTATGATATGTTACGAATTACAATTCGTATTATAGGTTACAAATGTGCAAAATGTACAATATGTGACCCAATTCAAGAAGCTAGGTGTGTGTTGCACGTCACTACTTCACAGGACAGGACAAATATTTGTATCAAAATGCGTCTTTTGGCAGAAATGCCTTCTGGAAAATGTGAACTTTCATTTGCCTTAATAACAAATGTGTATGCCATCTGTAAATATGAATAGAATTGTTAAATTGCAAGCCTAGTTGGGTTAGCTATGGAAAAATACAGGAACATTCCCACTAGCCATGATTTGCTGAAACAATGGATGGGCTGGACATGCCGAGAGATGAGTTAGGATTGGTCTGACATGTAGCATACTTCTGTCTATAACATGAGTTGCTCAGTATGTGAGGTTAATCCTGTCTACCGAGGCTTTTTTTAAAGATATCATGAAGAACTAAAAAAGTGTTGCATTGCTGCCTTGAAGTTATAGCGCTATCGACAAATATCAGTGGGAAAAAGTTGTGATGGACTACTTTGTGGAGGACGATCGTGCCTTGTTGAAACTCACTGACTCTGAAAATGAATCAGACTTTGAGGAAATCCCTGATTTAGTAAAAACATTTTAATTGAACCAGACATTGTAGAGTTTTCCCCCATCACTGTCATCAGATGAAACGGCGATCAACAGTGTTTTTGTTACGGAAGAAGCGGACCGAGTTTTGAAATCAATGGAATGCTTGGTGGAAGCAGGGAGATGATTGCCAAATGCGGAGAGATTTGAAAAGAGAACACAGGAGGCTGTTGTTTAAAACACCTGTCTCCGGATTACATTTTCAAACTAAGGGCAACCATTGCATCCATGACAGAGGGAGAAGTATTCATCCATGTATATGAGTAAGAGTCTAGCTACAATTTCAGGTATTATACTGTCGTGGAAATTCTTACACAGGGACACTCAAAGTCAATCTTAAATTAATCATTCTTTATTTGTCAGGGTGCTGGAGAGGTTCCAACCAGCTCAATGCACCATAGAACACATGTCAATCAGGAGCTCCGCTTGGGCAGTCCCAGCAGTTGACTTATATACACAGACAAGTTATATTTGCATGATTTAGTTAAATTAATTCATAATTTCTGTTTGGTTTAATTCATGTGACTGACCAATACTGGTTCATAACATCTGACAGATGACAGACCATGCTTCTTCTCTCTAAGCTGAGACCTGGAAACTGAGATATCTTTCGTTCTCATTCCCAAAACAAGGTTTGGGCGTACTGCCAAATTGCAGCTTCTGATAGTGAGGATTCAGTCAGGTCAGTCACTTGCATTCAGTCAGAATACAGACATTAGTTATAAGAAAAGCACAGACATTAAAATGTCCATTACAATACATTTCTAATTTTGTCAGAAAGTCATTTTCATTGCAAGTTAAAGCGTACTGTTAGCCAGCTAATGTTAGCTGGCTGGCTCGCTAGATAACGTTATGTGCATGATCTGTATAGTAATATTATTTGTATCATAGAAAGCCATTTGCATTGCTAGTTATAGCCTAATGTTAGCTGTATCCTTTGCATGTGTCAAATAAACTTAGATTCTAAACTCAGCAAAAAAATAAACAGCCCTTTTTCAGGAACCTTGTATTTCAAAGATAATTCGTAAAAATCCAAATAACTTCACAGATCTTCATTGTAAAGGGTTTCAACACTGTTTCCCATGCTTGTTCAATATACCATAAACAATTTATGAACATGTATTTGGTCTTTTTTTTATTTATTTTTTTACCTTTATTTTACTAGGCAAGTCATTAAGAACAAATTCCAATGACGGCCTGGAATGTGTTAACTTAGGGGCAGACACAACATTTTGTACCTTGTCAGATTTGAACTTAACCTTTTGGTTACTAGTCCAATGCTCTAACCACTAGGCTACACTGCCACCCCAAGACACTAACAGCTTACAGACAATTAACGTCACAGTTATAAAAAGGCCTTTCTACTGACTCTGAAAAACACCAACAGAAAGATGCCCAGGGTCCTTGCTCATCTGCGTGAATGTGCCTAAGGCATGCTGAAAGGAGGCATGAGGACTGTAGATGTAGCCAGGGTAATACATTTCAATGTCCGTACTGTGAGACGCCTAAGACAGGGAGACAGGACGGACAGCTGATTGTCCCCGCAGTGGCAGACCATGTGTAACAACACCTGCACAGGATCGGTACACCCGAACATCACACCTGTGGGACAGGTACAGGATGGCAACAACAACTGCCCAAGTTACACCAGGAACACGCACAATCACTCCATCAGTGCTCAGACTGTTCGCAATAGGCTGAGAGAGGCTGGACTGAGGGCTTGTAGGCCTGTTGTATGACAGGTCTTCACCAGACATCACCAGCAAAAATGTCACCTAATGGGCACAAACCCACCGTCACTGGACCAGACAGGACTGACAAAAAGTGCTCTTCACTGACGAGTCGCAGTTTTGTCTCACCAGGGGTGATGGTTGGATTTGCTGTTATCGTCGAAGGAATGAGCGTTACACCGAGACCTGTACTCCGGAGTGGGATCGATTTGGAGGTGGAGAGTCTGTCATGGAGGTGTGTCACAGCATCATCGGACTGAGCTTGTTGTCGTTGCAGGCAATCTCGACGCTGTGCGTTACAGGGAAGACATCCTCCTCCCTCATGTGGTACCCTTCCTGCAGGCTCATCCTGACATGACCCTCCAGCATGACAATGGCACCAGCCATACTGCTTGTGCTGTGCGTCATTTCCTGCAAGACAAGAATGTCAGTGTTCTGCCATGGCCAGCGAGGAGCCTGGATCTCAATCCCATTGAGCATGTCTGGGACCTGTTGGATGAGAGGGTGAGGGATAGGGCCATTCCCCCCAGAAATGTCCGGGAACTTGCAGGTGCCTTGGTAGAAGAGTAGGGTTGCAAGAAATGGTGCCTTGGTGGAAGAGTACTGGGGGTAGCATCTCACAGGGGAAGCTCGAAAGCTGGGACAAATCTGGACTGATGGGAGGCCCAGCACTCCAGCACTGAGAGGAAGCTCAGCAGGTAGTTGGATCCGCAGATCCTGGCTGGCTGGCGGTTCTGGCAGATCCTGGCTGACTGGCGGATCTGGAAGAGTCTGGCAGCTGGTGGCCAAGAGTCTGGTTGACCAGACACGGAAGAGTCTGATTGACTTTTGATTTGGAAGAGTCCTGACTCCTTTGTTAAGAGGACACAATAATCCAGTTTGGCATTGACTGGCAGATTAGTCACATGTCTGTGGAACTTATTCTGCTCCATGCAGTTTATGTCTCAGCTTGTTCAATCTTGTTATGTTCTGCGCTGAACAAATATTTACAGGCGGGAGACTGTTAGAGGAGGAAGGCTCTTTGAACAGGCGAGAGACTGAAGGATTAACAGGCTGGAGACTCCGGCAGCGCAGGAGAGGAGGAAGGCTCCGTGCGCTGGAGAGGCGAGTTTTTGCGTGGTGCTGGCTCTGGTGGTACTGGGCCGAGGTTATTTGAGGGCTATAGGATGGGCTGTGTGGAGATCTTGAGAGCAGTGCTGGCACAGAGATGGTAATGTGAAGACCACCATCTTCACCTGCACCACACCTCATCAGGAGCGCTTAGGTGCCATATAGTCCGTCAGGACCATGCTTAAAGCACCAAACAGCAACTCCCTCATGTTTTCTCCTCCACTCCCCATTAACTCCTTCACAGTTCTGATACCTCCAACACCGGCTTTCTCCACTAAACAGGGAGAGTTGGCTAGGTCTGACTTTTCTGCCAATCCCTGAGCCCCCCAAGAAATTGGGGCTTCTCTGGCTTTCCGCTATACAGCGCCTCTCCTCTTTCACCGCCTCCATTCTTCTTTGGGGCGGCGATTCAGGCTGAGCCCAGGGTCCTTCTCCGTCCAGTCCTCCCATGTCCATTCCTCTCTTTGTTGCTCCTGCTGTTGCTGTTGCCTGTTACCATGCCGCTTGGTCCTGTTGTGGTGGGTGATTCTGGAACGGTTCTCGTCTGTCGAAGGAGAAGTGGACCAAAATGCAGCGTGGTGGTTATTCATGTTCTTTAATAAAATGAACTAGACATGAAATAACTAACAAAACAAAGAACGAACGTGAAAACCTATACAGCCTATCTGGTGAACACAAACACAGAGACAGGAACAATCACCCACGAAATACTCAAAGAATATGGCTGCCTAAATATGGTTCCCAATCAGAGACAAAGATAAACACCTGCCTCTGATTGAGAACCACTCCAGACAGCCATAGACTATGCTAGATACCCCACTAAGCCACACACCCAACACCTAACAACACCCCAAGACAAAACACACCACAATAAACCCATGTCACACCCCGGCCTGACCAAATAAATAAAGACAAACACAATATACTACGACCAGGGCGTGACACACACATGAATCCTTAAAGTGATGGGTGGGGCTAAGGCTTAAGAGGGTGTGAACCTTTTGAGTATCTTGGGACCCATGCCAAGGAGGAAAATGTTTTGTTGTGCCTTCTTCACGACTGTCTTGGTATGTTTGGACCATGATAGTTTGTTGGTGATGTGGACACCAAGGAAATTGAAACTCTCGACCAGCTCCACTACAGTCGAGTCGATGTTAATGGGGGCTTGTTCGGCCTGCCTTTTCCTGTAGTCCACGATCAGCTCCTTTGTCTTGCTCACGTTGAGGGAAATGTTGTTGTCCTGGCACCACACTGCCAATTCTCTGACCTCCTCACTATAGGCTGTCTCACCGTTGTCAGTGACCAGGCCTACCACTGTTGTGTTGTCAGTAAACTTAATGATGGTGTTGGAGTTGTGTTTGGCCACGCAGTCGTGGGTAAACAGGGAATACAGGAGGGGTGCACACCCCTGAGGGGCCCCAGTGTTAAGGATGAGCGTGGCAGATGTGTTGTTGCCTACTCTCACCACCTGGGGGTGGCCCATCAGGAAGTCCAGGATCCAGTTGCAGAGGGAGGTGTTCAGTCCCAGAGTCCTTAGCTTAGCGATGAGCTTCGTGGGCACTATGGTGTTGAACGCTGAGCTGTAGTCAATGAACAGCATTCTCACATAGGTGTTCCTTATGTCCAGGTGAGAAAGGGATCTGTTGGGGCAGTATGCGAATTGGAGTGGGTCTAGGGTTTCCGGGAGGATTCTGTGACCAGCCTTTCAAAGAACTTCATGGCTACCGACATGAGTGCCATGGGGCGGTAATCATTTAGGCAGGTTACCTTAAATTCCTTGAACACAGGGAATATGGTGGTCTGCTTGAAATGTGTAGGTATTACAGAGTCGGTCAGGGAGAGGTTGAAAATGTAAGTGAAGACACTTGACAGATCCGTGCATGCTTTGAGTACACGTCCTGGTAATCTGTCTGGTCCAGCAACTTTATGAATGTTGACCTGTTTAAAGTCTATGTTCACATCGGCTACCGAGAGCGTTATCATACAGTCATCCAGAACAGCTGGTGATCTTGTGCATGCTTCAGTGTTGCTTGCCTCGAAGCGAGCATAAAGGCATTTAGCTCGTCTAGTAGGCTTACATCACTGGGTAGCTTGAGTCTTGGTTTCCCTTTGTAATCCGTAATAGTTTTCAGGCCCTGCCACATCCGATGAGTAGCTTAAGGACAAGTCTCTGAATTTCCTTGAGTGGTCCAGCCAGAGCCTGGATTTGAAGGGGAGAAGTGGGACTGTTTTTTAACGATTTTTAAAAAAAAAAATCCAAAATGACCAGGGGCGCCCACTATTGGATGGGCACGGGTGGGGGGTGCTCCCTACTCAACCATAGACCCCTTGCTCCACCTAAAGGCATTAAAAAACATTTAAAAAAGATTTTTCAATAGGCATTTACCATCACGAATTTGACATGCTCAAAAAAACTGGAGAAATGCAAAATTGACTGGCCCAATGAACTCGGGGTGGCCGGGCAGTGATAGTGGTTCCTCTCCATCGCTCGATGGTGACATGAGAGAAGTGGGACTTTTGAAAATTGTCCAAAATGACTAAGGGATGACTATTGGATGGGCATGGATGGGGGGGCCTCCCTACCCAACCGTGGACCCCTTGCACCCCTCTAAAGGCATTAAAAACCATTTGTTTTAAATTATCCTGGTAACCCGTTCCAATCACCAGGCGCACAGCTGTCCATTTGCAATATGTTTCAATGGGCATTTACCATCACAAATTTGACATGCTCAAAAATACTGCAGGAATGCGAAATTGACTGGCCCGATGAACTCACGATGGCCGGGCAGTAATTCTGGTTCCTCTCCATCGCTCGTTGGTGTCGATTTCAGAATGTCAATTTGTTGATGGTCTATCACTGTTTAAACATATTGCAAATGGACAAAAGTCAGCCAGCAAGTCACCGTCCATCAGTCATTTAGATATTCTGACACCAAACTGATACAAACTGATACCACACCCACTTTTTCAAACTCGTTTAGAAGCACACTATCACATTTTTCAGAGCAGGCCCATAATTCATAGCGCCTCCTGTTTAAATCATAATAAAAACATAAAACACGTAGTTACTATCTAGCTGCGGGTCCAGTTCTGACATTATATGTAGGCCTATGTGAGGTGACCCCGAATCCGAGTTTCGGCTCGATAGGTCATTTGGTGCCCGAGCAATGACCTTAATTTGGTCCTGCCGTACATACCTACACGTACGCTACGATCACAAGACGCAGGCCTCCTAATTGTCCCTAGAATTTCTAAGCAAACAGCTGGAGGCAGGGCTTTCTCCTATAGAGCTCCATTTTTATGGAATGGTCTGCCTACCCATGTGAGAGACGCAAACTCGGTCTCAACCTTTAAGTCTTTACTGAAGACTCATCTCTACAGTGGGTCATATGATTGAGTGTAGTCTGGCCCAGGAGTGTGAAGGTGAACAGAAAGGCTCTGGAGCAATGAACCGCCATTGCTGTTTCTGCCTGGCCGGTTCCCCTCTTTCCACTGGGATTCTCTGCCTCTAACCCTATTACAGGGGCTGAGTCACTGGCTTACTGGTGCTCTTTCATGCCATCCCTAGGAGGGGTGCGTCACTTGAGTGGGTTGAGTCACTGATGTGATCTTCCTGTCTGGGTTGGCGCCCCCCCTTGGGTTGTGCCGTGGCAGAGATCTTTGTGGGCTATACTCGACCTTATCTCAGGATGGTAAGTTGGAGGTTGAAGATATCCCTCTAGTGGTGTGGGGGCTGTGCTTTGGCAAAGTGGGTGGGGTTATATCCTTCCTGTTTGGCCCTGTACAGGGGTATCATCGGATGGGGCCACAGTGTCTCCTGACCCCTCCTGTCTCAGCCTCCAGTATTTATGCTGCAGTAGTTTATGTGTCGGGGGGCTAGGGTCAGTTTGTTAAATCTGGAGTACTTCTCCTGTCTTATCCAGTGTCCTGTGTGAATTTAAGTATGCTCTCTCTAATTCTCTCTTTCTCTCTTTCTTTCTCTCTCTCGGAGGACCTGAGCCCTAGGACCATGCCCCAGGAATACCTGACATGATGACTCCTTGCCTTCCCCAGTCCACCTGGCCATGCTGCTGCTCCAGTTTCAACTGGTTTGCCTGCGGCTATGGAATTCTGACCTGTTCACCGGACGTGATACCTGTCCCAGACCTATTATTTGACCACGCTGGTCATTTATGAACATTTGAACATCTTGGCCATGTTCTGTTACCCAGCCAAGCCAGAAGAGGACTGGCCACCCCTCATAACCTGGTTCCTCTCTAGGTTTCTTCTTAGGTTTTGGGCTTTCTAGGGAGTTTTTCCTAGCCAACGTGTTCAAACACCTGCTTTGCTTGCTGTTTTGGGGTTTTAGGCTGGGTTTCTGTACAGCACTTTGAGATATCAGCTGATGTACAAAGGGCTATATAAATAATTTGATTTGATTTTGATTTGAATTGGTGCTGAAAATCCACATTTTCCGTGCGTTGCTACGGGGTCCTTGAATCGTTTTGGGTCCGTCGTGATGGGCCGAGGCGGTTTCAATGCACCTAGCCTTGCGACTCTGGGACTTTTCTAAATGTTGTAATTTTCGTAATGGTCAAAATGAATTGAAGTTATTGCAAATGTACAAGGCTGTTCCTCGATCTGAGAACCTTCTAGAGCCACATAACTCACTGTGCACTATCGACTTGAGCTCCATAACAAGTTTCTAAAGTTTCAGAGCTCTCGGTCTGACGGTTCTTTGATAGTTCGAACAAAGGTAACTATTGCAGGCTCTGTGTGTCTCTAAGCCCCACACTGTGGCACTCCATCCTTGCTGTGTGTGTGTGAGAGAGTTTTTCTTGGAAATCTGATGGGAGAAATGACTGATTTACATTTCATGAGGGTTGCCTAATCACACATGGGAAGTTTTGGAAAGATCTGACTTTAACCCTTCGAAACAGCCCCATTGTGAAAATGCTGTTCATTCCGGTTGGCACAGGAAGCTGAAGGTAAACACATAGCCTCATTGGGGTAGGCTTTTACAGAATCCTGAGTTTAATGTCTTTACGTTAAGAATTGACTGATTTACACAGGGTTGAATGCACTATTTCTCATAAACTGCAGGTTTGGTATATCAAAACACCTTTAGGGTGAATTTAACCACTTCCGGTTGATCCAGGAAGTTTAGAATCAACACAGGTAGACCTCATAGTGGCCTGATGGATTGTCATCGAAGACAGCTTCATAAGGCATTCAAAACCCACATAGGCTTCAGGTTGAATTTAGGGGAGCAGGCAATGTATCACTATGGGGAGAGAAGTCATTGTAAACTGTTTGATGTAAACACCTTCTTTTAACTGTTAACCTCTCTGGGATCGTTCGGGGCGCTAGCGTCCCACCTCACCAACAGCCAGTGAAATTGCAGGGCGCCAAATTCAAATCAACAGAACTGTCATAATTAAAATTCCTTAACCATAAGGGTATTTTACACCATTTTAAAGATACACTTCTCGGTAATCCAATCAGTGTCTGATTTCAAAAAGGTTTTTCGGCGAAAGCAGAACATATCATTATGTTAGGTCAGCAACTAGTCACAGAAAGCGTTCAGCCATTTTCCAACCAAAGAGAGGTGTCACAAAAAGCAAAAATATAGATAAAATTAATCACTAACCTTTGACGATCTTCATCAGATGACACTCCAAGGACTCAATGTTACACAATACATGTATGTTTTGTTCGATCAAGTTCATATTTATATCCAAAAACCTCAGTTTACATTTGTGCCATGTTCAGAAATGACTCCAAAACATCCGAAGAAATTGCAGAGAGCCACATAAAATAACAGAAATACTCATCATAAACTTTGATGAAAGATACATGTTTCACATAGAATTAAAGATAAACTTGTTCTTAATGCAACTGCGGTGTCAGATTTCAAAAAAGCTTTATGGCAAAAGCACAATATTCAATAATCTGAGAACAGCGTTCAGCCACAAAAGCAAGCCATACAGTTACCTGCCAAATTGTGGAGTCAACAAAAGTCATAAATAGCATTGTAAATCTTCACTTACCTTTGCTGATCTTCGTCGGAATGCACTCCCAGGACTCCCACTTCCACAAGAAAAGTTTTTTTGTTATTAGTAGATTTGAATAGAAAACACTCTGAAGTTTTCTAAAACTGTTTGTATCATGTCTGTGAGTATAACAGAACTTATGTAGCAGGCGAAACCCCGAGGACAAACCATTCCGATTTTTTTTAAGGTCACTCTTTTAAATGAGGTTTCATTGGGAATCCAGATTTCTAAGGGACCTTCTTGCAGTTCCTACCGCTTCCACTGGATGTCACCAGTCTTGAGAAATTGATTGAGGTTTTTCTTTTGTGTAATGAAGAAGTAGCCCTGTTCAGAACGAGGGTCAATTGTAGTGTACTGTTAGATGCGCGTGACCAGAAAGCTAGCTACAGTTTGTTTTCCTCCGGTATTAAACACAGATCATCCCGTCTTCAATTTGATCAATTATTTAAGTTAAAAAATACCTAAAGTTGTATTAGAAAAGTAGTTTGAAATGTTTTGGCAAAGTTTCCAGTAACTTTTGAGATATTTTGTAGTCATGTTGCGCAAGTTGGACCCTGTGTTTTTCTGGATCAAACGTGCCAAATAAATGGACATTTTGGATATATATCGACAGAATTAATTGAACAAAAGGACCATTTGTGATGTTTATGGGACATGTTGGAGTGCCAACAAAAGACGCTTGTCAAAGGTAAGGCATGAATTATATTTTTATTTCTGTGTTTTGTGTAGCGCCTGCAGGGTTGAAATATGCTTTTCTCTCTTTGTTTACAGAGGTGCTATCCTCAGATAATAGCATTGTTTGCTTTCGCCAAAAGCCTTTTTGAAATCTGACACGTTGGCTAGATAAGTGTAGCTTTAACTTGCTATCTTGCATGTGTGATTTAATGAAAGTTTGATTTTTATAGTAATTTATTTTAATTTTGCGCTCTGCATTTTCCCTGGCTTTTGGCCAGGGGGACGCTAGCTTCCCACTTATCCCAGAGAGGTTCAATTACGATAGATAAATGTCTGTTTTTTTTCCCTGACACCGTAGGTTCATGTACTTTGACGTGAAGCAGTCAAATTAGCGCTCTATTTTAGTTTTTGACCTTTAATCGCAGAAAAATGGCCTTAACTCAAAAAGCGGTGAGGCCTTGACGCCATTTTGTTCGGGGCCAACTGCCCATTATGCCAAACCTATGCTCACCAAGTTTCGTCTTCGAAGTCTTTTCCGTTTAGGAGAAACGGCCACATCGTGATTGGTGATGTTTTGTACATTTGCAATATGATTCCATTCACCCTCTGGTGGTATTTACCGGGACAGAGGAAAAATGACCAAAATTTGAAAATGTTCTAGAACGGAAACCGAATGTCCGAGAGACTTCATTCGATGACTTCCCATCGGCGAACGTCGAATTTTAGAAACATTAGTAAGGGACCGTACATTTGCAATATGGAGTTTCTTATCAACCATACAGCAAATGCCAAAATGTTCCCTTCAGGTATGGAAGGACACTCAACAAGCACAGCACATACACACATGATTGATGATTGGCTGAGAGAAATTGATGATAAAAAGATTGTGGGGGCTGTCTTGTTAGACCTCAGTGCAGCTTTTGACATTATCGATCATTGTCTGCGACTGGAAAAATGTATATGTTATGGCTTTACACCCCTGCTATAATGTGGATAAAGAGTTTCCTGTCTTACAGAGGGTGTTATTTAATGGAAACCTTTCATATATAATCCAGTTAGAATCAGGAATTCCGCAGGGTAGCTGTTTAGGCACCTTGCTTTTTTTTTTTACTGATGACGTGCCACTGACTTTGAGTAAAGCCAGAGTGTCTATGTATGCGGATGACTCAACACTATACACGTTAGCTACTACATCAAATGAAATTACTGCAACACTCAACAAAAAGTTGCAGTTAGGTCAGAGTGAGTGGCAAGGAAAATATTTTTTAAACAAAAATTATTGTATTTGGAACAACATACTCACTAAACCCTTAACCTCAACTAAATATTGTAATAAATTATGTGGAAATTGAACAAGTGGAGATGACAAAACTGCTTGCAGTAACCCTAGTAGTAGCTAAGTAGAAGTCTATAATAAAGTGATGCTCTGCCTTCTTAACACTATCAACAAGGCAGGTCCTACAGGCCCTAGTTTTGTAGCACTTTGACTACTGTTCAGTCATGTGGTCAGGTGCCACAAAAAAGGACTTAGGGAAATTGCATTTGGCTCAGAACAGGGCAGCACAGCTGGCTCTTGGACATACACAGAGAGCTAATATTAATAATATGCATGTCAATCTCCCCTGGCTGAAAGTGTAGGAGAGATTGACTTCATCACTACTTTTATTTATGAGAGGTATTGAGCTGTCTTGAGCTGTCTATCTAAACTGCTAGCACACAGCTCGGACACCCATGCATACCCCACAAGACATGCCACAAGAGGTCTCTTCACAGTCCCCAAGTCCAGGAAGACTATTAGATTAAAAAAAAAAAAGATTAAAAAACAGTGGGGACTGTGAAGCATCACAAACATTGTCACACACACACACACACACACACACACACACACACACACACACACACACACACACACACACACACACACACACACACACACACACACACACACACACACACACACACACACACGCCCTATACATACACATGGGTTTAGTACTGTAGATATGTGGTAGTGGTAGAGTAAGGGCCTGAGGACACACAGTGTGTTGTGAAATCTGTGAATGTATTGTAATGTTTTCAAAATAGCATAAACTGCCTTAATTTTGCTGGACATCTGGAAGAGTAGGGGGGGAGCCATAATAAATATAAATACCCCTGGTTTATAGTGCTTCAAACAGTATTTGCCTATTGGGCCACATCAATAGTAGGCTGCGTTGGCCACTCACCGCAACCCACCAGAATTGCCTTGCAACCCAAGTGAAGTGGAAACAAGTGGGGTCATCATTTTTGTGACACTGAGGTCACACAATATTTGCCACACAAACACTAGTTTTACCAGTTAATAACCAGATAACAGACAAGTAGGGTATTAGAAAAGGGGATACTACTTTATGTTGTTGTTATCAGAGAGCATAGCAAAGAGCAAATATTTTAAGAATGTTTTTTGGGGGGGAAAAGTTAGGTGACCTTGATTGTTTCATCTTGGGTGGGTCTTAAAGTTCCAAATGCAGCCTATTTTGTCTCAATATCAAACAATTTCTATATAACAATTAAGTACCTTACTCTGATTGTTTTCAATTAAAATTGTCAAAAAGAAACAAAAATTCCTTCTTAGCAAAGAGCAATTTCTCAAGCAATACTTTTGCTAGGACTGTCTGGGAGTGGTCTGAGTGAAGAGGGGAAAACAGAAAACTAGCTGTTATAGGTAGAGGGGTTTGGAGCTCTCTTTCTTATTGGTCTATTCACTCATTTACCACCTGGTGATGTCACCAGGCAGGCTAAAACTCCATCCCACCAAAACATGCTGAAATTTCATGCAGCATTTTCAAACAGCTCCTACATTAAAGCACATTATCCAAATTTTCACGATTTCACAGTATTATTCCAACCTCATTGTGTGGAAATATATATAAAACACAGGAAAATTACATTGTTGACTGCATTGGGCCTTTAAATGTCTTTCATCAGTTTGTATGAATTGTTTCAGACACAAACATGCTGTTGAATACGTTTGAATAACTTTTTGTGTGTGGACAATATTTTTACAGTGATTTCAAATGTAGTATTATAAAATCGCAAATATGTTACATCTATTTATTCATACTGCATTGCATATGTTTCCAGTATGCATAACCTCTAGATCTGGACAAATGACTTATTCTTGTTTTACTATGGCATGACACAATAGTGCCCAAATGAGGGTCAGTTGTCAGAAGATTGTCTTTTTAGTTTGTCTGGCACTAACATAGCCTACTGTATTTGCTTGTACTATAAATCAAATGTCCTAACAAGAAAAGACCTCTGATCAACATCAAACTTTGGTTAATAATTGATTGAGCTGTCAACAAATGTGAATTCAGCTTGAAATAGACCAAACATTGAAACCCTTTTCGTGATTATAGTGACTGTGTTATGTATGGGTTATGAATGTTTTATGAAGTCCTTATGTAGCTACCCTCCAAATAAAGTGTATATATATACCCTGTATATAATATTCAGTATATTATTATTATTATTATATTGTATTACACATGAATACAAATAAGTATAATTATAATACGTATAGTTGATATTAGTGACTCATTAATTCCTCCCACAGTTACATCATGGCCACTGGCAGTTTGTACATGCCAGAGTCAGCAGGGTACAGGAGTCTGGGCATTGACGATTACAGCTTTTACAGTAGCTTGTTGGATGAGGAGTTGCTACAGCTGGCTGTGGAGAGGAGCTTGGCTGATGCCCAGAGAACTGGGGGCCTGATGAGATCCTCCACATCAGCTGTATCTGGCAGGACTCCACTCTCCCCCAACCCATCTGGGCATTCCCTAACAATGTGCCCCCTCTTGCCAACCCCGGCCCTCCTAATTCACACAGGTGAGCCTGCATGAAATTTTAACTGCAGGTAAATTGATTACTTTTCTATAACCTTTTAGAAACATAACATTTCAAACATTCTTGTGGTTAATGTAATTGTGCAGTTACTTCTGATAAGTAGTAACAATAACAATTACAGTAATATTCAATATTCAAATCTGTGTTTAATGGAAACTTTCCTGGTTGAGCAAGGGTTAACAATTGACAGAAAAATACTTAAGATAAATATAATATAATTCATTATTAAAGAGGTATTACTAAAAACATCTCTCAGAGGGCCTATGAGATCAAACGTATTCTTAGTTATGAAGTGACATGAACTTGGCATACGTAAACTAATATCAGTTGACCATATTTATTACTTATAAATGGAAAGCTTGCCCTAGATTGCCAGTGCATACTTGCAGCATTTATTTATTTACTTGCTGGCATGGAAACATGGACCACTATGTACACCGCATGAGATTTTCCCTTGGAATGCTGTACAGAAGGCCATACCCCCTGTGACAACTGCTATTACACAGTCCATGTTTAAGGGCTGTCCAAGTGGCATCAGTCCAAGTGGGTGGTCCTGGCTCTGAATATCACATGCCAGTAAGGGGAAAACAAAATATTTCATTAGACTAGGTCAGATTCCTACTGTAGGACAGACACAATTCAGAGATTCGTGCTCAGCAAAAACATTTGAAGCAACAGTGGTGGCGAAGTTTTACAGATTAAATAGTTTATGATATGTTATTAATGTTTGAGGAGGAGAGGGGCCAATAAAGCGCAAGTATTGCTAAAGGAGGCGGGGTTGTATCGACATGGTCACCCTATTGGTGTAGCACCGGGACAACATTACTATGTTCCCTGCCACTGTTATGATCTGTATAAGAAGTCTGTCTCTGCTGGAAAACCTCATGGACAATGGCTGTGATGCCGCTTCCTGTTTTCAGTTTAAGTATGGCTGCAGACCACACTCGTTGGTTGAGGACTTTGCCTTTTGTTGAACTGCGATAGAGGCCTCAAGTGTACGTGGGCACCTGTTTGCATGTAGCTTCGATATTGTGGGCATAGACCATAAAAAATAAGGGTTGTGGTTGATGTTTCCCAATGTTTTATTCAAACAGGCCAAGAAAGATAACACTACTTCAACTATTTTAAAATAAATAACCGTTTATTTTAACTGGCTCAATATACAGTCTTTATACAGTACTTTAGAAATAATTCATACCCCTTGACTTATTATACATTGTGTTGTGTTACAGGCTGAATTGAAAATGGATTTAAAAAACTTTGACATCTCACCCATCTACTGTACAGTCGTGGCCAAGAGTTTTGAGAATGACACACATGTTATTTTCCACAAGGTTTGCAGCTTCGGTGTCTTTAGATATTTTTGTCAGATGTTACAATGGATTACTGAAGTATAATTACAAGAATTTAATATTTGTCAAAGGCTTTTATTGACAATTACATGAAGTTGATGCAACGAGTCAATATTTGCTGTGTTAACCCTTCTTTTTCAAGACCTCTGCAATCCACCCTGGCATGCTGTCAATTAACTTCTGGGCCACATCCTGACTGATGGCAGCCCATTCTTGCATAATAAATGCTTGGAGTTTGTCAGAATTTGTGGGTTTTTGTTTGTCCACCCGCTTCTTGAGGATTGACCACAAGTTCTCAATGGGATTAACAGGAGTTTGTTCCTGTACATGAACCAAATCAGCGGAAATTCCAGAGCGCCAACTAATTGTACTCGTTAAAACTCAAACTTTCATTAAAATTCACATGCAGGGTACTCAATTCAAGCCACACTCGTTGTGAATATAGCCAACATGTCAGATTTGTAAAATGCTTTTCGGCGAAAGCATGAGAAGCTATTATCCGATAGCATGCAGCCCTCAGAAACACACAAAGGGGACGTAAACAAAGAAATTAGCGTAGCCGGCGCTACCCAAAACGCAGAAATAAAATATAAAACATTCATTACCTTTGACGAGATTCTTTGTTGGCACTCCTATATGTCCCATAAACATCACAATTGGGTCTTTTTTTCGATTAAATCGGTCCATATATACCCAAAATGTAAATTTATGAACACCGTAAAAAGGCACCTTTCCCAACGCAACGTAATTTTTTAAAATTCATGAAGTTGCCTATAAACTTTGACAAAACACTTCAACCTACTTCTGTAATCCAAGTTTAGGTATTAGTAAACGTTAATAAACGATCAAATTGATCACGGAGCGATCTGTATTCAATAACTAGACGTTTACAAAACGAAGTCCAGTTGCTCACGGACATTTTTTTCAGTTGCGCACCTGAAGACCGGATATCCTATTGACTAATCTAACCAAGGAAAAAGGGCCCTGGTAATCACAACACTGGCGACATCGTGTGGAATCTGTAGGAATTACAAGCACAGTTCCATCATTTATGACAAGCCTTAGACAATACAAACACTGGCGGATGGATTTTTCTTTGTAGATTTTGTGGTGAGGTTTTCTTGCGATTTTGACAACGGAACTAGTTCTGTTATAGTCACAGACACCATTGAACCAGTTCTAGAAACTTCAGAGTGTTTTCTATGCACACATACTAATCATATGCATATACTATATTCCTGGCATGAGTAGCAGGACGTTGAAATGTTGCGCGATTTTTAACAGAATTTTGAAAAAAGTAGCACGATCTCTAACAGGTTTTAAGGTCTGAGAAGTTTCCTGGCCATGGACCCAAAATATCAATGTTTTGTTCCCCGAGCCACTTAGTTATCACTTTTGCCTTATGGCAAGGTGCTCCATCATGCTGGAAAAGGCATTGTTCATCACCAAACTGTTCCTGGATGGTTGGGAGAAGTTGCTCTCGGAGGATGTGTTGGTACCATTCTTTATTCATGGCTGTGTTCTTAGGCAAAATTGTGAGTGAGCTCACTCCCTTGGCTGAGAAGCAACCCCACACATGAATGGTCTCAGGATGCTTTACTGTTGGCATGACATAGGACTGATGGTAGCACTCACCTTGTCTTCTCTGGACAAGCTTTTTTTCTGGATACCCCAAACAATCGGAAAGGGGATTCATCAGAGAAAATTACTTTACCCCAGTCCTCAGCAGTCCAATCCCTGTACCTTTTGTAGAATATCAGTCTGTCCCTGATGTTTGTCCTAGAGAGAAGTGGCTTCTTTGCTGCCCTTCTTGACACCAGGACATCCTCCAAAAGTCTATGCCTCACTGTGCGTGCAGATGCACTCCCACTGCCTGCTGCCATTCCTGAGCAAGCACTGTACTGGTGGTGCCCTGATCCCACAGCTGAATCAACTTTAGGAGACGGTCCTGGTGCTTGCTGGACTTTCTGAAGCCTTCTTCACAACAATTGAACCACTCTCCTTGAAGTTCTTGATGATCCGATAAATGGTTGATTTAGGTGCGATCTTACTGGCAGCAATATCCTTGCCTGTGAAGCCCTTTTTGTGCAAAGCAATGATGACGGCACATGTTTCCTTGCAGGTAACCATAGTTGACAGAGGAAGAACAATGATTCCAAGCAGCACCCTCCTTTTGAAGCTTCCAGTCTGTTATTCGAACTCAATCAGCATGACAGAGTGATCTCCAGCCTTGTCCTCATCAACACTCACACCTGTGTTAATGAGAGAATCATTGACATGATGTCAGCTGGTCCTTTTGTGGCAGAGGTAATTTGCATGGCAAAGAGGGACTTTGCAATTAATTGCAATTCATCTGATCACTCTTCATAACATTCTGGAGTATATGCAAATTGCCATCATACAAACTGAGGCAGCAGACTTTGTGAAAATGAATATTTGCGTCTTTCTCAAAACTTTTGGCCATGACTGTACACACAATACCCCATGATGACAAAGTGAAAACTATTTTTTAGAAATGTTGCACATTTATTGGAAATGAAATACAGACATACAGTATGTATTAGAGATATGAAACAGCAAAATACTAATCCTCGTTTAATTTGCATGACATTCTACTCTGATTTAGCCACTGTCTCCTGTATTCCTGACCTTGGCTCTAGAAAATTACTCCTCCATATTTATTTCTCTGGCAGATAAACACGCCTCTTTCAAACAATTCAGAGTGAAAGATCAAAACCAAGGGTTTGATCTATCTGAGCTCTTTCAGAGGAGAAATCAAAGGACATCTGACTCTGTAGTAGAGTGTCAATTTTTTTTACAATTGAAAACATGTACAATCTCGATTAAGAAAGCTAAATCAAGCTACTTTTAAGCTCTATCTCTGACTGGTAATCTTCTATATTTTGGAATGGTAGATGCACTAAAGCGTTTAAATTCCTCTTTTTCCCTGCCTAAGCAAGTTCTGTCTGAAATTGCTCAATGTATATCAACTAGAACTCAATTTGCATCTACTGATGGTGTTAAATTAGATTTCCTGGATATTACGAAAGTTGTCACGCAGGGGTCGATTTTGGTTCCTGTACTTTTTTTTACTGTTTACATTAACAATATCGACTTGTCTGTAAAAAATTGTAACCTGTACTTGTATGCCGATGATACTGTGGTGTTTTTGCTTTTGCCCCCACGGTTGACCAGGCTCTACCTGAACTACGGTCTGCCTTCATTGTATTAAAGAAAAACTTTATTGATCTGAAATTAGTATTTAGTGCAGGTAACACTAAGTATATGTTGTTCTCTAGAGCGCATAAAAATAACTGATGATTTAAGCATATACTTTGGATGGTGTCCATATTGATCATATTGATATTGACGTATTTGGGTATCTGGATAGATGAAAATCTGTCTTTTAAAAAGCATATCGACAAGTTAGTTAAGAGGCTGAGAATAAAACTTGGCTTCTTTTATAGAAATAAGTCCTGCCTCTCGATAAATGATAGAAAGCAGATTATTGCAGTCAACGTTCCTATCGGTCCTTGACTATGGAGACATCCTCTATATCACATATGTCAGAGTCAAGGCCCGCGGGCCACATCCGGCCCGCGAGAAGGTTTTTTACGGCCCCTGGGATGATCTTGATTTATTATTAGAACCGGCCCGCAGACCGCAGCAAGCCGGCAGCCCGCAGATCTTTTACACGCACCAATACTACATTTCCCACAATGCAACGGTGACGCACCGAGCAGTAGGCTGCTTCATTTCAATATTTATTGGCACAGCAGTCGTCAGCATCACAGTAAAATTAACTTTCAGATACCCATCAAAAATGGCAAAACGGAAGGTGGACACTGAGAACCGGGGTTTCAAACAAGGTGGGAGTCGGAGTATATGTTCACGGAGGTAGCTGGAAAACCTGTGTGTCTTCTGTGTGGAGAAAGTGTGGCGGTACTGAAAGAGTATAATCTGAGACGACATTATGAAACGAAACACGCGGACAAAAACAAGAATATGGACATGGAACAAAGGCTACAAAAGGCAGAGGAATTAAAACGAGGCCTCAAATCTCGACAGGCTCTGTTCAAAAAGCCAAATCACAAGGCCAGGCTGCTGTCAAGGCCAGTTTTATTTTGGCAGAAGAGATCGCTAAATCAGCCCGGCCATTTACGGAGGGGATTTCATCAAAAACTGCATGATTAAAGTTTGTGACGAAGTTTGCCCAGAAAAAAGGCAACTCTTTTTAAATGTGAGTCTGAGCAGAAACACCATTGCCGAGAGAGTAGACCAGTTGTCCATCAATCTAAAAGAGCAGCTTGTGAAAAAGGGAAAAGATTTCATTGCATATTCCTTGGCTGTGGATGAGAGCACCGACATTTCTGACATTGCCCAGTTGTCAATTTTCATCCGCGGAGTGGACTCCAGCCTAAGCGTGACAGAGGAGTTTTTGGCTTTACGTCCTATGCATGGCACAACTACGGGGCATGATTTGTATGAAGAGGTGTCAAGATGTGTAAATGAGATGGAGCTGCCTTGGGAAAAACTCGTGGGTTTGACAACCGACGGAGCACCTGCGATGTGTGGACACAGGAGCGGACTGGTGGCGAAGATACGGGAAAAGATGCAAGAGGAAAACGCGACAGGTGAGCTGACAGCTTATCATTGTATCATACACCAGGAAGCGTTGTGCGGTAAAGCCTTGAAAATGGAGCATGTAATGAGCATCATCACGCGCACAGTTAACTTTATCAGAGCCAAAGGTTTGAATCACCGCCAGTTCAAGGCATTTCTGACGGAGTTAGAAACGGAGCATGGTGATTTGCCTTATCACACAGAGGTGCGATGGCTAAGCCAGGGAAAGGTGCTTCAAAGATGTTTCGAGCTTCGTGAGGAGATTTGTCTGTTCTTGGACAGCAAAGGGAAAGACACAACACAACTCCGAGACGAAATGTTTCTGTGTGAAATGGCTTTTCTGTGTGACATTACGAGTCATCTGAATGCAATGAACTTGCAGCTGCAGGGTCGGGATCATGTCATCTCTGATATGTACAGTACAGTGAAGGCATTTAAAACCAAACTGACTCTGTGGGAGACGCAGATGCGGAAAGAAAATTTGAGCCACTTTCCCAGCTGCCAGACCATGAAAGAGAAGCTCTCTACCAGTGCGTTCCCGAGCGCACAGTTGGCTGATAAAATAGGTATGCTTGCCGCTGACTTTCGACGCCGATTTGCTGACTTTGAAGCACAAAAAAGCAGGTTGGAACTGCTCGGTAACCCATTTGCTGTTGACGTGGAAAGCTCACCACCAAACCTCCAAATGGAGTTGATTGACCTCCAATGCAATGATGCACTGAGGGCAAAATATGCGGCAGTGGGTGCTGCGGAGTTCGCCCGTTTCCTCCCCGACAAATGCCCCAGCTGCGCATCCAGGCTGCTCAAACGTTGTCTATGTTTGGCAGCACATACCTGTGTGAACAACTTTTTCTTTGATGAACCTGAACAAAACATCACACAGAAGTCGACTTACTGCTGAACACCTCCACTCAATTCTGAGGATTTCCTCAGCTCAGAGCCTTACCCCGAACATTGATGAACTTGTGGAAAAGATGGGACACCACCAAGTATCACCCTCAACCTCAAACAAGTGAACATTACTGTGCAATCACATATTTAGAGTTTTTACTCAGTTCAAGTTTAAAAGTTAAAGTTTAATATTTGTTTTCACTGCATGTTACTTCTCCTTAAACAAAGTGTTGTTTTTGATTAATAGATTTTTGCACTTTATTTTATTGTATTTCAATCCAATTATATTTTAAAAATATTTCAGTTGAGTGGATGATAGAAAATTGCTATTATTGTTTTTTTCTTTGAAGTAAATTTAGCCCACTTTTGCTAAAATAGAAAATATAGGCTACTGATGGTGCCTTGAATACCGGTTTCTTTCATTTAATGTTCATGTTATGGGGATTTTTATATAAAGGAAATTTGTCTTTTGTGTCTGTTGAAAATTAAAGATTACTGACAGAGCCATAAGAAAATATTGCTTTATTTATCTGATCATATTGGAATATATTTGTTAGGTTTTCAGTAGGTTCAATTAGGTTCACTAGACTATATGCGTCATTTAAAAATTTTTCAATGAACATTCGAACAGTCCGGCCCTCGGCTTGTAGCTAAATTTTTTATTTGGCCCTCCGTCCATTTGACTTTGACACCCCTGCTCTATATGAACACAGCTGCTACTTCATTAAAGCCGTTAGAGGCCATTTATCATAGCGCACTGCACTTTATTACAGGTGACAATTTCAGCACTCATCACTGCATTCTACCAGGAAGTTGGTTGGCCCTCTTTGATATAACGTAGGTTGATACTTTGCTATGTTTTCAATTGTAAGCCCTTTTTTACCAAAAGTCTCACTGTCTGGTCTCCGGGATGGCTAACTCTGGAAATTCCTTTGGTATCTACCGAGTTAGGTAAATCAGTTTTTACTTTTTTTGCACCTTATTTGTGGAACAATCTTCAAAATGTTCAGAAATGTGAAGTTTTGGTGCCTGTAGGGCAATTCAGAATGCTAAAAGAGAACCTTTTTTACCAATTAATGTGTTTGTTTTTTATGACCGTGTTTTTCTTTCTGTGTGCATTTTGTATTGATATTGATGTGTGTATTTTCTGTAATTTACGTAATTCAGGGCTCATCTGTAAAAGAGACCTTGGTCTGTGTAAAATAAAGGTAAAATAAATAAATATTGAAAACGGGTGCCAATCATTTTGACTGCCTTCTTTTCGATTACTTGCTAAACAAAATCTCGTTCTCTTAGCAATTGCATTAGTATAAAATAATATAATTTCCTAATTTCTTTTGAGCATACAACATAGTTCAGTATTTGTTTGATTCATTTTATACAGTCAGTTTTGCTAATCTTTATCAAGGGTGCCAATAATTATGGACCTGATTGTACATGTTGGCCTCCACCCTTCCACCCTTTAATCCAGCTGAGGGTGTCATACTCTAAAGAAGCAGCATCATGTTTCCATTTTTGTGTTCATCTTCTAGCCAACAACAACAATAAAAAAAAACAATAACACATCAAACTAATAAATGTGAAAAACTTTTCATCACTTGTGCAGTGGTCTTCCTTAATTATTATGTCTACTGTATACATATTTATTGCAGTCCACCAATCCACCTCAACTTTGCAGTTATATTGATTCTAATATACAGTACCAGTCAAATGTTTGGATACACCAACTCATTCAAGGGTTTTTCTTTGTTTGTACTATTTTCTATATTATAGAATAATAATGAAGACATAAAAACTATGAAATAACACATATGGATTGATGTAGTGACCAAAAAAGTGTTAAACAAATCCAAATCTATTTTATATTTGAGATTCTTCAAAGTACCCACCCTTTGCCTTGATGACAGCTTTGCACACTCTTGGCATTCTCTCAACCAGCTTCACCTGGAATGCTTTTCCAACTATCTTGAAGGAGTTCCCACATATGCTGAGCACTTGTTTGCTGCTTTTTCTTCACTATGTGGTCAAACTCATCCCACACCATCTCAATTGGGTTGAGGTTGGGTGATTGTGGAGCCCAGGTCATCTGATGCAGCACTCAATCACTCTTCTTCTTGGTCAATAGCCATTACACAGCCTGGAGGTGTGTTGGGTCACTGTCCTGTTGAAAAAAATAAATTATAGTTCCAGTAAGCGCAAACAAGATGGGATGGCGTATCACATCAGAATTGTGTGGTAGCCATTCTGGTTAAGTGTGCCTTGAATTCTAAATAAATCACAGACAGTGTCACCAGCACACTATCACACCTCCTCCTACATTCACCTACTCTTTGTCTCACAAAGCCTCGGCGGTTGAAGCCAAAAATCTCAAATTTGGACTCATCAGACCAAAGGACAGATTTCCATCGGTCTAATGTCCATTTCTCATGTTTATTGGCCCAAGCAAGTCTCTTCTTCTTTTTGGTGTCCTTAAGTAGTGGTTTCTTTGCAGCAATTCAACCATGAAGGTCTCCTCAGAACTGTTGATGTTGAGATGTGTCTGTTACTTGAACTCTGTGAATCATTTATTTGGGCTGCAATTTCTGAGGCTAGTAACTAAAATATATTTATCCTCTGCAACTGGTCTGCATCCCCACCAGGTAACTCCCATTTCCCCCATTATCCACTGTGCATTTACCTGTGTTTTCTGTGTGTGTTGCCAGTTCGTCTTGTCTCGTTAAGTCTACCAGCATGTTTTTTTCTGGTTCTCCTGTTCTCTTTAGTCCCTGTTTTCTAGTTCTTCCAGTTTTGTCCTTTCTGCCTGGCCTGACCCTGAGCCTACCTGCAGTTCTGTACCATACTGACTCTGCCCTGGATGACTGACCACTCCCTGCCCTGGACCTGCCTTTGGCCTACACCTGTGTACTCAATAAATCTCTGAGACTTGAACCATCTGCCTCACGTGTCTAAATCTGGGTCTCACCCTAAGTCATGATAATAGGAACTGGCCATGACTGACCCAGCAGACTCGGACCAGCTCTGCATAACTGTCTCCTCAAACAAGGAGCCAACATTGGAAAACACAAGGAGTTAATACATAACTTTACGGAAAGATTCCACACCTTGGCGGAACACCATGACCATGCCGTCTGTGTATTTTTGGAACAATTCTGCTGACTATCTATTAGGCAGACTCTCAGTAACCCCACTACCTGTGGAGCTTCTCCCCAGCCTACCCATGCCTCCCAAGAACCTCGCTTACCTCTTCCGGAGAGCTATGCTGGGGATCCTGGAACCTGGGAGCAACAATCCACTGTTTGCCTTAGTCTGGCGGAAGTAAGGAAGGTGTTCGACTCTCTGCTGTCTGGGAGATAGGCGGCTTGGAAGCTTGTTCAACTGTCTCAAGACTCCTGTAGTGTGTCAGTCTACATGGTAGACTTTCGCACTTTAGCCCACAAGAGTGCCTGGAACCCAGAATCCCTATTTGACACATTTCTTCATGTATTATTGGAGGAAATGAAGGACGACCTTGCTCAAAGCCTTGACCATAAGGATCAATGGGTGACTACGGGAATGCAGTAGGAAGAGGAGGTCTGTTCCCGGGCACACGCGCCTGTCCACGGATTTTCCCTCGCCTCCGAAGAACCACGGAAATCTCCAACGCCTCCATTACCTAGAGAATCTGATGTCACACGAGTTCCCTCAGAAATCATAGAAGACTATCGATTCGCCTACTCCGGTGCCAGTGCAACAGGGCAGGGCTTGGTTGTCCCCTGAGGAATGTTTATGCAGACTGAGCTCTAAAAGCTGTCTGTATTGTGGAACTTCAGGACATTATACAGTGAGGCAAAAAAGTACGTAGTCAGCCACCAATTGTTCTCCCACTTAAAGAGATGAGAGAGGCCTGTAAGTTTCATCATAGGTACACTTCAACTATGACAGACAAAATGAGAAGAAAAAAATCCAGAAAATCATATTGTAGGATTTTTTATGAATTTATTTGCAAATTATGGTAGAAAATAAGTATTTGGTCACCTACAAACAAGCAAGATTTCTGGCTCTCACAGACCTGTAACTTCTTCTTTAAGAGGCTCCTCTATCCTCCACTCGTTACTTGTATTAATGGCACCTGTTTGAACTTGTTGTCAGTATAAAAGACACCTGTCTACAACCTCAAACAGTCACACTCCAAACTCCACTATGGCCAAGACCAAAGAGCTGTCAAAGGACACCAGAAACAAAATTGTAGACCTGCACAGGCTGGGAAGACTGCATCTGCAATAGGTAAGCAGCTTGGTTTGAAGAAATCAACTGTGGGAGCAATTATTAGGAAATGGAAGACATACAAGACCACTGATAATCTCCCTCTATCTGGGGCTCCACGCAAGATCTCACCCCGTGGGGTCAAAATGATCACAAGAACGGTGAGCAAAAATCCCAGAACCACACAGGGGGGCCTAATGAATGACCTGCAGAGAGCTGGGACCAAAGTAACAAAGCCTACCATCAGTAACAGATCTCTAGAGGAGATCTGCATGGAGGAATGGGCCAAAATACCAGCAACAGTGTGCGAAAACCTTGTGAAGATTTACAGAAAACGTTTGACCTCTGTCATTGCCAACAAAGGGTATATAACAAAGTACTGAGATAAACTTTTGTTATTGACCAAATACTTATTTTCCACCATGATTTGCAAATAAATTCATTAAAAATCCTACAATGTGATTTTCTGGATTTTTTCCTTCTCATTTTGTCTGTCATAGTTGAAGTGTACCTATGATGAAATTTACAGGCCTCTCTCATCTTTTTAAGTGGGAGAACTTGCACAATTGGTGGCTGACTAAATACTTTTTTTGCCCCACTGTACCATTCCAGTGTTTAATTGCTATATTGTAATTATCTTGCCACTATGGCCTATTTAGTGCCTTACCCCCCTTATCCTACCTCATTTGCACATAATGTATATAATTTTACTATTGTATTATTGACTGTATTATTACATGTGTAACTCTGTTGTTGTTTGTGTCGCACTGCTTTGCTTTATCTTGGCCAGCTCACAGTTGTAAATGAGAACTTGTTCTCAACTAGCCTAGCTGGTTAAATAAAGGTGCAATAAAAAATATAAAAAATTAAAAATTGACAGCCTTGGGAGAAACCTGGGCCTTTCTCCACAATAGTGTGTGTTTTGCACAAGTTTATGTTTGGTTTCCCCCGTTCTCTAGGCACTTTAAGTGTCAGCATCAACCGTGCCATATCTGAAGTAGGGCATTCCTATTCTGAGCGACACGTGGAAGCAAAGTTTGCCATCAAGGGTCAGCTTTTCAAAGAATGAAATCAAGACCCCCTTTGGAATATGTCAATAACATTGAGCTGCTGCTTTTTCTTCATTCGCCTGGAGGACAACACAGAGTGCAAGACATTTTCAAATCCTCATCCCCTCACGAGGACTGCAATCTGATAACTGCTAGTCTACTGTTAAAGTGTTTTGACTGCACACTGCAGACACTACAAAGTAGGTATAGCATGCCAGTAGGGTTTGTATTCCTTTAACCTTACTCAAGTTGCCTTCAGCCACATTACTTTATGTTTATGTTAACAGCCATGTTATTACTCAGCTGTATTGGGACAGCATGCATGCTTTCATCAATTGCACTTTACACTAAGTTGCCTTTAGACACGATTTTGTTTATTTGGTCACCAACGACAATGTCATTATTAAGCTGTAACTGCAGATCCAAAGAACAATGGTACACAAAACAATGACTTTGTGGAAATTAATGGTTAAATTACTGTTTATAATTGTATACTAGCACAGTTACTGTAGAGAAATCACATCAAGACAAGCCATGAATCAACCTAAGCATGTGGTATACAGTTTATGATTCTCTCATTTCAATTTATGAAATGATTAATTTATTTTGAGGAATATGATGTAATGCGATTACCGCTGTCTTACTCTATCATAACCAAAAACTAAGGACATTCTTCTCCATTAGTTTTGTTTTTGTCGTCATAGGAGACTTAGTAAACAAATTATGTACAGCTTAAAATCAAATCTTTGTTCTCAATTAAGCTTTTGGCTAAAGTACCCTCCCGTCGGTTTGATATAGGATTACTATTGTATGATGTGCTGATTTTTGGTCAATCCCAGCATTAACACTTATTGAGAGCTTGGTTTCTAAGTTAAATGTACGGAAGAATATTAGGGCCAAGTGAAGAGATAAATAAGCAGTGATTAGATTTTATTTGTTGCATGGATAGTACCTCTGTAGGGTAGTTGCAATACCAAGCAGTGATGCAACCAGTCAGGATGCCCTCAATGGTGCAGCTGTAAAACCTTCTGAGGATCAGAGGACCATGCCAAATATTTTCAGTCTCCTGAGCGGAATAGGTTTGGTCGAGCCCTCTTCGCAACTTTCTTGGTGTGCTTGTTAGTTTGTTGGTGATGTGGACACCAAGTAACTTCAAACTCTCAACCTGCTCCATTACAGCCCCGTTGATAAGAATGGGGGTGTGCTCGGTCCTCTTTTTCCTGTAGTCCACAATCATCTCCTTTGTCTTGATCACATTGAGGGAGAGGATGTTGCCCTGGCACCAAACGGCCAGGTCTCTGACATCCTCCCAAAAGGCTGTCTCGTCATTGTCGGTGATCAGGCCTACCACTGTTGTGTCATCAGCAAACTTAATAATGGTGTTGGAGTCGTGCTTGACCGTGCAGTCATGAGTGAAAAGGGAGTACAGGAGGGGACTGAGCATGCCCCCCTGAGCGGCCCCTGTGTTGAGGATCAGCGTGGCAGATGTGTTGTTACCTACCCTTACCACCTGGGGGCGGCCCGTCAGGATGTCCAGGATCCAGTTGCAGAGGGAGGTGTTTATTCCCAGGGTTCTTAGCTTATTGATGAGCTTTGCGGGCACTATAGTGTAGAACGCTGAGCTGTAGTCAATTAAAATAATTCTCACATAGGTGTTCCTTTTGTCCATGTGGGAATGGGCAGTGTGGAGTGGGATTGAGATTGCATCATATGTGGATCTGTTACGATGGTATGCAAATTGGAGTGGGTCTAGGGTTTCTGGGATGATGGTGTTGATGTGAGCCATGACCAGCCTTTCAAAGCACTTCATGGCTACAGATGTGAGTGCTACGGACAGTAGTCATTTAGGCAGGTTACCTTCGCTTTCTTGGGCCCATGGTCTATGGTGGTCTGTTTGAAACATGTGGGTATCCACACTATGTTCACAACACTGACTTTGCAAAAGGTTTTATCCTCAATCTTGAAACTCAAAATAGCACATGCAGTACATATGTCTCACAGTCTTGACATTCATATACAAATATAAAAAAAATAGTTTTAGCAGTTTTACTTTGACATACTGAATCGTGTTTTCAAAATGTAGTTCAGTTTTAGTGAATTTCATTGTCATGACTTTTGTATCCATGCAAATAGATCAACCATGGCTGTGGCCAGCATGTCCATGCCTGGAAGGATGGGCACCCCTAGAGGTCTTGATGACTACAGTCTTTACAGCGCCCTGTCAGATGAGGAGCTGATGCAGCTGGTCATTGAACGCAGCCTCACTGAGGACCACAACTCTATTGATGCCATTCAATCATCCCCACCTGTGTATTGGCAACCCAATTACCAGCCAAACCAATTTACCACCAACCAATTTATGACTGGTGTCAGGCAACCCTCTGCAACAAGGCACATGTATGACTTTCCCGGAGCCAACCCGAACCCAGCCAACCCACCTCCAAACCCCTCACCTGCAAACCCACCTTTAGCAGACCATATTATGTGAGTTTGTCAACCCTTTATCTTATTTTGACAATATGTGTGCCAGATAGGATGAGTATAGCAGGTTTATTATAATTCCAAAATGCCAAACATACAGTAGAAATCAGATGGTGGGTGACAGCTCTCTCTAACAGGGACAGCAGTAACACAGGGGTTCCATAATGGTGTCTCCTGATGAGGCTAATCTTTACATGACATGAGATACACTGAGTGTACAAAACATTAGAAACACCTGCTCTTTCCATGACATAGCCTGACCAGGGGAATCCAGGGGAAAGCTATGATCCCTCATTGATGTCACCTTTTAACCCCCTAGAGTCGATTGACACACCAGTGCGTCAATCTAAGTTACATAACAAAAACATCCCAGCAGTTTTTCTTGCATTGGATGCGTCTCAATCCACCGCATCTGCGGCGAAAGGTGTGAGAGCTAGAGCGGTGTTTGTCACACCATGAGACATTCACGAAAATGTGTCTTCTCACAAAAACGTCTGAGGCATCTGAACAGTTTGACCTACAAAACTATGGAAAGGGGGACTCACGAACACGATGGTGTTCTCTGTTTTCTTCTAAAATTCAGACAATTGAGACATGGATTGTGTATGTTGGGCCATTCAGAGGGTGAATGGGAAAGACAAAAGATTTAAGTGCCTTTGAACAGTGTATGGTAGTAGGTGCCAAGCGCACCGGTTTGAGTGTAGAGTCCATGTCCCGACGAATTGAGGCTGTTCTGATAAAAGAGCGTGCAACTCAATATTAGGAAGGTGCTGCTAATATTTTGTACACTCAGTGTACAATGACTATACCAAACATTAGGAACACCTTTGTAATATTGAGTTGCATCCCCCCTTTTGCCCGCAGAACAGCCTCAATTTGTCATGGACTCTACATGGTGTCGAAAGCTTTCCACAGGGATGCTAGCCCATGTTGACTCCAATGCTTCGCACAAAAGTTGGCTGGATGTCCTATGGGTGGTGGACCATTCAAGATGTCATGTCTTGTTATGTCTGTTCCTGTCCTTTCTCTTCACTCTCTCTCTCTGCTGGTCTTTTTAGGTTACCTTCTCTGTCTCTCATTCTTCAGCTGTTCTACATCTCCTCTAGCTAGCTCATTCACTCTTTCACACCTGTTCTCTCTTCCCCTCTGATTAGGTCTCTATTTCTTTCTCTGTTCCTGCTACTTTCAGTGTCTGATTCTTGTTTGTGTTTTTTGATGCCAGAAGCAAGCTGTCGTCTCGTTTGCTTCCACCTTGTCCTGTCCTGTCGGAGTCTGCGTGGCAGGTGCATCCTGCACTATACTAACGTTCTTTTTGTTCCGCTGACAACGTTGGAAGAGGATTTATGCCATTCCTGTTTTTCATTAAAGAACTCTGTTTTCTGTTAAAACCGCTTTTGGGTCTTCACTCAAGTTCATAACAGAAGAATCAGACCAAGAATGGACCCAGCGGCTCCGGACCCTTTTCACTCCGCCGTCGAGATCCAGGGAGCGATGCTAGGCAGACACGAGGAGGAATTGTCTGCTGCTCGACATGCCGTTGAGACCCTGGCCGTCCAAGTCTCCGACCTCACAAGACAGGTTCACCAACTCCACCTCGATCCACCGCCCACTTCCAGGGTTTCCGAGTCTCCGGAGCCCAGGATCAACAACCCGCCGTGTTACTCTGGGAGCCCACTGAGTGCCGCTCATTCCTCACTCAGTGTGATGTGGTGTTCTCTCTCCAGCCCAACACTTACTCCAGGAGCGCAGCCCGCACGCCTACGTCATTTCTCTCCTTACCGGACGGGCGCGTGAGTGGGGCACGGCAGTCTGGGAGGCGAGGGCTGAGTGTATTAACCAGTATCAAGACTTTAAGGAGGAGATGATACGGGTTTTTGACCGTTCTGTTTTTGGGGAGGAGGCTTCCAGGGCCCTGTCTTCCCTATGTCAGGGGAATCGATCCATAACGGATTATTCTATTGAGTTTCGCACTCTCGCTGCCTCAAGTGACTGGAACGAGCCGGCTTTGCTCGCTCGTTTTCTGGAGGGTCTCCTCGTCGAGGTTAAGGACGAGATCCTCTCCCGGGAGGTTCCTTCCAGTCTGGACTCCTTAATAGCTCTCGCTATTCGCATAGAGCGACGGTTTGATCTTCGTCGCCGAGCTCGTGGAAAGGAGCTCGCGTTCTCCGCTGCTCCCTCTCACATCACTGCCACCTGCCGCATCACTGCCACCCTCCTCCGCCGGCTCGGATGCTGAGCCTATGCAGCTGGGGGGTATCCGCATCTCGGCCAAGGAGAAGGAACGGAGAATCACCAATCGCCTCTGTCTCTACTGCGGCTCCGCTGGTCATTTTGTCACCTCATGTCCAGTAAAAGCCAGAGCTCATCAGTAAGAGGGCTACTGGTGAGCGCAACTACTCAGGCCTCTCCTTCTGGATCACGCACTACTTTTCCGGTCCATCTCCGCTGGCCCGGTTCATCTGCTTCCTGCAGTGCCTTGATAGACTCTGGGGCGGAGGGCTGTTTTATGGACGAGACCTGGGCTCGGGAACATGACATTCCTCTCAGACAGTTAGGGGAGCCCACGGCCTTGTTCGCTTTAGATGGTAGTTCTCTCCCCAAGATTCAGCGTGAGACGCTGCCTTTAACCCTCACTGTCTCTGGTAATCATAGCGAAACCATTTCTTTTTTAATTTTTCGTTCACCTTTTACACCTGTTGTTTTGGGTCATCCCTGGCTAGTGCGCCATAACCCTTCTATTAATTGGTCTAGTAATACTATCCTATCCTGGAATGTTTCTTGTCATGTAACCTGTTTAATGTCTGCTATCCCTCCTGTTTCCTCTGTCTCTACTTCACAGGAGGAGCCTGGCGATTTGACAGGGGTGCCGGAGGAGTATCACGATCTGCGCACGGTGTTCAGTCGTTCCAAGGCCACTTCTCTCCCTCCACACCGGTCGTATGACTGTAGTATTGATCTCCTTCCGGGAACTACTCCCCCGGGGTAGATTATACTCTCTGTCGGCTCCCGAACGTAAGGCTCTCGAGGATTATTTGTCGGTTTCGCTCAACGCCGGTACCATTGTCTCCTCCTCCTCTCCCCGCCGGAGCGGGGGTTTTTTTTGTTCAGAAGAAGGACGGGTCCCTGCGCCCATGCGTGGATTATCGAGGGCTGAATGACATAACAGTTAAGAATCGTTATCCGCTTCCTCTTATGTCTTCAGCCTTCGAGATCCTGCAGGGAGCCAGGTTTTTCACCAAATTGGACCTTCGTAACGCCTACCATCTCGTGCGAATCAGGGAGGGGGACGAGTGGAAGACGGCGTTTAACACTCCGTTAGGGCACTTTGAATACCGGGTTCTTCCTTTCGGCCTCGTTAACGCTCCAGCTGTCTTTCAGGCACTAGTTAACGACGTCCTGAGAGACATGCTGAACATTTTTGTTTTCGTTTACATGGACGATATCCTGATTTTTTCTCCGTCTCTCTCGATTCATGTTCAGCACGTGCGACGCGTCCTCCAGCGCCTTTTGGAGAACTGTCTTTATGTGAAGGCTGAGAAGTGCATTTTTCATGCCGCCTCTGTCCCTTTTCTCGGTTCCGTTATTTCCGCTGAGGGCATTAAGATGGATCCCGCTAAGGTCCAGGCTGTCATTGATTGGCCCGTTCCTAAGTCACGCGTCGAGCTGCAGCGCTTTCTGGGCTTCGCTAATTTCTATCGTCGTTTCATCCGTAATTTCGGTCAGGTGGCAGCTCCCCTCACAGCCCTTACTTCTGTTAAGACGTGCTTTAAGTGGTCCGTTTCCGCCCAGGGAGCTTTTGATCTTCTTAAGAATCGTTTTACATCCGCTCCTATTCTTGTTACACCTGACATCTCTAGCCAGTTTGTTGTTGAGGTTGACGCGTCAGAGGTGGGCGTGGGAGCCATTCTTTCTCAGCGCTCTCTCTCTGACGGCAAGGTCCATCCTTGCGCGTTTTTCTCTCATCGCTTATCGCAGGCAGAACGTAACTATGATGTTGGTAATCGCGAACTGCTCGCCATCCGCTTAGCCCTAGGCGAATGGCGACAGTGGTTGGAGGGGGCGACCGTTCCTTTTGTCGTTTGGACTGACCATAGGAACCTTGAGTACATCCGTTCAGCCAAACGACTTAATGCGCGTCAGGCTCGTTGGGCTCTGTTTTTCGCTCGTTTCGAGTTTGTTATTTCTTATCGTCCGGGCTCAAAAAACACCAAGCCTGATGCTTTATCTCGTCTCTTCAGTTCTTCTGAGGTCTCCACCGACCCCGAGGGGATTCTCCCTGACGGGCGTGTTGTCGGGTTGACTGTCTGGGGAATTGAGAGGCAGGTAAAGCAAGCACTCGCTCACACTCCGTCGCCGCGAGCTTGTCCTAGGAACCTTCTGTTCGTTCCCGTTCCTACTCGTCCGGCCGTTCTTCAGTGGGCCCACTCTGCCAAGTTAGCCGGCCACCCCGGCGTTCGGGGTACGCTCGCTTCCATTCGCCAGCGTTTCTGGTGGCCCACTCGGGAACGTGACGCGCGTCGATTTGTCGCCGCTTGTTCGGTCTGCGCGCATACTAAATCTGGGAACTCTCCTCCTGCCGGCCGTCTCAGACCGCTTCCCATTCCCTCTCGACCGTGGTCTCACATCGCTTTAGATTTTATCACCGGACTGCCTTCATCAGCGGGGAAGACAGTTATTCTTACGGTTGTCGATAGATTCTCTAAGGCGGCTCATTTCATTCCTCTCGATAAGCTCCCTTCTGCTAAGGAGACGGCTCAGATCATTATCGAGAATGTTTTCCGAATTCATGGCCTTCCGTCTGACGTCGTTTCCGACAGAGGCCCGCAGTTCACGTCTCAATTTTGGAGGGAGTTTTGCCGTTTGATTGGGGCTTCCGTCAGTCTCTCGTCCGGCTTTCATCCCCAGTCTAACGGTCAAGCCGAACGGGCCAATCAGACTGTTGGTCGCATTTTACGCAGTCTTTCTTTTCGTAACCCTGCGTCTTGGTCAGAACAGCTCCCCTGGGCAGAGTACGCCCACAACTCGCTTCCCTCGTCTGCTACCGGTCTATCCCCTTTTCAGTGTAGCCTCGGGTACCAGCCTCCGCTGTTCTCATCTCAGCTCGCCGAGTCCTGCGTCCCCTCCGCTCAGGCTTTTGTCCAGCGTTGCGAGCGCACCTGGAAGGGGGTCAGGTCGGCACTTTGCCGTAATAGGGCGCAGACTGTGAGGGCCGCTAATAGCGTAGGACCAAGAGTCCTAGATATTGTTGCGGTCAGAGAGTATGGCTCTCCACTCAGAACCTTCCCCTTAAGACAGCTTCTCGCAAGTTGGCCCCGCGGTTCATTGGTCCGTTCCGTATTTCCCAGGTCATTAATCCTGTCGCAGTGCGACTTCTTCTCCAGCTATCTTCGTCGCGTTCACCCGGTCTTCCATGTCTCCTGTGTTAAGCCCGTTCTTCGCGCCCCCGCTCGTCCCTCCCCCCCATCCTTGTCGAGGGCGCACCCACCTACAGGGTTCGTAAGATTTTGGACATGCGCCCTCGGGGCCGTGGTCATCAGTACCTAGTGGATTGGGAGGGGTGCGGTCCTGAGGAGAGGAGTTGGGTTCCCTCTCGGGACGTGCTGGACTGTTCGCTGATCGATGATTTCCTCCGTTGCCGCCAGGTTTCCTCCTCGAGTGCGCCAGGAGGCGCTCGGTGAGTGGGGGTACTGTCATGTCTTGTTATGTCTGTTCCTGTCCTTTCTCTTCACTCTCTCTCTCTGCTGGTCTTTTTAGGTTACCTTCTCTGTCTCTCATTCTTCAGCTGTTCTACATCTCCTCTAGCTAGCTCATTCACTCTTTCACACCTGTTCTCTCTTCCCCCTCTGATTAGGTCTCTATTTCTTTCTCTGTTCCTGCTACTTTCAGTGTCTGATTCTTGTTTGTGTTTTTTGATGCCAGAAGCAAGCTGTCGTCTCGTTTGCTTCCACCTTGTCCTGTCCTGTCGGAGTCTGCGTGGCAGGTGCATCCTGCACTATACTAACGTTCTTTTGTTCCGCTGACAACGTTGGAAGAGGATTTATGCCATTCCTGTTTTTCATTAAAGAACTCTGTTTTCTGTTAAAACCGCTTTTGGGTCTTCACTCAAGTTCATAACAGAAGAATCAGACCAAGAATGGACCCAGCGGCTCCGGACCCTTTTCACTCCGCCGTCGAGATCCAGGGAGCGATGCTAGGCAGACACGAGGAGGAATTGTCTGCTGCTCGACATGCCGTTGAGACCCTGGCCGTCCAAGTCTCCGACCTCACAAGACAGGTTCACCAACTCCACCTCGATCCACCGCCCACTTCCAGGGTTTCCGAGTCTCCGGAGCCCAGGATCAACAACCCGCCGTGTTACTCTGGGGAGCCCACTGAGTGCCGCTCATTCCTCACTCAGTGTGATGTGGTGTTCTCTCTCCAGCCCAACACTTACTCCAGGAGCGCAGCCCGCATCGCCTACGTCATTTCTCTCCTTACCGGACGGGCGCGTGAGTGGGGCACGGCAGTCTGGGAGGCGAGGGCTGAGTGTATTAACCAGTATCAAGACTTTAAGGAGGAGATGATACGGGTTTTTGACCGTTCTGTTTTTGGGGAGGAGGCTTCCAGGGCCCTGTCTTCCCTATGTCAGGGGAATCGATCCATAACGGATTATTCTATTGAGTTTCGCACTCGCTGCCTCAAGTGACTGGAACGAGCCGGCTTTGCTCGCTCGTTTTCTGGAGGGTCTCCTCGTCGAGGTTAAGGACGAGATCCTCTCCCGGGAGGTTCCTTCCAGTCTGGACTCCTTAATAGCTCTCGCTATTCGCATAGAGCGACGGTTTGATCTTCGTCGCCGAGCTCGTGGAAAGGAGCTCGCGTTCTCCGCTGCTCCCCTCTCCACATCACTGCCACCTGCCGCATCACTGCCACCCTCCTCCGCCGGCTCGGATGCTGAGCCTATGCAGCTGGGGGTATCCGCATCTCGGCCAAGGAGAAGGAACGGAGAATCACCAATCGCCTCTGTCTCTACTGCGGCTCCGCTGGTCATTTTGTCACCTCATGTCCAGTAAAAGCCAGAGCTCATCAGTAAGAGGGCTACTGGTGAGCGCAACTACTCAGGCCTCTCCTTCTGGATCACGCACTACTTTTCCGGTCCATCTCCGCTGGCCCGGTTCATCTGCTTCCTGCAGTGCCTTGATAGACTCTGGGGCGGAGGGCTGTTTTATGGACGAGACCTGGGCTCGGGAACATGACATTCCTCTCAGACAGTTAGGGAGCCCACGGCCTTGTTCGCTTTAGATGGTAGTTCTCTCCCCAAGATTCAGCGTGAGACGCTGCCTTTAACCCTCACTGTCTCTGGTAATCATAGCGAAACCATTTCTTTTTTAATTTTTCGTTCACCTTTTACACCTGTTGTTTTGGGTCATCCCTGGCTAGTGCGCCATAACCCTTCTATTAATTGGTCTAGTAATACTATCCTATCCTGGAATGTTTCTTGTCATGTAACCTGTTTAATGTCTGCTATCCCTCCTGTTTCCTCTGTCTCTACTTCACAGGAGGAGCCTGGCGATTTGACAGGGGTGCCGGAGGAGTATCACGATCTGCGCACGGTGTTCAGTCGTTCCAAGGCCACTTCTCTCCCTCCACACCGGTCGTATGACTGTAGTATTGATCTCCTTCCGGGAACTACTCCCCCGGGGTAGATTATACTCTCTGTCGGCTCCCGAACGTAAGGCTCTCGAGGATTATTTGTCGGTTTCGCTCAACGCCGGTACCATTGTCTCCTCCTCCTCTCCCGCCGGAGCGGGGGTTTTTTTGTTCAGAAGAAGGACGGGTCCCTGCGCCCATGCGTGGATTATCGAGGGCTGAATGACATAACAGTTAAGAATCGTTATCCGCTTCCTCTTATGTCTTCAGCCTTCGAGATCCTGCAGGGAGCCAGGTTTTTCACCAAATTGGACCTTCGTAACGCCTACCATCTCGTGCGAATCAGGGAGGGGGACGAGTGGAAGACGGCGTTTAACACTCCGTTAGGGCACTTTGAATACCGGGTTCTTCCTTTCGGCCTCGTTAACGCTCCAGCTGTCTTTCAGGCACTAGTTAACGACGTCCTGAGAGACATGCTGAACATTTTGTTTTCGTTTACATGGACGATATCCTGATTTTTTCTCCGTCTCTCTCGATTCATGTTCAGCACGTGCGACGCGTCCTCCAGCGCCTTTTGGAGAACTGTCTTTATGTGAAGGCTGAGAAGTGCATTTTTCATGCCGCCTCTGTCCCTTTTCTCGGTTCCGTTATTTCCGCTGAGGGCATTAAGATGGATCCCGCTAAGGTCCAGGCTGTCATTGATTGGCCCGTTCCTAAGTCACGCGTCGAGCTGCAGCGCTTTCTGGGCTTCGCTAATTTCTATCGTCGTTTCATCCGTAATTTCGGTCAGGTGGCAGCTCCCCTCACAGCCCTTACTTCTGTTAAGACGTGCTTTAAGTGGTCCGTTTCCGCCCAGGGAGCTTTTGATCTTCTTAAGAATCGTTTTACATCCGCTCCTATTCTTGTTACACCTGACATCTCTAGCCAGTTTGTTGTTGAGGTTGACGCGTCAGAGGTGGGCGTGGGAGCCATTCTTTCTCAGCGCTCTCTCTCTGACGGCAAGGTCCATCCTTGCGCGTTTTTCTCTCATCGCTTATCGCAGGCAGAACGTAACTATGATGTTGGTAATCGCGAACTGCTCGCCATCCGCTTAGCCCTAGGCGAATGGCGACAGTGGTTGGAGGGGGCGACCGTTCCTTTTGTCGTTTGGACTGACCATAGGAACCTTGAGTACATCCGTTCAGCCAAACGACTTAATGCGCGTCAGGCTCGTTGGGCTCTGTTTTTCGCTCGTTTCGAGTTTGTTATTTCTTATCGTCCGGGCTCAAAAACACCAAGCCTGATGCTTTATCTCGTCTCTTCAGTTCTTCTGAGGTCTCCACCGACCCCGAGGGGATTCTCCCTGACGGGCGTGTTGTCGGGTTGACTGTCTGGGGAATTGAGAGGCAGGTAAAGCAAGCACTCGCTCACACTCCGTCGCCGCGAGCTTGTCCTAGGAACCTTCTGTTCGTTCCCGTTCCTACTCGTCCGGCCGTTCTTCAGTGGGCCCACTCTGCCAAGTTAGCCGGCCACCCCGGCGTTCGGGGTACGCTTCGCTTCCATTCGCCAGCGTTTCTGGTGGCCCACTCGGGAACGTGACGCGCGTCGATTTGTCGCCGCTTGTTCGGTCTGCGCGCATACTAAATCTGGGAACTCTCCTCCTGCCGGCCGTCTCAGACCGCTTCCCATTCCCTCTCGACCGTGGTCTCACATCGCTTTAGATTTTATCACTGGACTGCCTTCATCAGCGGGGAAGACAGTTATTCTTACGGTTGTCGATAGATTCTCTAAGGCGGCTCATTTCATTCCTCTCGATAAGCTCCCTTCTGCTAAGGAGACGGCTCAGATCATTATCGAGAATGTTTTCCGAATTCATGGCCTTCCGTCTGACGTCGTTTCCGACAGAGGCCCGCAGTTCACGTCTCAATTTTGGAGGGAGTTTTGCCGTTTGATTGGGGCTTCCGTCAGTCTCTCGTCCGGCTTTCATCCCCAGTCTAACGGTCCGGGCCGAACGGGCCAATCAGACTGTTGGTCGCATTTACGCAGTCTTTCTTTTCGTAACCCTGCGTCTTGGTCAGAACAGCTCCCTGGGCAGAGTACGCCCACAACTCGCTTCCCTCGTCTGCTACCGGTCTATCCCCTTTTCAGTGTAGCCTCGGGTACCAGCCTCCGCTGTTCTCATCTCAGCTCGCCGAGTCCTGCGTCCCCTCCGCTCAGGCTTTTGTCCAGCGTTGCGAGCGCACCTGGAAGGGGGTCAGGTCGGCACTTTGCCGTAATAGGGCGCAGACTGTGAGGGCCGCTAATAAGCGTAGGACCAAGAGTCCTAGATATTGTTGCGGTCAGAGAGTATGGCTCTCCACTCAGAACCTTCCCCTTAAGACAGCTTCTCGCAAGTTGGCCCCGCGGTTCATTGGTCCGTTCCGTATTTCCCAGGTCATTAATCCTGTCGCAGTGCGACTTCTTCTCCAGCGCTATCTTCGTCGCGTTCACCCGGTCTTCCATGTCTCCTGTGTTAAGCCCGTTCTTCGCGCCCCCGCTCGTCCCTCCCCCCCCATCCTTGTCGAGGCGCACCCACCTACAGGGTTCGTAAGATTTTGGACATGCGCCCTCGGGGCCGTGGTCATCAGTACCTAGTGGATTGGGAGGGGTACGGTCCTGAGGAGAGGAGTTGGGTTCCCTCTCGGGACGTGCTGGACTGTTCGCTGATCGATGATTTCCTCCGTTGCCGCCAGGTTTCCTCCTCGAGTGCGCCAGGAGGCGCTCGGTGAGTGGGGGGGGGTACTGTCATGTCTTGTTATGTCTGTTCCTGTCCTTTCTCTTCACTCTCTCTCTCTGCTGGTCTTTTTAGGTTACCTTCTCTGTCTCTCATTCTTCAGCTGTTCTACATCTCCTCTAACTAGCTCATTCACTCTTTCACACCTGTTCTCTCTTCCCCCTCTGATTAGGTCTCTATTTCTTTCTCTGTTCCTGCTACTTTCAGTGTCTGATTCTTGTTTGTGTTTTTTGATGCCAGAAGCAAGCTGTCGTCTCGTTTGCTTCCACCTTGTCCTGTCCTGTCGGAGTCTGCGTGGCAGGTGCATCCTGCACTATACTAACGTTCTTTTTGTTCCGCTGACAACGTTGGAAGAGGATTTATGCCATTCCTGTTTTTCATTAAAGAACTCTGTTTTCTGTTAAAACCGCTTTTGGGTCTTCACTCAAGTTCATAACACAAGATACACACAGGAAACTGTTGAGTATAAAAACCCAGCAGCGTTGCAGTTCTTGACACAAACCGGTGCACCTGGCACCTACTACCATACCCCATTCAAAGGCACTTACATTTTTTATCTTGCCAACATTTTATGACCATTTTCCCCTTAATCTTTGTCTATGCCTTAGAGATGTGAGACCCCTGGTGCCTGTGATTGAGAATGGTGATTTAAAGGCCTTAAAAGAAATAGTGAAATGCAATCCAAAGAGTCTCTTTGTACCAAATGAGGATGGATGGATTTCTCTACACGAAGCTGCATATTACGGTCAAGAAGAATGCCTCAAGATTATATTAAGAGGTGAGGGTGAAACAAAGAAAAGTGTAATTGAGAATCCTTTCTAGTTTTTAAACTATTTTATCTTCCTCAATCTCAGGAAGACCCTTTATCAGTACATGCTGATTGTTTTTAACGTGCTTGGGTCTGTTATATTTCCCACAGCCCATCCTGGGATAGTGAACACATGTGGTACATACAATCAGACCCCACTTCTTTTGGCTGCCATCTTTCACCATGTGAATTGTGTGGAGTGCCTTCTAGACAGAGGTGCAAATCCCAACATTGCCAATAACGACGGAGAAACACCACTCTTGAAAGGTAAATAACTGATTTCAAAGCTGTTCTGTCAAGAGGTTCAATAGTGAACAGTGTGATATGAAACGTAGCCAGGTTGTCTGTATGACTCAACTCTGTGTTAGCTCTGGGGCGAACACAAGTTTTGAGGTCTCAAGCTAGGTTACTGGTCATACCGGTGAAGTCCACCGCTGTTATACAATCAGTTTATGTTTTACAAACAGCAAATCCAACCAAAGTTATCTGTGTTGTTTCTCACATTCCGTTTTCAGCTTGTGGGAAGCCCAATGCAGAGATTGTAGACCACCTCCTAAAGTATGGAGCCTCAGTGCACAAGGCTTGCGTTCAGGGTGTGACACCTCTCCATGAAGCAGCCGGGCATGATAACGTGGAAATTTGCCAGATGTTGTTGGATGCCGGGGCCAAGCTTAATGCAGCCAATATCTACGGGATAGACCCTTTCTTTACGGCAGCACAGAACGGGAGAGTGGAGGTGTTGTCTTTCCTGATGAGCAAAGGTAAAGTTTTCAAATTTTGACAACCAACTTTAAGATTATTTGAATTGATTATATTAAATAAGCAATATCACTTTATCCATCCTCAAATCATGTCAATAATGTCCAAAGTCATGCAGCAGGTCATGACAAGCCCTTATTGAATACACTTTTGGGAATGCATGACCCTTTATGACTTTGAACGGCACAGTGTCTGTGTGCGAACACATACAATTGTTGATCCATGAAATAGTCCCAATGGCATGAAAATGAAATCCTACAACCCAAACTGAACCTGAAAATGTCTTCTATGTTCAAAACCTATTGGGTTTCCGAGTATCGGATGCCTATATCTTGAAGAAAGTATTCCATTCCTTACAACGCCATGAATAGATTAAAAAATAACCATTAAGCATCCAGACGATCTGTTGCTGGTGGTGTTACGGTGTTGCCACTTTTCCAGGATTTCAACATTGTATTCATTTTGACTATTCTCCTGTGTATTGTAGGGGTTGATATGAACTGCCAGGCATGTGATGGGGCAACACCCTTGTACGAGTCAAGTAAGAATGGTCACAAGGAAGTTGTGGAACTGCTTCTATCTCAGAAAGCAGATGCAAACCGAACAACCAAGTCTGGCCTCCTGCCTCTTCATGTTGCTGTCCAGAAAGGACATTTTGAGTGAGTGCAGTGAATTAATTGATTGGTTAATTCAAAGCATTGATTTCTCTTTGAAAAAAATAATAATATAAGTGTGAAAAGTGATCTCTTTGCTTCCCTTTTGTAGCATTGTATCCATGCTGATCCCTGCCACAAGTAAGGCCAAAGTTCAATGCAGTGGCATCAGTCCCCTCCACCTGGCTGCTGAGCACAACAGGGACTGGATTCTAGAAGTGCTTATCAAGGGAGGATATGACGTCAATCTCCAGCTGGCAGAAGACCGATCCAAAATGTATGAGGACCGTCGCAGCACAGCGCTCTACTTCGCTGTCGCCAACAACAACCTAGAAGCCGCAGAAATGCTTCTGGAGGCCGGCGCTAACCCCAACCTTGACATGTTCAACCCTCTTCTTATCGCTGTGAGGCGGGGTTGCATGGAAATGATCACAGTGCTGGTGGAGCATGGAGCTAACATGAACGCGTCCATCCTCACACACCCCTGCTCCTTCCCGGCAGTAGTCATGCTCGGTATGAAGTATTCACAAATCCTGAAGTATCTGATGGACAATGGCTGCGATGCCCTTTCCTGTTTCGACTGCACATATGGCAGCAAGCCACACCCACCCCTGAAAACTTTAAGTAGAGGCAGAGGCTTCACCGAAACTTTGCGCTACGCTACCGATGAGGACGAAGCTCCAATCAAAATGTACATCCAGGTAGGTTGGGTTAATTTGCAATACAGACAGTTTGCTGGTCTATTTGTTTCCAATTCCATCTCAGCTCAATACACCTATTATTGGCTGTTCTTTGAATCCACTTTGAACCCTTTATTTTCAGTTCTGTGAGACGATCAACGATCCGACGATAAGTTGCTGGGCTGGGCCCATCATAGACACGCTCCTGGATTATGTTGGCCATGTGAAACTCTGCTCCAGGCTGATTGAGCACCTGGATAGCAACCATGACTGGGCAGGGATCAAAGTGAAAGCAAGTAAGTGAGCTTATGACAGCGATCTCCACTAATAACAGAGCTTGGAGTATTGCATTTACCATGATATAATCATTAGGGTCTGTGTTCACTTAGGGTCAATTACCTTGAGAAATTAGCATGTATCACAAAGTTTCATGCAAATTAAGCATGGGTGTCAATGGGATATGTCTGCATAATGTCAGGTTGCTCATGAGTATTTATTTTCTAAGGTTATGCCCTTATTTTTGTACTGTTGCATACTTGTTACCTTGACTATTCTGATGTGTGTTAGCCAGATAAATATGTTGCTCTCCAATCGCACAATCCATTTTAATAAGCAACTTCTTTGCACTTTCTTTCAGTGCCACCATATTCACTGATGAAGCTGTGTAGGCTGAAGATCCGTCAGCAGGTTGGAATCCCCAGACTGAGGAACATTGACACCCTGCCCCTCCCACCAATACTAATCAAGTTCCTTAACTATAAAAAGGGAGATTGACTGAATGTCTCAAATCTATTTTTAATTTGTCGATTCCATGATTCATCTCCAATAAAAAAAATGTATATTGTATAAAAGCCAAATGAGAGGAAGAGGGAATGTATCTTTGCCCAGTTGCATGCTGTTTAAAAGGTTTGATTTGATATTATAATGGCAAGAGTAACATTTTAATCAAACTATTGTACATTGTATGTATACATTTAATATTTTAGAGGTACACTCTTAGCATCTTTTTTCTATCTAGAACCTTAAAGGGTTCCCCAGCTGTCCCCATAGCAGAACCCTTTAAAGAACCCTTTTTGGTTGCAGGAAGAACCCTTTTGGTTCCATGTAGAACCCTTTCTACAGAGGGTTTTACCTGTAACCCAAAAGGGTTCTACCTGCAACCAAAAGAGATTATCCTATGGGGACATCCAAAGAACCATTTTGGAACCCTTTTTTCTAAGAGTGTAGAATCCTTGGGTTTGGTTAGCAACAGCCACACGGACTCTTATGGCCTACTAAATTAATGTTTACCCTGCGCAGTGAGATTTTTTTTTACACTAAAAGAAAGTGAAATTGCTTTGTAGATGTGATCGCATCGGAGAATGAAGCACAGCTTGGAACGCTTCTTGGGCAATCAGATCAAATTATCAATACGGAACCATCTGTTTTATAATTGAAGTGATATAGTTATTTGTATTGTGTAGGTTGGTTGGTTGCCATTGGTGGGTGGAGCTATTTCAGTGTTTTATTTCAACTTTAAAAAAATAAAAAATAAACTGAAGTAAAATGATTGATGGCTACTGCAGATTGACAATGTATTATGACTCATGCATTGCTAAATGCTATCACCAGTGCTTGCTTAAAGCATGAAAGCACAGCCATACAATGTCTAAAAACAAAAACAAACACTGTAAACAAAGTCTGAACATTTTGTTTAAAAAGTCAATTATTTTATTTGATCTACTACAGTAGTTGAGGTCAGAGTCGACGTGCATCAGGCTGTATATATCTGGTGTTCAAACAATGTAATATGAAATTAAATTATAGCTTTGATGTTGATTGGGAACTTGTAGAAAATGTACAGTCTGTGTTTTGTATTTGGAAAAAAAACAAAAAAATAAACAAGGTTGAGCATCTGAAAATGAGTTTGTTTTATGTGTCTGTGTATGCTTATGACATCATGTAAAAGAGGGGCGGAACAAGAATAAGGGGAAGCCTTCAGACCAAGTTGACCTTTGACCAACTCAGGTAAACAACTTACATAGCATCATCTTGTACATCATATTGACCTTACCTTTGAAGTAAACTTTCAAACAATATCCCTTATTATAATTCAGATGAAATCTTTAAAATGCATAGCTCTACTAAACACTATTCGAAATTTTAAGGATCGACGCTGGAGATGAGAAGCAAGTTCAGGGAGTGAACATTTACTGGAAAATGGACATCAAACCAAAACAAGAACAGTGTATGGACAGGGGGAACGAAACAACATAAAGACAATAATGCTGACACGGGGAACCAACTGAAGAACAGACAGATATAGAAGGGCAATCAATAAAGTAATGGTGTCCAGGTGAGTCCAATATTGCGCAGCTGCACGTCATGATGGTGACAGGTGTGCGTAATGAAGGGCAGCCTGGCGCCCTCGAGTGCCAGAGGGGAGAGCGGGAGCAGGCGTGACAGAAATACCATCGTGAAGTATTTCAGGAATGTCTCGTGTCATCTTGGGAGACACAAACAAGTTTGCTAACACTTCCTCAGTTACCTGTTATGTAACACATTATAAATACATTATTTGTATTTATGCATGTATAAAGGTGAGTTTGTTTTAAGGAACTATTAGTGCAATATAGGACTTGCTATGAACCTGTTTTGCAATAACTTGATCTGTTGAGCCAGTCCTTGCAATCAGTTTCATCTCGATTAATGGTTTTATTCTCCAGACTCCAAGCAGCAAACCAAGTGGCAGGGTGGCCAATAATATATCAAACAAGAACTGTGACTTTTAGCTTCAGTTATGTTGCCTGTAGCATCATTTCCTGTTTTTCATATCATCACTCTAATAAATGTGTTCATTGTTACAGGAGCAGTTTCAGTTTTTAAGAACCGGGTTACACCTTGCCTGAATTGATTCTGGGAAATGCTTCTCTATGCAAGCTTCAAACATCCTAGCCAATTAACAATAGTTGGTCCCACAGTCACCACCTCTTTGCATATTAAGGCTACCCTGCAATGAGTTTCACCACGTTGATTCCTTTACTGCTAGTATGCAAAATTCATCTGGCACCAGTGTGTTCTTGGTTTGCACCCAGTTTCAAAATGCCTTGATCACACTGACAGCGTCTGTGCCTTTTGGTACACCAGAAGTACATTCATTTCCAATGGAACGCTGCGTTTGCCTTGCAGCATTGCAATGCAGAGGCAGTTGAAGTGCGTTATGTGTGGTGCATACATTGGATTTATCGAACATATGCATCAAACTGTATGCATAGAATGCTTGACAGAAATGGTAGCAGAAGGAGAATTTTGAACTTTTGTTGCACACATACCCAGATGATAATCCGTACCATTTTGCACAATGACATTGTCGGTGTGATTGAGGGGTAACACTTTTACTATGGTTGTTGAAACAGTGCCAGATCTCAAAATCTCATTATCTGTGTTTGTTGACACCAGTTGACCCCCAAGGACAGGTTTTACTATGGATGCTTCCCATCCATGTACTTTTGGGGGATTTTCAGGCTCATTGTCTGCTGTTCATTGGTTTACATCACAGCTAATTGGTTTGTAGGTAGCCAGTGGTGTAAATTACTTAAGTAAAAATACTTAAAATACTATTTAAGTAGTTTTACAGCATGCGTGCTTGAGTTCTACGTACAAACATAGATATTATTTAATCTAAACACATCAGCAAATGTTTGTATCTGGCACTCAGCGCACCATGCTTGATTGAGGAATGTCACATTATCAAATTACACTCATGCTTATAGAAGTGGTGGTCATTCATCAACACACCTTCTCATATTGTAACAATGTGAGGCTCTCAGCATATCAGCATTGGGCTGGGACTTTTAGCAGGTGCCCATATCTTCCCGCATTTCGGCATGCACTATTTGGTTTTGGTATTTCATTAGGATCCCCATTAGCTGTTGCAAAAGCAGCAGCTACTCTTCCTGGGGTCCACACAAAACATGAAACATGACATAATACGGAACTTTAATAGACATGAACAGCTCAACGACAGAACATCATAATTATTTTAAAGGCACACTTAGATTACATATCAATAAATACACACAAACTATCTAGGTCAAATAGGGGTGAGGCGTTGTGCTGTGAGGTGTTGTTTCATCTGTTTTTTTAAATCAGGTTTGCTGTTTATTTGAGCAATATGAGATGGAAATAATGACTATATAATACTGTACACTTTCTTGAATTTGTTCTGGAATTGGGGACTGTGAAAAGACCCCTGGTGGCATGTCTGGTGGGTTAAGCGTGTGTGTCAGAGCTGTGTGTAAGTTAACTATGCAAACAATTGTGACCGACTGGCTCAAATTGGTCATACGTGTTCAGAGATACAGAGATACACCATGCCATATCATACACAACAGTTAAGGAACAATGGGAAAGTAATTTTGCTTTGAAAGTTGATAAACTTGTAAACTCACTTCTGAGAAAATGGCCTTTGAATCTTTTGGTACTACTACTGGGAGAAAGGAGAGGAGCGCTAGATTCATATGAGGGGTTCATGGCTCTGTTCAAATGCAACTTTGATCATCCACCGGAGGGCAGAGAGGGAGGTGTGCGCCTACTCCAATTAAGGCAGGGGGAACAGTCGGCTGCAGAGTATGCGCTCACCTTCCAGACAGTGGCAGCATCCAGAGGATGGAATAAGCTGGCACTTCGTACACTATTCAGAAGAGGTCTGCGCGAGGAGTTCCAGACGGAACTGGCCTTGTTGAGATGACAATCTCTCCTTGGACTCACTCATTGCGATGGCCATCCATCTGGATAACCTACTTCGGGAGCATCTGTACCCTCCCTCCCTCCCTCCCTCAATGAACACTGGATCAGAGCCTGAACCCATGTAGGTAGGGGTCACACACCTCCCCACGGAGGGCACCAGTTCCAGTGGTGTCCGGCGCTTCCTGATCTGGGATCCACAAGAGCAGAGGGATGGTCACATGATCTTCCACCTCTTGGGGCAGGATTGAGTATTCCATCTTCATCACTTTCTGCTAAACTCTTTTTGGTGTCCATCACACTAGTTGACTGTCCCTCATGTACAGTGTCTACAGCATTAGTGGATTCCGGTGCAATTGACCAGACCCTTGCATCCTCTCTTAACATCATCTCATAACCGCTCTCCTCTCCTTTCCTGGTTCAAGCCCTCAATAATCGGCCACTAAGATCCAGAACCATCATACACATTACCCAACCACTCACCCTCACCGTGGAGTCCATTCATCAGGAGAACATCCCTTTCTTCATCACCAGTGCACCTGTTCACAAGATCCTTGGCCTTAACGCCATAACCCCACCATCTCATGGTCATGGATGAAAATCAGACTGGTCACCCGAATGCCGGAGGAGCTGCATCCCCAACCCATCTGGTTCCATGTCGGTTGAGAGTCCTGTGGTTGCCCTTCAGCCCAACATCCCGGAGGTATACCAGGACCTGCGGGAGTTTATCCTCCAAGACCACCGCCACCTGTCTTCCTCTTTGTCACCGCTGGGACTGTGCCATCGACTCGTAGCTTTCCATCTAAGTTGTCAATGGCAGGAGGTTTGTAATTATTGATTGATAACAATTTATCCACCTCTCCCACACTAACTTTACAAAATCTAAACTCGCAATGTTTTTCTTTCATTATTTGTTTTTTTATGCTTGAATACAATGGCTTACTGTTCGTTTAGTTAAAGTTTTCCCACTTTGCCAATGAAGTAATTAAAATAACTGGCAACATCAAATGGTTTTGTGATGAATAAGCCATCTGATTCAATGTCTTTCTGACCATAATTTAATTAAATTAAAGGGGCTGGTCCAAAGTTTTTTTCATCATTCTTTATATTGTTGATCTTCAAATCAAATAACATTTTATTTGTTACATGCTCCAACTCAATAAAAATAATGAGACTACACACAGGGGTAACGGTCGGTACCAAGGCAATGTGTAGGTAGGGGTAAAGTGACAATGCATTGATAATAAACAGCGAGCAGCAGCAGTGTAAAAACATAGTCTGGGTGGCCATTTGATTAACTGTTCAGCAGCCTTATGACTTAGGGGTAGAATCTGTTAAGGAGCCTTTTGGTCCTAGACTTGGCGCTCCAGTACCACTTGCCATGTGGTAGCAGAGAGAACAGTCTATTACTTGGGTGACTGGAGCCTTTGACAATATTTTGTGCCTTCCTCTGACACCGCCTAGCACATAGGTCCTGGATGGTAGGAAGCTTGGCCCCAGTGATGTACTAGGCCATACTCACTATCCTCTGTAGTGCCTTACGGTCAGATGCCAAGCAGTTGCCATAGCAGGTGGTGACGCAACCAGTCAGGATGCTCTCGAAGGTGTAGCTATAGAGCTTTTTGAGGATCCTGGCATGCTAAATCTTTTTAGTCTCCCGAGGGGGAAAAGGTGTTGTTGTGCCATCTTCACGACTGTCTTGGTGTGTTTGGACCATGATAGTTTGTTGGTGATGTGGACACCAAGGAGCTTGAAACTCACAGCCCTGTCAATGTTAATGAGGGCCTGTTCTGCCCACCTTTTCCTGTAGTCCACAATCAGCTCCTTTGTCTTGCTCACAATGAGGGAGAGTTGCCAGGTCTATGACCTCCTGCCTATAGGCTGACTCATCTTTGTCGGTGATCAGGCCTACCACTGTTGTGTTGTCATAATACAGTTTCTTATTTTTGTAGAGTTTAGTCACATCATTTCTCAATTTGCAGTAAATCAGCCAGTCAGATTTTCAGCCAGACTTATTAGCCACTCCTTTTGCCCCATCTCTTTCAACCAAACAGTTTTTCAATTGCTCATCAATCCATGGAGCCTTAACAGTTCTAACAGTCAGTATCTTACCCAAGATGGCATAGCAGTCAGACGTCCTTTGTCCTCGTCAGAAGCTAGCCAGAAGCTAGCCAGAAGCTAACCAGAAGCTAGCCAGTTTATTGACTAACGTTAGTATTCAGCTAACCACAGTTTGTGGTCATCAGCTATCCTTTAGCTCGAAAAGCTATCGGCAGTTTTGTACAAAGCGACTCAGACCAGAACATACCGGATCTATTTTTCTCTCCATATCCCCAGATTTCAACCACAAGCTCTGGACATTTACACCTGGATCTTGCAGCTAGCTAGCTGTTGACTATTGGCTTACGTCGATCCCGGAGCAAACATAAATTATTCCGGAGCTAGCCAGCTGAAGAGTTCCATCAGCCACTCCTGGATTACAATCACCTATCCAGACCCGTTATACTGCCGATGCGGAGCCCCACCGGGCCTTCACGACTGGACTACCGACGATATCTGCCCAAGGGAGTTATCCAACTGGCCCCTCCGTCACGATGTTACCTGAACGCCCATCTGCGGCCCGCTAATCGTTAGCTGTCTTATCGGCTGCTATCTGAATAGGTCTATCGGACAATTTTTCTTGGGTCACTATAACTATATCTATATTGTCAATTGGATTGATCCCCTCTACCACACGGAACCCCACTAATCTACCGACAGAAACGCATGAGGTGGCTAAAAACAGACCTCCATCCTGTGCTAGCTTGCTACCGATGGCCCGGCTAGCTGTCTGAATCGCCGTGACCCCAACTAACCTCACTACTCACTGGACCCTTATGACCACTCGACTAAACATGCCTTTCCTTAATGTCAATATGCCTTCTACATTGCTGTTCTGGTTAGTGTTTATTGGCTTATTTCACTGTAGAGCCTCTAGCCCTGCTCACTAGACCTTATCCAAACTTTCAGTTCCACCACCCACACATGCGATGACATCACCTGGTTTCAATGATGTTTCTAGAGACAATATCTCTCTCATCATCACTCAATACCTAGGTTTACCTCCACTGTATTCACATCCTATCATACCTTTGTCTGTACATTATACCTTGAAGCTATTTTATCGCCCATAGAAACCTCCTTTTACTCTCTGTTCCAGACGGTCTAGACGACCAATTCTCATAGCTTTTAGTCGTACCCTTATCCTATTCATCCTCTGTTCCTCTGGTGATTAGAGGTTAATCAAGGCCCTGCAGTGCCTAGCTCCACTCCTTTTCCCCAGGTGCTCTCTTTTGATGACTTCTGTAACCGTAATAGCCTTGGTTTCATGCATGTTAACATTAGAAGCCTCCTCCCTAAGTTTGTTTTATTCACTGCTTTAGCACACTCTGCCAACCCAGATGTTCTCGCCGTGTCTGAATCCTGGCTTAGGAAAACCACCAAAAATTCTGAAATCTTCATCCCATCCCAACATTTTCAGACAAGATAGAACGGCCAAAGGGGGCGGTGTTGCAATCTACTGCAAAGATAGCCTGCAGAGTTCTGTCCTACTATCCAGGTCTGTACCCAAACAATTTGAACTTGTACTCTTAAAAATCCACCTCTCTAAATACAAGTGTCTCACCGTTGCCGCCTGCTATAGACCACCCTCAGCCCCCAGCTGTGCTCTGGACACCATATGTGAACTGATTGCCCCCCATCTATCTTCAGAGCTCGTGCTGCTAGGCGACCTAAACTGGAACATGCTTAACACCCCAGCCATCCTAAAATCTAAGCTTGATGCCCTCAATCTCACACAAATTATCAATGAACCTACCAGGTACCATCCCAAAACCATAAACATGGGAACCCTCATAGATATCTTCCTAAACAACTTGCCCTCTAAATACACCTCTGCTGTTTACAACCAAGATCTCAGCGATCACTGCCTCATTGCCTGCATCCGTAATGGGTCAGCGGTCAAACGACCTCCGCTCATCAACTGTCAAACGCTCTCTGAAACACTTCAGCGAGCAGGCTATTCTAATCGACCTGGCCGGGTTATCCTGGAAGGATATTGATCTCATCCGGTCAGTAGAGGATGCCTGGTTATTTTTTTTAATGCCTTCCTCACCATCTTAAATGAGCATGCCCTATTCAAGAAATTTAGAACCAGGAACAGATATAGCCCTTGGTTCTCTCCAGACCTGACTGCCCTTAACCAACACAAAAACATCCAATGGCGTTCTGCATTAGCATCGAACAGCCCCCGTGATATGCAACTTTTCAGGGAAGCTAGAAACCAATATACACAGGCATTTAGAAAAGCCAAGGCTAGCTTTTTCAAGCAGAAATTTGCTTCCTGCAACACAAACTCAAAAAAAGGTTTCTCAAATGATTGCCTCACCTGGTTCACCAACTACTTCTCTGATAGAGTTCAGTGTGTCAAATCGGAGGGCCTGTTGTCCGGGCCTCTGGCAGTCTCTATGTGGGTGCCACAGGGTTCAATTCTTGGACAGACTCTCTTCTCTGTATACATCAATGATGTCATTCTTGCTGCTGGTGAGTCTCTGATCCACCTCTATGCAGGTGAAACCATTCTGTATACTTCTGGCCCTTCTTTGGACACTGTGTTAACAACCCTCCAGTCGAGCTTCAATGCCATACAACTCTCCTTCCGTGGCCTCCATTTGCTCTTAAATACAAGTAAAACAAAATGCATGCTCTTCAACCGATCGTTGTCTGCACCTACCCGCCTGTCCAACATCACTACTCTGGACGGTTCTGACTTAGAATATGTGGACAGCTACACATACCTAGGTGTGTGGTTAGAATCTCCTTCCAGTCTCAAACATCTCCAATCCAAAGTTAAATCTAGAATTGGCTTCCTTATCTCAGTTCGCTGGTCACCATTGCAGCACCCACCTGTAGCATGCGCTCCAGCAGGTATATGTCTCTGGTCACCCCCAAAACCAATTCTTCCTTTGGACTCCTCTGCTGCCAATGACTGGAACGAACTACAAAAATCTCTGAAACTGGAAACACTTATCTCCCTCACTAGCTTTAAGCACCAGCTGTCAGAGCAGCTCACTGATTACTGCACCTGTACATAGCCCAGCTATAATTTCACCCAAACAAATTTCACCTCTTTCCCTACTGTATTTATTCATTTTGCTCCTTTGCATCCCATTATTTCTATCTCTACTTTGCACATTCTTCCACTGCAAATAAACCATTCCAGTGTTTTACTTGTTGTATTTACTTCGCCACTATGGCCTTTTTTTGCCTTTACCTCCCTTATCTCACCTCACTTGCTCACATTGTATATAGACTTAATTTCCTACTGTATTATTGACTGTATGTTTGTTTTACTCCATGTGTAACTCTGTATTGTTGTATGTGTCGAACTGATTTGCTTTATCTTGGCCAGGTCGCAACTTGCCTACCTGGTTAAATAAAGGTGAAATAAAATAAAAAATAAACTCAATAAATCTTGCTCAGCTAGCGTGTCACATGGATTTCTGTCATACCTTGTCCCATAGACTCCTTACAGGGTAAGGAAACCAATGTAATTTTCACACTTATATTTACTCTTTGATACTGCTGGCAAAACCGGGCAACAGGTAGCCTACTGGTTAAGAGTGTTGGGCTAGTAACCAAAAGGACACTGGTTCAAATCCCAGAGAAGACTAGATCTGTCAATGTGCCCTTGAGAAGGTCACTTAACTCTATTGTGTTTTCTGTCAACGCCAGGCTTTCTGCAACAGTATTTAACTTCTTGTTCTGCACCACAACAAACAATTAAGCAAGTACTTTACTAACCCATAACCATAGTACTGAGGTTAGTGCTAAACTAACCCCCAAGCTCTACACTCAACAGGGTATTAAAAGACTTACTGATGATACAACTGTAACTCTAGTGGTTGGTATTCTGGAATCCAGCCTGTGGGGTATCTGTGACCTTTCCCTCATACGAGAATACACGTAAAGTGTACAAGGTTCAGAATTAAACTAACACATGATGCAGATTGGCCTGCCAACACAATGGGAAGGTTACCTTGTCAATAAACGTGACCCTTTTTTGTTGTTGTCTAAAAATAAGGAACAGGCATCCGCAATGAATTTTAACACCTCTGCAGTGATTGTAACACAAGACAATACCAGACTACTCAACATAAGGAACAAGTCGCCACAACAAAAACCTGACCCAGATTCAGCAGATGATTGACCTAGCACAGGAGGACTTACAATCCAGAACACTGTACTTGGGACTACTCACACCAGTTGGTTTACATTGAACACAGACAATATCACTCAATTGTAATATGTACGAATATGTCACATTACCTGATTAAGATATTCACCACATTATTATTAGACAAGATGGGATGGTGGCCGTTTTGCTAGCTCCTCCTCAACCTTGCTATTTTTTGTGTAAAGATTTCACTGTACCATTTACACTCACTGTGTCCTGTGCACGTGACAAATAAACGTGTTTAATTTATTACGCCAAGACTTCCAGCTATTTGTTTTGTTGTTCAGTACTATCCGCCCCTCTTCAAAAAAACTGGGCCAGCTCCCCCTCAGGAGCATTCTGAGCTATGAAGGAGGTGGATGAAAATTTGACCCTCCCCCCCGCCCTATCATATGCCTCAAGAAATATCCCAGACTGCTCAATCAGAATCCCAGTTTCAGAAACCTCCACTGACAGAGAAGTGGAGAAGTCTTCGTAGGGGAGACTAACCAAAGAGGAAAACTTGGACACTTTTTTTTTTAGGAAAACAGTAAAAGTTTGGGAGAAAGGTAAGACATAGTTTTATATAAAATTGTTATTTGACAACATTGGTGCACTCTTATTTTTTTGTTAGCTATTGACATTTTTTTTACATAGACCCAATAGTAATGAGCATTTTAGAAATATTATTAGAAGTAGTACACTCCATTAGTTATTTCAGAAATCCTTTAATTATTAGAAGGGGAGCATATCCTCATTTCATTGTCCAATCCTAACATAATTCCAGCATTAGCCAACCTAAATACAACATTCAATTGTGTTCTTCTTCAAATCTATCGATTTGAATGACATGCTTGTGTTCAAAGGGAGTTTGCCTTAATTGACAAGCCCACCTGTACATATGTTCCTGTACTTTGCTCTTGCAGTTTCTGCCTGCCAGCCAATGTTCAGCAGTGAGTACATGAATACATATGTACTTGAGAGCCTAAAACAGTCCTGTGCAATGGACCCATGGGATTTTGTTTTGCAGGACTATTTATAAACTGTATCTACATTGCATGCAGGGCGATATTTGCGAATGGGCTAATGGGATACTGTCGCTGTCTTATGACTTGCAAAACACATCTTATATGGAGCAAATGATACGCTGCCCTTCAACTGGGCACTTGTAAGTATGTAGGGCAACTTATTTGGCAATAAGGTGTGTTGAAGACTATACCTGATTGTTTGAATGAATTAATGAATGAACTGTACTTGACAAAACAATTTATAGAACAGAGTATTTATTTTCTATTTTTCAAAGTATTTTTCACTTCAAATGCTGAGTGTGCTTGTTCTAATTCCTTACTTGAGAAATAGTGGTGTCTAAAACGACTGACATCCTTGATAAAGATGAGCAATAATGACCGTGCAAATATTTCAAACACTGAGCTACAGTATATTGTATGCTCAAAAAAATGGGGAACTTATATTATTTTATTCACTTGCTCAGAGAAAGAGATTGATAAACAAGTCGTATTTCTTCCCTAAAATGTATGGTTCAAAATAATGTATTATATTATTCTGGAGTCACTTTTATTATAAATAAGAATATAATGTTTCTAAACACTTTTACATTAATCTGAATGCTACCATGGTTACGGACAATCCCAACTGAATCGTGAATAGTGATGAGTGAGAAAGTTAGAAGTGCAAAGAGGCGGCAGGGTAGCCTAGTGGTTAGAGTGTTGGACTAGTAACTGGAAGGTTGAAAGTTCAAGCTGACAAGGTACTGCCCCTGAACAGGCAGTTAACCCACTGTTCTTAGGCTGTCACTGAAAATAAGAATTTGATCTTAACTGACTTGCCTAGTTAAGTAAAGGTAAAATTTAAAAAATCATATCCCCAAGTCATGCTAACCTCCCCTGTTATTGGTAAGGATGAGAGATTAGCATGTCTTTGACCCTTTGTAACTTTCTTACTCATTATTATTCACGATTCATTCAGGATTACATTAATGGAGAAGTGTTTATATACATATTATTTATAATAAAAGTGTCTCCAGAATGATATAATAGATTATTTATCATTAATTTCTATTGGGCACAAAATAATCTGTAACAACTAAAACGAACTGGAAATGCATCCAACAAGTTCGTAGAGTCATAAGCTTAATGTATAGTAGTCATTGCATGCTAGGAATATGGGACCAAATACTAAGCTTTTGAATCTTTAGAGGTGTCAATTTTTACCCCTACATTTTGAGAAACAATGTTTAACAAGTAATATCAATCTCTTTTTCTGAGCAATAGTAAAAGTGTAAAAACATATTTCCCATTTTATTGGGGGGTATACAATATTTGCAAAGGACTGTAAAGGTTTGAAAATGATGATTCTACAGTATATTCGGAAAGTATTCAGACCCTTTGCTATGAGATTCAAAATTGAGCCCAGGGGCATCTTGTTTCCATTGATCATCCTTGAGATGTTTCTACAACTTGATTGGAGTCAACCTGTGATAAAATAAATAAATTGGACATGATTTGGAAAGACATACACCTTTTCTTTATAAAGTCCCACAGTTGACAGTGCATGTCAGAGCAAAAACCAAGCAATGAAGTCGAAGGAATTGTCCGTAGAGCTCCGAGACACGATCGTGTCGAGGCACAGATCTGGGGAAGGGTACCAAAAATGTTTTGCAGCATTGAAGGTCCCCAAGAACACAGTGGCCTCCATCATTCTTAAATGGGAGAAGTTTGGTACTACCAGGACTCTTCCTAAAGCTGGCCACCTGGTCAGTTTCAGCAATCAGGGGAGAAGGGCCTTGGTTAGGGAGGTGACCAAGATACCGATGGTCACTGACAGAGCTCTAGAGTTACTCTGTGGAGATGGGAGAACCTTCCAGAAGGACAACCATCTCTGTAGCACTCCACCAATCAGGTATTTTTGGTAGAGTGGCCAGATGGAAGCAACTCCTCAGTAAATGGCACATGACCGCCCGCTTGGAGTTTTCCAAAAGACACAAAAATAACTCTCAGACCATAAGAAACAAGATTATCTGGTCTGACGAAACCAAGATTGAACTCTTTTGCCTGAATGCCAAGACAGTGCAGGAGTGGCTTCGGGAAAAGTCTCTGAACGCCTTTGAGTGACCCACCCAGAGCCTGGACTTGAACCCGATCGAACATCTCTGGAGAGACCCTAAAATAGCTGTGCAGCGACACTCCCCAACCAACCGAACAGAGCTTGAGAGGATATACAGAGAAGAATGGGAGAAACTCCCCAAATACAGGTGTGCCAAGCTTGTAGCGCCATACCCACAAAGAATTGAGGCTGTAATCACTGCCAAAGGTGCTTCAACTGAGGAATGGGTCTGAATACTTATGTACATGTGATATCAGTTCTTTTTTTATATACATTTGCTAAAATTTCTTAACAGTTTTTGCATTGTCATTATATGGTATTGTGCCTCTTTTGCATGCTATTTTGGCATTAATACTTGTCACATATCAGTTTGCAAACAATGTAAAAATAAATGAATATATAATTGAGTTAATAAAGCCGCATACAAACAGACAGCTCCAAAATGAAGGTGTTTCAGCCTAGCTTGGTGCTTTCTGTGGTGGTGGGGCAGGCCAGCAGAAAACAGGAGCATTGCACCGTGATTGGTTCAGCATTGCACCGTGATTGGCTCAGTGTTCTGTCACTCATGGGGACACCGTCACCTGCCTTTAGTAAGGGTATACATCAATAATGTGAGCCCTTTGGGTGCTGCCATAGAGTTACATTAGTAGTGCCCTTCCAAGAAGGCTCAAGGTCATTGGCCACAGAAATGACGTCAATTCACGTTATACAGTAGCTTTGATTGATCATGTCAACATCTTACTTTCACAATCTTAGCTAGCAGTCATCATCATGAATCAAGTCTACTGGTCTACAAATCCAAGTCTACAAATCCTTTTTAATCCTTGTCATATGAAGAGAAATAATGAAGAGAAAATATAGTTAAAACGTATCTGTGCTCATCGGCCATTGGACATAAACATTACTCAACAGTTTGGAGATTTCAAATTCAACAATAAGTGGTTTGTAAGGAATCGGTGACAGTGGCTAACTGCAAGCTTTGCAACTGGGAAGTCGGGAATAATACGTTTTGAACAGTCCTTCAACTCGGAATTGTAAATCCGGCATCTTTCTCTTTGATGACAAAATTTACCCATGAAGGACAGCCGTGACACTTTCCTGTTCAAGCACATCACAACATGAGTCCAAAAATGTCTTATGTTGCTTCATAAATGATGTAGGATGCCAGTGAGATATGTATACTGTAGCTAAGAATGTAATACTACGTGTATGTTGTGTAGTAAGCTGTTAGTAGCCCATGTGCCTCACCCTAATAAATAATTTGGTCCATTTTCACCAACACGGTATTGTAAACACATTGTTCGTGGCCGGTGTGTGCTTGTTTGCAAACGTTTTGTGTATAGCTTTGACAGTGCTACTGATAGTAGTGCACTGTAAGAATGGTCCATGTTCTGAATTCTGTCGCTGTACATTTCAAAAGTGCTGAACAAATAGTTATTGACTACTTCTCTTGTCGCTCGTTCATTAATGTCTTAATCGAAGTTACGGATAGCCTCTTAACTGCTTGTCGTCCCCATATGCCATAGTTTGTACATCTCAATTGTCAGTAGAAACCATATTTGTTCAAGCAAGTCAGCCATACCAGCTATGTTGCTTTAAAAGGCAATACATGAGGCTGAATTAACTGTTTCGCTGCCAGACAAGACTCCGCTGAAGCCAGGTGTAGCAGTGGTCAGGTGTTGGGACTGCTTTATGTAGGCCTTAACAGTTTATGGGCAGTTTGTCACCGTTATAGTGCAATTAAGGTATTGTTTAGTGTTTTTATTGTTTGCCCCACCAAGATTTAAATGCTAAAATTGCCACTGAACCCAGGACAAAATGATATATTGATATCCCTACCTTGTAAGCAGTATGGACAGGTTAGACAGCAATCTATGCTTTAGTTTTATTTACCTGGCCAAGTTTTTTTGCAATATCCCTGATATTAGCATTTTCACACTTCATGTCTAAGTCATCTTAAATTAATATAATTTAACTACGCAATTAAAACCAATATGTAATTCTGTAATTTGGGTAAAATAATATTTTTGCTTGGTGTGCTTAGGAATGGGTCTCGCAAGATCCAACTTGGTGGTCATAATGCATAATACGTAACTGCATGCTCTCTTTTTCTCTCGAGATCCAACATGGCAGTTGCCAGCATGGCCTTGCCTGGCTCCACAGCAGGCCCCACGCTGGGTTTTGATGACTACAGTCTCTACAGCAACCTGTCAGATGATGAGCTGATGCAGCTGGCTATCGAACGCAGCCTCAGTGAGACCCATGATGCCACTGCACCGGGTGAAGCCAGCAACACCACCACAGCTCTAGGAAGAAGAACAGGCCAGTATAGGGCCAATCCACCCCCAACCAGACTGAACCCACCAAATCCACCAAGGCAGGAATCAAGCCATAGGCCGCCTACTGCCAAACCAACAGACGCGTATGTACCAGCTGAAAAGATCCTTTATTGTTTTTCATTAACCACATTATCCACTGGGTCATTGGGACAGACTTTACATTAAGATGTAGGCTACAGATTGTTACATGCTATACAAATTTCTTGACACAAGTACATGTTATTTTCAGATGTATGCACGACTGACTGTTTTCTTAAATGAATGACTTGGTTAACGTGACTAAACGTGCTAATACTGCTAGCCGGCAAACCAAGAGGCCCCGAGTATGAGTTGTTGACATACGACACCTCGATAACATGCTGTCCTCATTGCTTCCCGTTGGGCCACGTGCGAAACACCTGTCCTATCATATCTCATGGCACTGTATTCTTACTCAACGTGCATTTTAGGAATAGATCCAAGTAGCAGTCTGAAGTTCATATACCACCATGGAGGGAAATAGCAACACTAATGAAAACAAGTCTTGGTGTAGAGTTGGACGTACTGTTGCAGGCTCTAAAAAGGTAGCTATTTCACGTTACAGTATTGGCAGGACAATTTCTGGATGGTGTGTGTAAATTGGCGTTCTAGCATCTAGGGAAATTGTAAAAAAAATTATAATAATTGTGCCTTCCAACTGTACATGTTGGATATTAGCATACTATGCATATGTTTAAGTCTACCCCTTAGAAAAGCATTCAGAGAAACACTTGAAGGGAGATATGAACTAAAATTGTGATAGTGGAGAGGTATTTTAGATGTAATAAGAGCAATGAGAATTGATTAAGGAATCAAACAATTCACTTTTCAAGAAACACACATTATCTATTGAGTTTAGGATCCCTCCATATTAGTTTAGTTCATTTTAAAGTACACATTTGCAGCAGTCAGCTGTATTACTGAGTATTCACCCCTCTTGGAGTTTTGCACATTTTTGCACATTTTGTTACAAAGTAGGTTGAAATGGATTTAATTGTGATTTCTTTTTGGGTCATTGATCTACCCAATACTCTAATATCAAATCATTTTTATATACACTGAACAAAAACATGAACACAACATGTATTAACATGAAATAAAAAATCCCAGAAATGTTTAATAAGCACAAAAAGCTTAACTATCTCAAATTTTGTGCACAAATGTGTTTATATCCTTGTTATATCCCTGTTAGTGAGCATTTCTTCTTTGCCAAAATAATCCATCCACCTAACAGGTGTGAAATATCAAGAAGTTGATTAAACAGCATGATCATTACACAGGTGTAGCTTGTGCTGGTGATAATAAAAGGCTACTCTAAAATGTGCAGTTTTGTCACACAACACAATGCCACAGATGTCTCAAATTGCGGGAGCGTGCACTTGGCATGCTGATTGCAGGAATGTCCACCAGGGCCTGGCTGGGTGGGCCTGGCTGCCATGTGTGTGGGCCTATGCCCTCCCCCATGGCTGCACCCCTGATCAGTTGTGATTAGGACCTAATAACATTATTTTCAATTGACTGATATCCTTATATGAACTGTAACTCAGGAAAATCTTTGAAATTGTTGCATGTCACGTTTATATTTTTTTGTTCAATATAGTTGTACAAGTATTCACCCGCTTTGTTTTTGGCACGCCTAAATTAGTTTAGGAGTCAAATTTGATAAGTTAGAAATGTCCTTGTTTTTCAAAGAAAAGTAAAAATTTTGGTCCATTAAAATAACATAAATTGAGCAGAAATACAGAAATTACTATTGTAGCTGGAAACTGGTGATTTTTTATGGAATATCCACATAGGCGTACAGAGGCTGATTGTCAGTAACCATCACTCCTGTGTTCCAATGGCACATTGTGTTAGCAAATCCAAGTTTATAATTTTAAAAAGCTAATTGATCATTAGAAAACCCTTTTGCAATTATGTTAGCATGTTCTCATCACCACAGAGGAACTCAAGAGATCTATCAGACTGACTTGGTGGTTCCAAACTTCTTCCATTTAAAAATGACGGAGGCCACTGTGTTCTTGGGGACCTTCTATGCTGCAGAATTACTTTGGAATCCTTCCCAAGATCTGTGCCTCAACACAATCCTGTCTCTGAGTCCTACGGACAATTCCTTCGACCTAATGGTTTGGTTTTTTGCTCTGACATGCACTGTCAACTGTAGGACCTTATGTAGACAGGTGTGTGCCTTTCCAATCATGTCCAATCAATTTAATTTACCACAGGTGGAATCTAATCAAGTTGTAGAAACTTCTCAAGGATGATCAATGGAAACAGGATGCACCTGAGGTCAATTTTGAGTCTCATAGCAAAGGGTTAAAGTAAAATAGTAAAATAAAGGTTCAATAAAAAAGAAATAATAACTAAAGTTACCAGCACAGCACAACTGTTCCAAGGCTGTCATTGTAAATAAGAATTTACATGAGAATTAGCTAACTATCATTACTGAAATTAAGGTTCTCATTACCGAAATGGACCCAAAAAACCTGTAGGTAATAAGGGGCCTTTAGCTCAATCTGCAAGTAATAGGAGACAGCCATTATGAGTCAGCAAACAATTGACTAGATCACTAAAGCCCATTTGTGCCTCCATGGTGGTAAAGTTCTCAAAGTTTCTCCAAGTGTCGTAAAGGGGGTGTTTGAGAATAAAATCCTCATTCTGAGTTAGGGTTGCCCATTTTGGGGAATATTCAGACATGGAAACTTTCCGTGGGAATGTACTTATTAAAAAAAAGATTTTACCTTTATTTAACCAGGTAGACCAGTTGAGAACAAGTTCTCATTTACAACTGCGACCTGGCCAAGATAAACCAAAGCAGTGCGACAAAAACAACACAGAGTTACACATAAACAAATGTACAGTCAATAACACAATAGAAAAATATATGTACAGTGTGTGCAAATGTAGAAGAGGAGGGAGGTAAGGCAATAAATAGGCCATAGAGGCAAAATAATTCAAATTTAGCATTAACACTGGAGTGATAGATGTGCAGATGATGATGTGCAAGTAGAGATACTGGGGTGCAAAAGAGTAAGAGGATAAGTAACAATATGGGGATGAGGTAGTTGGGTGTGCTATTGACAGATTGTGTAAGGGTTTTCGTCTTCCTCTGAGGAGGAGGAGTAGGAGAGATCGGACCAATGTGCAGTGTGGTAAGTGTCCATTTTAGTTTATTAAACAGAACGCTAAAGAATACAAAATAACTAAGTGAATGATACAAACGAAAACTGAAACAGTACTGAAATGTGAAACAAACATTACAACAGGAAACAATCACCTACAACTCAAAAGTGAAGCCAGGCTACCTAAGTATGGTTCTCAATCAGGGACAACGATTGACAGCTGCCTCTGATTGAGAACCATACCAGGCCAAACATAGAAATCCGAAAACATAGAAAAAGGAACATAGACAACCCACCCAACTCACGCCCTGACCATACTAAAACAAAGACATAACAACAGAACTAAGGTCAGAACGTGACAGATTGGCCGTGTACAGGTACAGTGATCGGTAAGCTGCTCTGACAGCTGATGCTTAAAGTTACAGAGGGAGATATGACTCCAGCTTCAGTGATTTTTGCAATTCATTCCAGTCATTGGCAGAAGAGAACTGGAAGGAAAGGCAGAGAAGGATGGGTATGACCAGTGACATATACCTGCTGGAGCGGATGCATGGGTGGGTGTTGCTATGGTGACCACTGAGCTGAGACAAGGTGGAGCTTTACCTAGCAAAGACTTATAGATGACCTGTAGCCAATGGATTTGAAGACAAATATGTAGTGAGGGCCAACCATCGAACGCATACAGGTCGCAGTGTTGGGTAGTATATGGGACTTTGGTGACAAAACGGATGGCGCTGTGATAGACTACATCCAGTTTGCTGTGTGTTGGAGGCTGGAGGCTATTTTGTAAATGACATCGCCAAAATCAGGGATCGGTAGGATAGTCAGTTTTACAATTGTATGTTTGGCAGAATGAGTGAAGGAGGCTTGTTGCGAAATAGGAAGCCGATTCTAGATTTCATTTTGGATTGGAGATGCTTAATGTGAGTCTGGAAGGAGAGTTTGCAGTCTAACCAGACACCTAGGTATTTGTAGTTGTCCACCTATTCTAAGTCAGAACCGTCCAGAGTAGTGATGCTAGTCGGGCGGGAGGGTGCAGACAGCAATCGGTTGAAGAGCATGGACTTAGTTGTACTTGCATTTAAGAGCTGTTGGAGGCCACGGAAGGAGTGTTGTATGGCATTGAAGCTCGTTTGGAGGTTTGTTAGCACAGTGTCCAAAGAAGGGCCAGATATATACAGAATGGTGTTGTCTGCATAGAGGTGGATCAAAGAATCACCAGCAGCAAGAGCGACATCATTGATATATACAGAGAAAAGAGTCGGCCCGAAAATTGAACCCTGTGGCACCCCCCTAGAGACTGCCAGAGGTCCGGACAGCAGGCCCTCCGATTTGACACACTGAACTCTATCTGAGAAGTAGTTGGTGAACCAGGCGAGGCAGTCAATTGAGAAGCCAAGGCTATTGAGTCATAAGAATGCGGTAATTGACAGAGTCGAAAGCCTTGGCCAGGTTGATGAATACAGCTGCACAGTACTGTCTCTTATCGATGCCGGTTATGATATCGTTTAGGAACTTGAGCGTGGCTGAGGTGCACCCATGACCAGCTCGGAAACCAGATTGCATAGTGGAGAATGTATGGTAGGATACAAAATGGGAATGTATGGGAATTAATGGGAATATATGGGAATTAATATTAGTACCATTTAAATGTAGATGTTTTTTGCATTGGATATATTTACCATATCATTAGTAGACATAATTGCAAATGATTAAATCCTTCCAATAGAAATCTAAAAAAAACTATTTCGTTACGAATTTAAATTTAATTTAATGACTTGACTCTTCACATGGGAGGATTTCACTGAACAAGAAAAGATACATAATATTATATCAGGCTCAAAAAACAAAAATTTGACCGGGTGGCCACAAATTTTTTAACCCTTGTATTGTTAAGCCTGTTGTGTGCGTGTTCCCAAACAAGGACCAGTTGCGCACTGACGAGACTGATGTTGGTGGGATTTGGAGAATGATGGAGGCAACAGGGGAAAGAGCCTCAGATCCAACGAGCCCCTTCCACCAGGTGGCTGATGAGATATGCTAGCATGACTGCCATATTGCATCTCCATCCGAAAGCTCTTGCTTGGAAGTGTACTTCGCCAGACTGCCAAGAACCTTGCCCTCATCCAGGCCAAGGTGGCGAGACACGGTAGGGATGAAACCATAGACCTTGCTGATCTCTGCAAAATACAGGATGCTCCTGCCAGCATACTTGGGGTCCAACATGTATGCTGCGGCATGTATGGGCTTCAGGCAGAAGTCTTCACGCTTTTTGATGCATTTCAGAACTGCAATTTCCTTGCTTGGAGCAACAGTGAAGTGGGCAGGGCAGTACGGATTTCTTCTCTTACATCTGCAAGCAGAGTCTGAACATCAGACAGGATAGCATTGTCTCCCTCAATCCGTGCAATGGCTACTGCTATAGGTTTCAGGGGATTCAGGCTGCTTACCAATCTCTCCCAAAAATACATGATCTAGGAGGATCCTCTTGATGGGGGTGTCCATATCGGCAGACTGTGAAATGGCCATTTCTTGGAGAGACTCCTTCCCCTCCAGGAGAATGTCAAACATGATGACAACACCACCCCAATGAGTTTTGCTGGGCAACTTCAATGTGGTGCTCTTATTCTTCTCACTTTGCTTAGTGAGGAAGATTACTGCTATAACTTGATGACCCTTCACATACCTAACCATTTCCTTGGCTCTCTTGTAGAGTGTATCCATGGTTTTCAGTGCCATGATGTCCTTGAGGAGCAGATTAAATTCATGAGCAGCACAGCCAATGGGTGCGGTGTGAGGGTAGGACGTCTCAACCGTAGACCAAGCAGCCTTCATGTTCACAGCATTATCTGTCACCAGTGCAAATACCTTCTGTGGTCCAAGGTCATTGATGATTGCCTTCAGCTCATCTGCAATATAGAGATTGGTGTGTCTGTTTTCCCTTGTGTCTGGGCTCTTGTAGAATACTGGTTGAGGGGTGGAGATGTAGTTAATTATTCCTTGCCCACGAACATTCAACCACCCATCAGAGATGATTGCAATACAGTCTGCTTTCTCTATGATTTGCTTGACCTACACTTGAACTCTGTTGAACTCTGCATCCAGCAAATTAGTAGATAAAGGATGTCTGGTTTGAGGGGTGTGTGCTGGGCGACGAACATTCACAAATCTCTTCCAATACACATTGCCTGTGAGCATCCGAGGTGAAACAGTTGCAAACACAGTTCGAGCAAGACATTTATCAGCATTTCTCTGACTACATTCCTCCATTGAGTCAAAAAACATATGATTCCAGGAGGACTATGAGCTGTTGCTATCGATAAGGTGTCTGAATCATCATTTTCACCTCGAATAGAAGTAGAGGGACTTTTGTCAGAGGTTGCTTATTTTGAGCGCTGAGGGAACTTTATGCACTTGGCCAGATGATTCTGCATCTTTGTTGCATTCTTCACATATGATTTGGCACAGTATTTGCAAATGTACACAGCTTTTCCTTCTACATTAGCTGCAGTGAAATGTCTCCACACATCAGATAGTGCCCGTGGCATTTTCCTGTAAAGATTAGAAAAGAATGAGTAAAAAAAGTTACCAGTTTAAATTATTTCTAACTTGGCTCCTCTAAAGGGCAACAAATGTCCAACTTTAGGGGGCCTCTAAATATACCGAATTTGACAGAGACCCATGCCGACAGCAAGATGCATCAATCTCACATCATTCTCTTTTTGGCCAAATGGCATCAGATACATGGGCTGCATATACTGAGAGAGGGGCACTTATTTCACTCACTCAGATGCTTTCAGCCACTTTGCAAATTGAAGGAAAATTATGAAACATGATATGATAGGTTTTTATTTATTTTTATTGTTCACATTTTGGGGGAGCATGGCTTGCCTTGGCATCCATGAATACACGTCTCTGTAGTAGGCCATATGACAATCGCTGAAGGTCATTACACTTATGGTGTTTGGAAAGAGACATCTGTTGCATTCATCAAATGGAGCATGCACAGTTGGATGCTGGAATTATTTTGATGCCGCAGGTATCCTACTTTTTAAAGTATTTTGTTTAACAATCAGATGAAAGCATCATGATTGGTTGTGTTCATGCCACAAATGTAATACATTTTTACCCTTACATTACGTCTTTACGATAAGGCCCATTATAGAGGCTCCCTCGGATTTCATGGTATCATTCACACTCTGGACACATTTCTACATTCTGTAGTTAAAAGGCTAAGGCTGTGTGATTAAACCACCAATTCCCCCCCTGGAGGCCTACTTTACGAACACATATTTTTCCCTTAGCTGCTGCTTACCCTCCCTCTCCCTTTAGTACTTCTCAATCGTGAATGATAATTCTTCACGCTCTTCACATGCCTGCGAACCATTTGATCTCAATCAGTTTCATGGGAATATGAATTAATATTTTCTTTAATTATGTAGTGTTGCATCGTGAGTGAATTTTAGAGCAGGCCTGGTGGCGTGCGCTGAGAGAGAAATGAGAACATTCCAACTATCATCCTAAATGTGATAAGACATTTGGTGGTGCTTTTGTGTTAACAGTAATGTTATACTATGCTATTATATTCGGTTATGTTATGCAGAACACAAATGAAGCATTATGTGATCATGACATTGATTTAGCTTTGATGTAACTTCATTAAAAGAGCACCCTGCAGGCTCTGATATGTTAGTGATGGGAAGGAAGACAAGGAAAGAAATAACCCCAAAAATGTAGTAAAAAAACATCTCCTTGCAAAACAAAATGTATACTTTAAATATTTGGAATAATAAAGAATAAAAAAAAATATATATATAGTTTAGTCCCCCATATGTGGGAAGTGGGTTCAAAATAATAATGATGATGATGATAATAATAATTAATAACAAATGGCACTATTTTTTATCTTATTATTTAATCAACAACACTATTTTCACATACTTTATATAGACACTATGGTGCTGGAGATAATGAACATGAGGTTGAAAAGTAGTGGAATTCCCCTTTAAATTAACCAATACATTTACAATGTATTAAATTGAGATTTTGTGTAACTGGCCTACACACAAAACCCCATTATGTCAATGTGGGATTATAATTTTAGAAATGTTTACTAATTAATAAAAAATGAAAAGCTGAAATGTTTTGAACCAATAAGTATTCAACCATTTTGTTATGGCAAGTAAAAATAAGTTATTAAAAAAATGTGATTAACAAGACACATACTAAATCGCATGGACTCGGTGCTTAACAAGTAATACATTGCTTGGACTCACTCTGTGTGCAACAATAGTGTTTAACATTGTTTTGTTATGACAACCTCATCTCTGTTCCCAACATATACAATTACAGTATCTGTAAGGTCCCTCAGTCGAGCACTGAATTTCAAACACAGATTCAACCACTAAGACCAATGGAGCTTTTCCAATGCCTCACAAAGGGCACATATTGGTAGACGGGTATTAAAAAAAAGACATTGAATATCTCTTTTAGCGTGGTGAAGTTATTCATTACAATTTGCATGGTGTATCAATACACTCAGTTACTGCAAAGATACAAGCGTTCTTCCTAACTCAGTTGCCAGAGAGGATGTAAACCAGGGATTGGCGACTTTAAAACATTTACAGTTTAAATGGCTGCGATAGGAGAAAACTACAATGTTGTTGATCCATCCTCAGTTAATACACAATGCTAACCTAAATGATAGAGTGAAAAGAAGGAAGATTCTACAGAATAAAAAATATTCCAAAACGTGCATCCTGTTTGCAATAAGGCCCTAAAGTTAAACTGCAAAGAATGTGGCAAAGAAAGGAATTTTATGTCCTGAATATAAACCGCTTATTTTGGCAAATCCAAAACAACACATCACTGAGTACCACTCTTCAAATTTTAAAGCATTGTGGTGGCCGCATCATGTACCATGGGTATGATTGTCATCAGCAAGGACTAGGGAGTTTTTTTGGATAAAAATAAACTTAATAGAGCTAAACTCAGGCAAATTCCTAGAGAGAAAAACTGCTTGTGTCTGCTTTCCAACAGACACTGGGAGACAAATTCAACTTTCAGCAGGACAATAACCTAAACCACAAGGCCAAATATACACTGGAGTTGCTTACCCAGACAACATTGAATGTTCCTGAGTTGCCTAGTTACAGTTTCGACTTAAATTGGTTTGACAATCTATCGGAAGACTTGAAAATGGATGTCTTGCGCAGGAGGTTGGTGGCACCTTAATTGGGAACGGGCTCGTGGTAATGACTGGAGCGGAATCAGTAGAATGATATCAAATACATCAAACACATGGTTTCCAAGTGTTTGATGCCATTCCATTTACTCAATTCCAACCATTATTATGAGCTGTTCTCCCCTCAGCATCCTCCACTGCTGTCTAGCAATGATCAACAACCAACTTGACAGAGCTTGAGTTTTTAAAATAATAATGTGAAAATATTTTACAATCCAGGTGTGCAAAGCTCTTAGAGACTTACCAAGAAAAATGCACAGCTTTAATCGCTGCCAAAGGTGATTCTAGCATGTTTTGACTCAGGGGTGTGATTACTTATGTAAATTAGATTTCTGTATTTCCTTTTTTATAAATAAAACATATTTTCACTTTGTCATTATGGGGTAGATTATGTGTAGTTGGGTAAAAAAGTGAATCTATTTTGAATTCAGACTGTAACACAACAAAATGTGGAATAAGTCAAGGGGTGTGAATACTTTCTGAAGGCATTGTATGTGGACTAGGTGAAAAAGGGTGGATGATGGTGGGTATGTTTGCCTATTAGAGAAGAGGACACTATTGTGAAAGCCATCCTGAATGGTGATGTGACTACGTTACGAGCTATGGCTAAAGACACCGGGAATAACATACTGCGGCCTGACAAGTATGGATGGATCCCGCTGCACGAGGCTGCATATTATGGCCAAGACCAGTGTGTCAGGGTTCTTCTTGGGGGTAAGTGCAATTCAAAACTCCATAGATGTACATAGTGATGCAAAGTCATTCATTGGATTATTGTTGTCCTTTATGGTTTAACAATGGACATTTTCTGGGCTCACACCAATTTTTTTTTTTAGTAGTATAGTAGTCCATACCAAATAATACACCCATTTTAACCCTAAAAACGCCAACATATTTTTTTGCTTAAAAGCACTAATGTGGGCCATTTTTTTTTTATACCCCAAATTGGTATTCATTGCAAAGAAAAGGGTACATACATTTACAACTGTGCCAAATGTTGTGCTTTTACCACAAAGTTTACTATTGAGCCCATATTTTCAGCTTAGCCATGCACCATTGATAATACTGAACAAGCAACCTTTCTGTTACTGGCCCAATGCTCTAACCACTACGCAACGTGCCACCCCTCACTAGTATATAAAATAAATATAATTTTTCATTCCTCCATATTAACACAGAACTCATGATAAATTATATATTTTTTTATCCCTAAGTAGTTGGTTGACAAAGTTTTTAAAAATTCAGAAGCATTAAAAAAAGCGCTTCTATGGTTAACATTTAATTACCAAGTATTTCACAGTTTTCCATGTAAATGCCAGCTAAATAGCTGACTTTAAAAAACTGTATAAAATAAAGAAAAAACCTAGTCTCATGTTTGTCTCCTGTGTTCTTCTTTCCACTTTTCAAGCTCAACCTGGAATGATTAACAAATGCGACCTGAAAGGCCAGACTGCTCTTATCTTGGCGGTGGGCAGGGAAAGGGTGGCCTGTGTAGAGGCGCTTCTGGAGAAAGGGGCAGACCTAGAACTCGCCACCAAGGAGAGAGAGACCCCCCTCTACAAAGGTAACTGACCTCTTTGTCATTATCCTTTTATTCTAAGCGTAGTAAGTCATAGACTACTTGACTGATAGTAAAATAACTTGTTGGGCAGCAACACTGTGAGAAACCTTGGCTGAAAAACTTGCCTTTGGCTTGGCTGGGCTGCAGATTTGAAAGAAAATCACTGGTATAAGAAACATGGTGGTGGAAAATCCCTCCAGACCATGCCTACACCGATTGAATGCTTTTACATTTGTGGGGAGTACTAGTGAACAAGTGCAGACTTCCGGAAAAGGAGAGGTGATTGGAAGACCAATAAAAAATCTGCCATTACAGATTCGCTCTCCCAGTACCTGTAAGCTGTACCCTGGGAATAACCTCAAACCCTTGTTTAGGAAACACTGCCTACCATGACTAACAATGGCTGGGAAATCTTCCATTTCTCCCCTGTCTGTCAATCTTTGACCGTATTCCACAGCTTGTGAAAGGGAGAATGCTGAGATTGTGGCCATGCTTCTGAATCACGGTGCTGTGGTGAACAAACACTGCATCCAGGGCTGGACGGCTCTCCAGGAGGCTGTGAGCCGCAACAGTGTGGAGATATGTGAGATGTTGCTCAAGGCCGGGGCTAAGCTCAGCCCAACCAACATGTACGGTATCACGCCCCTGTTTACTGCAGCCCAGAGTGGATGTGTGGAAACACTTCGATTTCTCATTAAACACGGTATGATTTTCTCCTCGAAAAGCGGGTGAATTCTGTAGGCCAAATGACATTACACCGAATTGAGACAGTCCACACACCACATAGAGCTGTTATGGAGCTCTAACCATGGATTTTTGGTTGACGTTTCTTACTGTATGTCACACTGAATATATGTTGTAGGTGCTGATATCAACAGCGAGGCCAGCGATGGGGCCACAGCTCTGTATGAGGCGGCTAAGAATGGCCATGAAGACATTGTGAAGCTTCTTCTTTCTCAGAATGCTGATGCCAACAAAGCGGGCAAGAAAGGACTTCTGCCACTACATATCGCTGCCCAACGAGGAACTGATGGGTAGGCGCAATTAGCTTCAATAACCTTGAAATATGGGAAGACATCCCCGCACAGTACACTTAAAGGGATAGTTTGCCCAAATTACAAAATGACATATTGGTTTACCCTTTACCCTGTGAGCAGTCTGTGGACAAGGTATGACAGCAATCCATGTTTTGTTTACCTGGCCACTGTTTCCAAGTGCTGTAGCACATATCCAAGGCAATGCTACCAATATTAGCATTTTTCGCACTTCAAGTCCAAATCAGCTGAATGAAGTTACTTACAGATTATTTTTGATGCTCTATGTCTCATTATATGAGAGGCACAGTGCCTTCAGAAAGTATTCACACCCTTTGTCTTATTCCACATTTTGTGTGTTAAACCCCGAATTCAAAAATGGATTAAATAGTTTTTTTTCTCTCACCCATCTACATGCAAAACCCCATGACAACAAAGCGAAACCATGTTTTAAGAATTTGTCATATTTATTGAAAATGAAATACAGAAATATCTCATATACATAACTATTCACACCTCTGAGTCAATACTATGTAGAAAAACCTTTGGCAGAAATTACAGCTTTGAGCCATCTTGGGTACGTGGGTATCAGTTTTGTACATCTGGATTTGGATATTTCCCCCCTTGCAGATTTTCTCAAACTCTGTTAAATTCAATGGGGAGAGGAGGTGAACAGTGTAATGTAGTGAACATTATGCCATAATCTAGTCTGTGTATTCGTACTGTGAGATTCCAGTTCCATGTTTTACAGTAGCCAGACAGTGGGAGTGATATGCCATGTGAGCCATGTGTTGTCAGCATACTTGCGAGCAAAGTTAAACTAAAGTATACGAATGCCCAGACCTCAGTTCTTACAAACATAAGCAATCTAAACAGCGGGACGTTACCATTGGCGACGAGTGAAACGCGCAAGAGAAGAATGCAATATACAAGACAAACTACGTACCTATGTGAGTAAACACAGACAGCAACAACAGCCTAGCTAGCATCATATTCAGCGAACATCGTACATTACGGTACAGTACCACGATAGCTAGAGCACAACTCAATCGGCTCGAGGTGGAAAAAATGGATCAACAGATTCAAGAATTTTCTAGTTGCATTAGACATTGCGGATAACACACAGAAAATGGCATTACTGTTACACTATGCAGGGTCGGATGTGTACGGTATACTTGACAGACTGCAAGATACCGGAGCAGATGATGACTATGTTACAGCTGTAGCCAAGCTCAATGCAAATTTCTGTCCAAAAGTCAACACAGAAAATGGAACCTACGTTTTCAGACAAGCAAGACAAAATGAAAACGAAACCTTGGATGCTTACTACACACGATTGAAGCAATTAGCATCCACCGGATGGGGCTAACCTTCAGTGTGCACTGTGCAAAATAAAAAATATAACAAAAGCCAGGGCTACAAAAATGAAAGCGACAAAAGTCAAAACAGAATACGCAATAACTGTGGAGAAAAATTCCCACAACGGAGGACAAACAAATTGCCCAGCAAGTGGGAAAAAAAGGAAAGGATGTGGAAAGTTGAATCACTTAAAAAATGCTGTAGATCACAAACCACCAAGTCCACTCCTCCAGTTGCTGAAAAACGAACCCAACAGCGTCCGAAACACAAAGTGCATAAAGTGCTGTCACAAGACGACAAAAAGACACAAAAACAAGACACCTCACCAAGCTCTGATGATGAGTATGTGAATGTTGTGTGTACACTACAGAAACCATCCCAACCACACATCCAAGTTACCATTTTGAACACAACTGTGGATGTTATTTTTGATTCAGGTGCAAGCGTTAACATTGATGTCACATGTGACAAGTTAAAGCCCAGCTGTGAATTAAAACAGGCTAAAACAAACATCTTTGCTTATGGCTCCGAACCACTTCCACTGAGAGGAAAATTCACAGTACCAGTCTGCTCCAAGACTAAGATGGTGGATACCACTTTCTATGCAGTCAAAGGTGACTCTGGCTCACTACTTCGCTGTCAGACAGCAACAGACCTTGGACTTCTGAAAATAATAAACTCTCGGTCCACTCCAAGTGAACCAGCTGATGGTTCATTCATAAGCCAGTTTACAAACGAATACCAGGACCTCTTCCAAGGCATTGGAAAACTCAAAGACTTTCAAGTGAAGCTGCACATTGATGACATAGTTCAAACAGCAGTACAACCACACAGGAGGATTCCTTTCCACATGAAAGAAAAAGTTCAACAGGAGCTTGACACACTACAAAGCCAAGACACCATTGAAAAAAATCAGCGGGCCAACGCCATGGGTATCCCAGGCCAAAACCCAAGACCCCTGGTAAAGCCAGAACCTCAAAATGTCCCGGAAGTTTGCAGTCTACTTGGTATGATACAATACTGCTCACGGTTCATCCCAGACTTCGCAACAACCACACAGCCTCTTTGTGAGCTCACAAGAAAAGATCACACCTGGTGCAGCACACGACGACATCCTACTTTGACCCAGCCCAGAGGTTGACACTGTTAGTTGACGCCGGCCAAGATGATTTAGGTGCCATACTAAGTCAACACAACCCTTACTAGTGACAAAGATGTCCAGATCATCGTATATGCCAGCGGAGCGCTTTCAGAGATTGAATAGCGCTACTCACAAACCGAGAGAAGCTCTGGCGATCATCTGGGTATGTGAACACTTTCACTTGTATCTCTACGGAGCTCACTTCATGGTCATCACAGACCATAAACGAGTAGAGCTTATCTTCAACAACCCAAAAGCCACACCCCCAGCATGACTTGAGCGATGGAGACTGAGACTACAACCCTACAGCTACACTGTGAAGTACAAAGCCAGTAAAAATAACCCTGCCGAATACGTCAAGACATCCCATCGCAGGGGAAACACCACAAAGAACCTCTTGCATGGCAGACAAATATGTGAACTTTATCATTGACATCACAGTTCCCAAAGCGGATTCTAAAAGAGGTGCAAGAAGAAACAAAGACTCAGCTCTACAGAAGATGATGTGCCTATTGTCCACAGGAACTTGGCAAGATTCACTACATGACACACAAGATGTTCATTTCCAAACATTAAAAGCACTCTTTCGCATGAGACATGAACTAACAATCAATGCACAAGAAAACATCCTTTCTGAGCGGAACACGGCTCGTTCTTCCAGCCTTTCTCCATAACAAAGCAATCAACCTAGCTCAAACAGGACATCTAGGTATTGTGAAAACAAAACAGCTACTGAGAAAGAATGTTTGGTTTCCAGGCATGGATGACATGGTAGAAAAAGCAATTCAACACTGCATTCCATGTCAAGCTGCCACTGCAGGAAATCATATGGAACCACTCTCTATGTCGAAACATTGACAAAGTTTACTCCTCCGTTGGAGTACCTGAGATTGTAAAAATGGACAATGGACCTCCCTTCAATGGACAGTCCTTCACAGATTTCAGCCACTACCTTGGATTTAAACACAGAAAGATAACACCTTACTGACTGAGAGCTAATGCTGAAGCAGAACGCCTAATGAGAACACTCAAGAAGTCTGTCACAATCACAAACTCTGAAGGAAAGCCTTGGAAACAAAATCACGACAGTTTTCTGAGAAACTACAGCGCAACCTCTCACGGAACTAATCAACAAGAAAGAAAACTTTGCACTACACTTCCCACAATGCCTCACTTCACAACAAACATCAAGCTATGTGACATGCAAAGCAACGTATGAAAGAGACTGCTGACTACAAGAACCGAGCACAAACCTCGACACTCAAACCAGGTGACATGGTACTCTGCTGTCAGCATGTCAAAGGAAAACTCACGACTCCCTACAATCCTAAACCTTACAAAGTCATGAGAATCAAAGGATCGATGATAACGGTGGCACGCTCTGGATGTCTGGAAACCAGAAACTCATCCTTCTTCAAAAAGCTCCCACCGTCTCAATGATGAAGACCACTGTGCTCTTGGAAACTTTCAACACTAGAAATTGTTTTATACTCTTCCCCAGATATATGCCTCATCACAATAAAATCTTGGAGATCTACGGACAGTTCCTTGGACTGTCAACTGTGGGATCTTATATAGACATGTGTGTTTCTTTCTAAATCATATACAAACAATTGAATTGACCACAGGTGGACTCCTATCAAGTTGTGAAATCTCAAGCATGATCAAAGGAAATTGGATGATCCTGAGCTCACTTTGGAGTGTCATAGCGACGTGTGTGAATATTTAAGTAAATTAGATATTTCTGTACTTTAATTTCAATACATTTGCAACATTTCTAAAAACATGTTTTCACTTTGTCATTATGGGGTATTGTGTGTAGCTGGGTAAGAGAAAAAAACACCGATTTAATCCATTTTGAATTCAGGATGTAACGGAATAAGTCAAGGGTATGAATACTTTCTGAAGGCACTGTATGTTTATTCTCAATTTCCATTTTAGAAATAGCCTACACCAGGGATAGCCACATTATTATAATTATGTTGCATACCCCTGGCCTACATATTATTATTATTATTATTATTATTATTATTATCATACATTGTTGTATTGTATTGTTTCCAGAAAAACCCTGCTGACCTATGACTTCTACAATTATGACAAGTCAGTTAAGTAAGTGACTATATCTGACTGGAGTTGCCAATGAAGTTGTGGTAGATAAGCACTCCTTTAACATGTGACTTTAACCCAAGCTTTGCTCAGTAGAATATTTATCTATGAGTTATTAAAATGTTTTTTTGGTCCTCTGTAATATTGTTGTATATTAATATTTTCATGTTTTCTGGAACCATTGCTTTGTTTATGGAGGTTTACTTTGTGTTTAGCTTTTTAACGTGTTTTGTTGTTGTCATTAATGTCAGTAAATGTAATCATTCACACTCAATCCATTGGCATGATATCCATGATGTTCATCCCTATGTGGTCAATGTGTGTGGTATGACAACAGAATTATCTAAGCTTTTAGCATTATAGCAAGCTGTCAGTTTACAGTATCAGAGGAGACCTGCTCACACAAAGTGAGTTGGATGTTGGAAAACAGCTCCAAAGCTGATAAATTGATTCACCATCTGGTCCCAAAAATGTTTTGGGCCATGAAAGGCTACCTCAACATGCAATCTTTCATAGGGGTCAAAGGTCATACATGTATGCATTTTGGGGTATATCGAGCCAAATTGGACAGCATTGGGATGTGCTCTATTACCACAGGGTAACCCAATGATAACTACACAGAACAAGATCTGTCCCAGCAGCCTATTTTCAAGATGGCCACCACCATAACTGAATAAATAATTGGTGTAATAAGATCATAATGAGTGCACCAAACTTTACATGAAGCTAGGAAAAGCCTAAACATTGATGGCTTGCTATTGTACACATTTTCCAATATGGCCACCAAACGGCTCCATTGATTTTAATTGGATTGGTCTAACATTGACACAACTCTTTCAATAATACTGCCGGTAGAATGTGCCCAATAATAACTATTCCTTTATTAATTATTCCTTTAACATTCCTTTATCAGCCTGTGAATATTCTATTGCATAGACTCACTACAACAAGACAGATAAAGGTTTTGGAAAACATAGAAAGCACATTTCTTGGAGAGGATATATGACTTCCGGTTCCGGGTTGGAGCGAGCGGTCGCATCTACACTTCGGTCCGCAGGTAGTATAACTTTTCGTTACATTTTCATTACATTTCATTATAGTACAACGGTTTGATTTGTCTAATCTTAGCAATTCCTTCTTAGCTAGCTACATAGCCGTCTTTGTATCAAAGATAATTGCGTAATTATTGTATTTCGTCGTCCTAACGTAGTCTACACTGCTATCTGCCCAGCAGCTAGCTAATCGTCCACTGTCTACCAGCACTGTAGAAACTATTACACTCAACTGAACGACTCGATTAGTGTAGTGTTAGCTAGCTACATAGTTGTCTTTGCTGTCTTCGTATCCAAGATAATTGTGTAGTTTAGAGTGTGTAGACTTAGAGTGATTATCTTAATTTACCGAGGTTAGCTAGCCAGCTATTTGTCGTCCTTAACGTAGGAGATACTGCTAGCTAGCTAGCCAACAGCTAGCCAACGTCTACCGAATAAGAACTTCAACAACCCGGTCAACATTCCGCTTCGCTCCACAGGTAGTATCAGTCAGGTTTCAAGACTAGTCATTCAACTGAGACTGCTCTTCTCTGTATCACGGAGGCGCTCCGCACTGCTAAAGCTAACTCTCTCTCCTCTGCTCTCATCCTTCTAGACCTATCGGCTGCCTTCGATACTGTGAACCATCAGATCCTCCTCTCCACCCTCTCCGAGTTGGGCATCTCCGGCGCGGCCCACGCTTGGATTGCGTCCTACCTGACCGGTCGCTCCTACCAGGTGGCGTGGCGAGAATCTGTCTCCTCGCCACGCGCTCTCACCACTGGTGTCCCCCAGGGCTCTGTTCTAGGCCCTCTCCTATTCTCGCTATACACCAAGTCACTTGGCTCTGTCATAACCTCACATGGTCTCTCCTATCATTGCTATGCAGACGACACACAATTAATCTTCTCCTTTCCCCCTTCTGACGACCAGGTGGCGAATTGTGGATGACGGATCACCACCTCAAGCTGAACCTCGGCAAGACGGAGCTGCTCTTCCTCCCGGGGAAGGACTGCCCGTTCCATGATCTCGCCATCACGGTTGACAACTCCATTGTGTCCTCCTCCCAGAGCGCTAAGAACCTTGGCGTGATCCTGGACAACACCCTGTCGTTCTCAACTAACATCAAGGCGGTGGCCCGTTCCTGTAGGTTCATGCTCTACAACATCCGCAGAGTACGACCCTGCCTCACACAGGAAGCGGCGCAGGTCCTAATCCAGGCACTTGTCATCTCCCGTCTGGATTACTGCAACTCGCTGTTGGCTGGGCTCCCTGCCTGTGCCATTAAACCCCTACAACTCATCCAGAACGCCGCAGCCCGTCTGGTGTTCAACCTTCCCAAGTTCTCTCACGTCACCCCGCTCCTCCGCTCTCTCCACTGGCTTCCAGTTGAAGCTCGCATCCGCTACAAGACCATGGTGCTTGCCTACGGAGCTGTGAGGGGAACGGCACCGCAGTACCTCCAGGCTCTGATCAGGCCCTACACCCAAACAAGGGCACTGCGTTCATCCACCTCTGGCCTGCTCGCCTCCCTACCACTGAGGAAGTACAGTTCCCGCTCAGCCCAGTCAAAACTGTTCGCTGCTCTGGCCCCCCAATGGTGGAGCAAACTCCCTCACGTCGCCAGGACAGCGGAGTCAATCACCACCTTCCGGAGACACCTGAAACCCCACCTCTTCAAGGAATACCTAGGATAGGATAAAGTAATCCTTCTCACCCCCCCTTAAATGATTTAGATGCACTATTGTAAAGTGGCTGTTCCACTGGATGTCAGAAGGTGAATTCACCAATTTGTAAGTCGCTCTGGATAAGAGCGTCTGCTAAATGACTTAAATGTAAATGTATGTAAATGATATCAGATATAATTTGATCAGGGGCTTGTAGGGAACAATTTACCATCAAACCTTTGCCTCACTAAAGAGGACAAATTGTTCCACTGACACATGGATTATAACTTCCAAACCAGCAAGATGGAAAGACGTTACATTCCATGTATTTAGCAAAAGATAATGTTTTAAAAGTGCAAACAACTTCAGTTTGTTGCTATGCAAAATGCCATCTTGTCTATAGAAATATAATGAATCATTCTACATTATGTGAGCTTGCCACAGATAACCATTCTGATTGGTTACTGATGACGCAATTCAAGTTCAGGAGGATACGTTCAGGTAACCTCGGTCCAACGCTGTGATTTCACTACTGGTGTCCATTATTTATTTTGAATAGACTTCAAGTGCAAAAATGCATGAAAATGCAAAATGTTTGTTGAATGCATTGGGCAGAAGTAAATTAATATATAAATGAACAAAAATATAAACTCAACATACAACAATTTCAAAGATTTTACTGAGTTACAGTTCATATGAGGAAATCAGGCAATTGAAATAAATAAATTAGGCCCTAAACTGTAGATTTCACATAACTGGAAATACAGATACACATATGTTGGTCACAGATACCTTATTAAAAAAATGGGCCTGCCATATCTCGTCACGGTATTTATGTGTATTCAAATTGTCATTAATAAAATGCAATCATGTTCGTTATCCATAGCTTATGCCTGTCCATACCATAAGGCCGGTTGGACGTACTGCAAAATTCTCTAAAATTAGATTGGAGGCTAGTTATGGTAGAGAAATTAACATTAAATGATCTGGAATCAGCTCTGGTGGACAGTCCCGCAGTCAGCATGCTAGTTGTACACTTCCTCAAAACTTGAGACATCTGTGGCATTGTGTTGTGTGACAAAACTGCACATTTTAGAGTGGCCTATTATTGTCCTTTTATTGTATCTCTCCTCCGGACCAAACCCCTCCCACTCCACGAGGTACTGAAGGCCCCTCGCCTGACGCCTTGAGTCCATAATGGCTCACACAGTATACGCCGGGGCCCTCTCGATGTCCAGAGTGGGTGAAGGAACCTTCTGCACCTCAGACTGCTGGAGGGGACAAGCCACCACCGGCCTGAGGAGAGACACATGGAACGAGGGGTTAATACGGTACTCAGGAGGGAGCTGTAACCTATAAACAAACCTTGTTCAGTCTCCTCAGGACTTTAAATGGCCCCACAAACCACGGACCCAGCTTCTGGCAGGGCAGGCGAAGGGGTAGGTTTCGGGTCGAGAGCCAAAACCGATCCCTCGGTGCATACACCGGGGCCTCACTGCGGTGGCGGTCGGCGCTTGCCTTCTGCCGCCTGATGGCCCGTTGCAGGCGCACATGGGCAGCGCCCCATGTTTCTTCTAGGCGCCCGAAACCATTCGTTCACCGCAGATGCTTCAATCTGGCTCTGATGGAATGGTGCCAGGACTGGCTGATAACCTTGTACACATTGAAAAGGAGATGGGTTAGTGGAGGAGTGGCGGAGGGAGTTTTGGGCCATCTCTGCCCAGGGGATGAAAGCCACCCACTCCCCCGGCCGGTCCTGGCAATAGGACCGCAGAAACCTACCCACATCCTGGTTAACTCTCTCCACCTGCACGTTACTCTCAGGTGAAAACCTGAGGTGAGGCTGACCGAGACCCCCAGGCGTTCCATAAACACCCTCCAGACCCTAGACGTGAACTGGTGACCCCGATCAGAAACTATATCCTCAGGCACCCCATAGTTCCGGAAGACATGGGTGAACAGGGCATCTGCAGTCTGTAGAGCCTTAGGGAGACCGGGAAAAGGAAGGAGACGGCAGAACTTTAAAAAAAAAAGTTTCCCTGTGACGAAGGAAGGTCCATCACGAAATCCACCAATGAGTGTGACCACGGCAGTTGTGGAAAGGGTAGGGGTTGTAATTGCCCTCAGGGTAGGTGTCTAGGTGCCTTGCACTGGGCGCACACCAAGCACAAGAAAACATAAACCCTAACGTCCTTAGCTAAAGTGGGCCACCAGTACTTCCCACTAAGACAGCGCACTGTCTGACCGATGCCAGGATGAGCAGAGGAGGGTGACGTGTGAGCCCAACAGATCAAACGATCGCGGGCATCAGACGGAACGTACAGATGCCCAACTGGACACTGTTTGGGAGTGGGCTCTGTATGTAACGCCCGCTTGATATCCGTGTCCACCTCTCATACCACCGGTGCCACCAGGCAAGAAGCCGGAAGTATGGGTGTGGGATCCGTGGACCGCTCCTCTGTGTCATACATCCGGGACAGTGTGTCTGCCTTAGTGTTCTGGGAACTGGTCTGTAGGAAAGGGTGAAAACAAAACGGGTGAAAAACATGGCCCACCTTGTCTGACGAGGGTTCTGTCTCCTCGCCACCCGGATGTACTCCAGATTGCGGTGGTCAGTCCAAATGAGGAAAGGGTGTTTAGCCACCTCAAACCAATGCCTCCACGCCTTCAGAACCTTGACAACAGCCAACAGCTCCCGGTTACCCACATCATAGTTTCGCTTCGCCGAGCTGAGCTTCTTTGAAAAAAAGCACAGGGCGGAGCTTTGGTGGCGTACCCTAGCACAGCCTTGGACGCGTCCACCTCTACTATAAATGCCAAAGAGTGATCAGGATGAGCCAGCATGGGAGCCGAGATAAACAGAGCCTTCAGGTGACCAAAAGCCCTGTCCGGCCCAGCTGACCACTGAAGTCGCACCGGTCCCCCATTTAGCACAGAAGTAATGGGAGGCGCTACCTGACCAAAGCCCCAGATAAACCTCCGGTAGTAGTTGGCAAACCCTAGAAACGGCTGCACCTCCTTTACTGTGATTGGAGTCGGCCAATTACGCACGGCTGAAATGTGGTCCTTCTCTATCTCCGCCCCTGTCGCGGACAGGCGGTACCCTAGGAAGGAGACGGACTGTTGGAAGAACAGACATTTCTCAACCTTGAGCTACAGGTCATGCTCCAACCATTGACCAAGCACCTTGCGCACCAGGGACACATGATCGGCGCGTGTAGCGGAGTATATTAGAATGTCATCTATATACACCCCTACACCCTGCCTGTGCAGGCCCCTGAAAATCTTGTCTACGAAGGATTGAAAGACTGGTGGAGCATTCATCAACCCGTACGGCATGACAAGGTACTCATAGTGCCCAGAGGTGGTACTAAATGCCGCCTTCCATTCATCCCCCTCCCGGATACACACCAAGTTGTAAGCGCTCCTGAGATCCAATTTTGTGAAGAAGCACGCCCAGTGCAATGACTGTAACACTGCTTATGAGAGGCAGCGGGAAACTGTACTTCACAGTGATCTGATTTATACCTCGATAGTCAATACACGGGCATAACCCTCCATCCTTCTTCACAAAAAAGAAACTTGAGGAGGCAGGTGAAGTGGAAGGGCAAATGTATCCCTGTCCCAGAGATTCGGAGACATATGTTTCCATAGCTGCCATCTCCTGTGACAAAGGATGCACGTGATTCCTGGGAAATGCTGCGTCTACCATGAGATTTATCGCACAATCCCCACGTCGATGGGGTGGTAATTGAGTCGCCTTCTTTTTACAGAAGGCGAGAGCAAAATCGGCATATTCAGAGGGTTGTGCATGGTGGAGACCTGGTTTGGACTCTCCACCATAGTTGCACCTATGGAAACACCTACACACCTCCCTGAGCACTGACGTGACCATCCCTTGAGAGCCCCCTGTTTCTACGAAATAGTGGGGTCATGATCGGCCAACCAGGGACGCCCCAACACCACAGGAAACGCAGGTGAATCGATCAGAAAGAGACTAATTCTCTCCTTATGATCCCCTGCGTTATCATACATAGTGGAGCTGTGACCGCCCTGATCAGTCCTGACCCTAAAGGACAACTATCTAAGGCATGTACAGGGAAGGGCACATCAACAGGAACAATAGGGATCCCTAATCTAATTGCAAATGAACGATCAATAAAGTTCCCAGCTGCACCGGAATCTACTAGCGCCTTATGCTGGGAATGCAGGGAAAACTCAGGAAAATCTATAAAATCACACGTGTGAAACAGGAAGCTCTGGGTGTGTTGGGTGCCTACTCACCTGGGATGATCCACCAGTGCCCTGCCTGCTGCCTCGACTCCCTGGAGAACCTCCCCAGCACCAACCAGCAGTGTGCCCTCTGTGGCCACAGGTGGTGCAGGGAATGCCTCCCCCCTCCGGTCCCCCTCATAGCAGCACCTCCTAGCTCCATTGGCATTGGATCTGAGGTGCTGGGGGGATGGAACTGACGGACCTCAATCTGGACGTCCGCGGGAGGCCAAAAGGTTATCCAGCCCGATGGATAGGTACACCAGCCGGTCAAAGGTAAAGGTTGGTGTCCCTGCAGGCTAGCTCCCTACGAACGTCCTCGCGTAGACCACACCTGTAGTGGTCGATCAGGGCCTGCTCATTCCATCCCGCGCCGGCTGACAGAGTTCGAAAGTCTAGAGGGAAGTCTTGTGCGCTCCTCATCCCTTATCTGAGATGATACAAGGATTCCCCCGCCGCTCTTGGTTCAGGTGGATGATCGAAAACTGCCCGGGAAGTGGTGGATAAAATCCTCATAATTGTCAAATGTCGGTCCTTCCCTTCCCCAGACTGCGTTGGCCCATTCGAGTGCTCTACCAGTCAGACATGAGATAAGGGCGTTTACACTCTCGCGTCCCGAAAGAGCTGGGTGAATGGTTACCAGGTAGTGCCCCAGTTGGAGTAGGAACCCCTGGCACCCGGCAGCCGTCCATCGTATACCGTTGGGAGCGCGAGCCGAATCGCACTGGATTCAGGTGAAGGAGGGGTGGACAGCGGTGTGGGTTGTTGTGGGAGCTGGGGTGATGATGATGGGGTTGCTGGAAAACTCCCCTCTCCCATCACTCCATGGTTTGCAGCACGCGATCCATGGCTGTGCTGCTGGACGTGCTCCTCCATAGGTAGATTGAAGGTGCTTGTTTCTGTCAGAGTCTAGGTGATGTGGGTAAGGCGGAGTCAGGCGCAGGATACAGAGATGAGTAATAATAGTAATTTTACTCAAAAATAATCTTCCACAAGGAGAACGAAAATCCAGAATCACATAAACGAGACAACTGACAGCAATAAACATGTACAAAACCATGATGGCTCCAGAGGGTTAAATAGGGAAATAATTCAAACGTAATGGGAACCAGGTGTGTACAATACAGACAAAACAAATGGAAAAAGAAATGTAGATCGGTGGAGGCTAGAAAGCCGGTGACGTCGACTGCCGAATGCCGCCCGAACAAAGAGAGGCACCAACTTCGGCGGAAGTCGTGGCAATCTGCTAGCATGCTAGAACTATAACCATTATAAATGTTTGTAAGAGCTCCATAGGCTTAAATGGGAAGTATTGTAATTTACCACTCCTTCAACACTGTTGGAAAAGCATTCCAGGTGAAGCTGGTTAAGAGAATGCCAAGAGTGTGCAAAGCTGTCATCAAGGCAAAAAGTGGCTACTTTGAAGAATCTCAAATATAAAACATATTTGTTTAACACTTTTTTGATTACTACATGATTCCATGTGTTATTTCATCGTTTTGATGTCTTCACTATTATTCTACAATGTAGAAAATAGTAAAAATAAAGAAAAACCCTTGATTGAGAACGTGTGTCCAAACTTTTGACTGGTACTGTATATATTTGCATAAATTAGCATAAAACAACTCACCGACGGTGACTCTTGAACCATTCAAGCTAGTGACACCAAACCAACTTTCAAAGCACACCACATTTTCTTCAGGAAATGTACTTTTCTAGTTTTATATAATACTAAAACATTAAAAAACAGTGTGCTTGCTTCAGCAAGAGCTAATGATTTAATAATTTAAGTCTTAATAGCTGGTAATGTTGCAGTTTCGCTTGTGGTGATACTGATGATTTATTGACTCCATTCGTGGGAGCCGCTCATTTCATGGCCATCTGCAGTACCTTTGGAAAGTATTCAGACCCCTTGACATTTTCCACATTTTGTTAGGTTACAGCCATATTCTAAAATGTATTAAATTGTGTTTTTTTCCTCATCAATTTACACACAATACCCCATAATGACAAAGCAAAAACAGGATTTTTTTCTCTCACATTTATTAACAATAAAAAACTGCTATCACATTTACAAAAGTATTCAGACCCTTTACTCAATACTTTGTTGAAGCACCTTAGGCAGCGATTACAGCCTCAAGTCTTCTTGGGTATGACACTCCAAGTTTGGCACCCCTGTATTTGGGAAGTTTCTCCCATTCTTCTCTGCAGATCCTCTCAAGCTCTGTCAGGTTGAATGGGGAGCATTGTTGCACAGCTATTTTCAGGTCTCTCCAGAGACGTTTGATCATGTTCCAAGTCCGATCTCTAGCTGGGTAACTCAAGGACATTCAGAGACTTGTCCTGAAGCCACTCCTGCGTTGTCTTGGCTGTGTGCTTAGGGTCATTGTCCTGTTGGAAGGTGAACCTTTGCCCCAGCGCTCTGGAGCAGGTTTTCATCAAGGACCTCTCTGTACTTTGCTCCGTTAATATTTGCATCGATCCTGACTGGTCTCCCAGTACCTGCTGCTGAACAACATCCCCACAGCATAACGCTCCCACCACCATGCTTCACCATAGGCATGGTGCAATGATGTTTGTCATGGTCTGAGAGTCTTTAGGTGCCTTTTGGCAAACTCCAAACTGGCTGTCATGCGTTTAATGAGGAAAGGCTTAGATCTCTGTCAGACTGACCATCAGGTTCCTGGTCACCTCCTAAACCAAGGCTCTTCTCCCCGATTGCTCCGTTTGGCCAGGTGGCCAACTCTATTAAGAGACTTGGAGGTTTCAAACATCTTCCATTTAAGAATGATGGAGGCCACTGTGTTCTTTAGGACATTTTTTGGTCCCCTTGCCCAGGCCTGTGCCTCGACATAATCCAGTCTCGGAGCTCTACAGACAATTCCTTCGACCTCATGTCTTGGTCTTTGCTCTGACATTCACTGTCAACTGTGGGACTTTGTATAGACAGATGTGTTGTCACGTTCGTCGTAATGATGGTCGGACCAAGCTTCTGCGCGATATGGTTTCCACATAATTTATTAAAGTGAAAAACCTAGAACAAAACAAATAAAGAAACAAACAACGAACCGTGACTAATGAGATGCTAAGTGCTAACTCAGAACAATATCCCATAACACACAGGTGGAAAATATTCTACTTAAGTATGATCCCCAATTAGAGACAACGATAGCCAGCTGCCTTTAATTGGGAATCACGCCCTGACCTACTCTACCATAGAAAATAAAGGCTTTCTATGGTCAGGACGTGACGTGTGCCTTTCCAAATCATGTCCAATCAATTGAGTTTACCACAAAAAGAAACATCTCAAGGATGATCAATGGAGATAGGAAGCACCTGAGCTAAATTTCGAGTCTCATATGAAAGGGACTGAATACTTATGTAAATAAGGTATTTCTGTTCTTTATTTTTAATAAATGTGCAAAGGTATCTAAAAAACAGTTTTTGCTTTGTCATTTATGTGGAATTGTGTAGATTGCTGAGGATTTATTTAATCCATTTTAGAATAAGACTGTAACGTAACAAAGTGTAAAAAGTCAAATGATCTGAATACTTTCCGAAGGCACTGTATGTAATCATGGGCTTGAACAAGGTGAGCAAATTGCTTATATACAGTCTTCCACCATTGTGTCATTATTTTAAAAGGAATACTTAACTATTTCAGTCTGTTTTCAGCCTGTTTTGGTAGGATGGAGTTTTGGCATGCCTGGTGACATCTCCAGGTGTTAAATTAGTTAATAAAATAGTTTCAAATCTCTATGCCAATTACAGCTACTTTTCAGTTTCCCCATCCCCACACAGACCACACGCAAGACAGAACAAGCTAAATTCTTGATTGAGAAAATGCTATTTGCTAAGAAGCTATTTTTGTTTCTTTTTTACCATTTTAAGGTTCTTAAAGTGATAGCTCACCCAAATCATCTATAAGTGACTTTGTTAAGCATTGTAATACATTTTTCGATACTTTCAGATGATTTGACGAAAATATTGTAATATCGGTCCCATGATTTCTATTTGGGTTTTTGCCACAAATGCGAATACATTTCATACCTTGTCCATAGACTGCTTACAAGATAAGGAAACTAATATATAATTTTGTAAACTTGAACTATCCCTTTAAAGCAGCAATGTGTAACTTTTTGGGCGACCTGACAAAATCCACATAGAAATGTGAGTTATTGATCTGTCATTCTCATTGAAAGCAAGTCTATGAGGCAGTAGATCTGTTCTGTGTGTGCTATTGCTATGCTTCCCCTTATTAAGTACATTTTTTGTACACCAGCTTCACAGCTGAAAATACAATATTTTTGGTTACGGAAAGATGATACAATGATTATCTATACTACACTTGCTTTTTTGTCACATGAACTGAAATTACGCAACTTATTCAAATTTTAGCAAAAAGGAAATGTTTGCGTGATTTCTGCATAGTGCATCATTAATTGTTGCCTATATAACGCTAGTGCTTAAATAATCATTAAAAATCTTCTTGTGGACTAAAAGTCAGATTCACTCCAAATGTGGTCTTTGGACTCATCACAATAGTCCCTAAAGAGTTTCAGAACATAAAATTGATATGCTACAATATGCTAAAAACACTTAAAAATTCTTATTGTCATGAACACTAGGACCAAATTAACCATTTAGAATGTATGCCCATGGTACATTTCTTAACTTAGTTTGAGAAAATCTAAGGGATTGGTAAAAAGATGACTGAGTTATTGACAAATCAAAAATCAGATTTTAGGTGTACATTTAAACCCCTGTAAAATGGCTCCACAGTGGATTTTCAACTTGAAACGTGTTATCGCTATCATGGACATCCCTAAGATTTTTTGATGTCTCAAAAAAAAAAATATTAACAACTCATTTGCATATGTAACACTAATGCTGAAAATCATCTGCAATCATCTTTCCTCATGAACCATACTTCAGATTCACTCCAGATTTTGTATTTAGACTCATTACATCAGTCTTTAATGGGTTTGAGAAAAAATAGTTGCTACATTCTAATATGGGAGTATTGTACCTATAGATTCAGTGAAGTAGCCTCTAATGAATTTGAGAAATATAATCAACCCACAGCACTAGACTAAACTTAACTTGCTTCATCCTTGTGGCATTGTGAGATAAACATGGTAATGCTTTCACTGATTCCATGTAAAGGAAGATAGTTTCTACATGATAGAGTGCTTGCTTTGTTATTCAACTGATCTTTTGACCTTTCTGTGATCCAGTGAACCCTGTTCATTGGTGCTTGCAACCACATGTTATATATTTTTTAATAATGATTGTGCTCTGCCCCTTGCCTCTATCCTTTACACTACCCTACCCCCTAGTTTATGTTTCCGACTACCGACTTGCCTTGCACATTCCTCCAGGAGTCCGCACATCAACTGGAAGAAACATAAGTTAGAAAGGGATTCTGAACTAATGAAAATGCTACAGTAATCATTCAGTTCATAGAGCACACAATTCCGGTTGGAGGATACCCACAATCAGGAGGGTTAAAACCAGGGATGGAATTCTCCATCTGGGACAACTCCAACTGGGATTTCTGAAAAACGTGGATGTTTTGGGGGAATTTTGCAACCCTACCCCTTGATCCTCAACTCTGGGCACCCTCTAATTTCCCCTGTGTGGTTTTCTATTTCAGTATCGTGTCATTGCTGATCAAAGCCACCAGCAAGTCCAGAGTGAATCGCAGTGGCATCAGTCCCCTCCATCTTGCCGCAGAGTGCAACAGGGATGAAGTCCTGGAGGTCCTAATCGAGGCCGGCTACGATGTCAATGCCATGCTGTCAGAGGACCGCTCCAAGATGTACGAGGATCATCGCAGCACAATTCTATACTTTGCCGTCGCCAACGGCAATGTGGAAGCGACCACCATGCTTCTAGAAGCCGGTGCCAACCCCAACCTAGACACCTTCAACACGCTACTGGTGGCCGTGAGGCAGGGTAGTATCGAATTGGTCACTTTGTTGGTGGAGCATGGGGCCAACGTTAACGCCTACGTCCTGACTCACCCCACCTCATTCCCGGCCACTGTCATGTTCAGTATGAAGTACCTGTCCATGCTGAAGTATTTGATGGACAATGGCTGTGATGCCCACTCCTGTTTTAGCTGCACTTACGGCAGTGGTCCACATCCACCCATTCAAGAGACATCTGAGAGGGATGACTTGCGCTATAATAACGATACACGCAGGAATACTGTGAAAACTGTTCAGGTAAACAAAATGTACATGGGAGTTAAATAGATTGGTATAGTTATTATACTACATAGTAGTACTAATTATAACACAGCCAGGTATAACAGCTATAAGTACTATGTAACAATGTTTACCTACACTGTAATCTCCTATGTAACTGTTATGCTGTCATGTTAGCACAGGTATTTGGAAAACTTTCTTTTGGGGACTTAAAAATACAATATACCATAGCCTACCATCGCTTTTTGTCTTTCCATCAATAGTTCTGTGAGATAATCTCAACTCAGGCAATAAACCGCTGGGCAGGACCCATCATAGACGTACTCCTGGATTATGTTGGCCATGTGAAACTCTGCTCCAGACTTACTGAACACCTAGAAAGCTTTGGGGACTGGGAAGCCATCAAGGAGAAAGCAAGTGAGTGTCCCCAGACTTGCAAACAAGCACAGACACACATACCCATACTGTACACACACACACACACACACACACACACACACACACACACACACACACACACACACACACACACACACACGCAGTCACTCTTAGAAAATCACTCTTACACACACACACAAACACACACACACACACACACACACACACACACACACACACACACACACACACACACACACACACACACACACACACACACACACACACACACACACAGACGCAGTCACTCTTAGAAAAGTGCTGTCTAGAAACTTTAAGGATTCTTTGGCTGCTGTTTTTGGTTCCAGGTAGAATCCTTTTGGGTTCCATGTAGAACAGAACCCTTTCTACAGCGGGTTTTACATGGAATTTAAAAGGGTTATACAGTTGAAGTCGGAAGATTACATACACTTAGGTTGGAGTTATTAAAACACATTTTTCAATCACTCCACAAATTTCTTGTTAACAAATTATAGTTTTGGCAAGTCGGTTAGGACATCTACTTTGTGCATGACACAAGTAATTTTTCCAACAATTGTTTATGGACAGAATATTTCACTTATAATTCACTGTATCACAATTCCAGTAGGTCAGAAGTTTACATATGCTAAGTTGACTGTGCCTTTAAACAGCTTGGAAAATTACAGAAAATGATGTCATGGCTTTAGAAGCTACCGATAGGCTAATTGGCATCCTTTGAGTGAATTGGAGGTGTACAATTTTAAAGGCAAGGCTACCAAATATTAATTGAGTGAATGTAAACTGCTGACCCACTGGGAATGTGAAGAAATAAATAAAAGCTGAAATAAATCACTTTCTACTATTATTCTGACATTTCACATTCTTAAAATAAATGGTGATCCTAACTGACCTAAGACAGGGAATTTTTACTAGGATTAAATGTCAGGAATTGTGAAAAACTGAGTTTAAATGTGTTTGGCTAAGGTGTATGTAAACTTCCGACTTCAAATGTATCTGGAACCAAACATGTTTCTAAATGGAAACAAAAAAGGTTATTCTAAGGGTTCTCCTACAGCCAAAGAACCCTTAAGAATTCCCTTACAGCCAAATAACCCTTTTTCATAGAGTCTATTACACAACAGAAGGTAGAATTTTGGTGTAGCGGTATGTGTGGTATGCATGGTTGATAACCAGGGTTCAATACCAGCCTGTTACAGTGGTGCCGTGACCTGGATCCCAGAGCTCATGTCTAGCAGCTGCTGGGGTTACTTCTGTGATGAGGGGGATATCATGCACGCGTGCACACACAGCCACACACACCAATGCCCAAACAGGCACTTATTTTGAGTGACTTGTGCACATCTTATATGTTTACTGTTTATATAATGTACAAGCGTCACATATTACCGTATCTGTTGCCATTGGCTTACAGCGCCCCCGCGTCCACTGATGCAGCTGTGTAGGCTGAAGATCCGGCAGCAGGTTGGACTCCACAGACTGAGGTGCATCAACAAACTGCCCCTCCCACCACGAGTAATCAAGTACCTTAACCACGAAGAGCGCAACCAAGAAGAGTTTTGTGCATTCTAGAGAGTGACATCATAGTCAAAACAAGAGATGACACAGGGAATGCCGCACAAAATCGATTGACATAATCAGTGTTTATGGTGTGAATATTTTTACTGATATTTGAGCAGTAATGTTGAGTACATTTACATTTCACAATTAAACTTTAAGATCAGACTTGTATAGTAATTTAATAATCTCACCCGACAGGTAGACTTACCAAAGTTCGTAGCATTTTTATTTGACTGTTGTAGACATTTCTAGGTACTTTCTAGTAATTACTTTTATTTAAATTACTAGGTATTCACAAGTACATGGTAAAATGGTAATTATAGTAATAACATATTAATTACTTGTTTGTTTCAGTGAGACCAACTTAAGCAACATTTTTAAACAAATATTGAAATGGGTTTGTGTCAAGTTTAGAAAATGTACATGTTTAAGTGTACAGTAATTTTGGGGCGTTATAGGACCCTGTAAGGCAAGCTTTTATGAATTTGTGATATTGTTTTGCATAAGTTCAACCTTAGTTGAGACTTCATAATATTGTTATTGAGAATAGTCTATTCAATTTCTCAATGAAAGATAAATATGAAATAAATACACAAATGGATTTTTGTCAAGGTTTGGAAAGCTGCCTATTTGATTGCACAGTATTTTTGGGGAAACATTTAACTATTTTAGGCTACCTTATATGTACAGTTGAAGTCAGAAGTATACATACACCTTAGCCAAATACATTTAAACTCAGTTTTTCACAATTACTGAAATGTAATCCTAATTAACATTCCCTGTCTTAGGCCAGTTAGGATCACCACTTTATTTTAAGAATGTGAAATGTCAGAATAATAGTAGAGAAAATGATTTATTTCTGCTTTTATTTCTTTCATCACATTCCCAGTGGGTCAGAAGTTTACATACACTCAAGTAGTATATGGTAGTGTTGCCTTTAAATTGTTTAACTTGGGTCAAACCTTTCGGGTAGCCTTCCACAAGCTTCAAACAATAAGTTGGGGGAATTTTGGCCCATTCCTCCTGACAGAGCTGGTGTAACTGGGTCAGGTTTGTAGGCCTCCTTGCTCGCACACGCTTTTTGAGTTCTGCCCAAACATTTTCTATGGGATTGAGGTCAGGGCTTTGTGATTGCCACTCCAATACCTTGACTTTGTTGTCCTTAAGCCATTTTGCCACAACTTTGGAAGTACGCTTGGGGTCAATGTCTTTTTGGAAGACACCTTTGTGACCAATCTTTAACTTCCTGACTGATGTCTTGAGATGTTGCTTCAATATATCCACATAATGTTCTCTCTTCGTGATTAAAATCTATATTGTGAAGTGCACAAGTCCCTCCTGCAGCAAAGCACCCCCACAACATGATCCTGCCACCCTCGTGCTTCATGGTTGGGATGGTGTTTTTTGGCTCGCAACCCTCCCCCTTTTTCCTCCAAACATAACAATGGTCATTATGGCCATGGCCAAACAGTTCTATTTTGTTTCATCAGACCAGAGGACATTTCTCCAAAAAGTACGATCTTTGTCCCCACGTTCAGTTGCAAACCGTAGTCTGGCTTTTTTATGGAGGTTTTTGAGCAATGGCTTCTTCCTTGCTGAGCGGCCTTTCAGGTTATGTCTATATAGGACTCGTTTTACTATGGATATAGATACTTTTGTACCTGTTTCCTCCAGCATCTTCACAAGGTCCTTTGCTGTTGTTCTGGGATTGATTTGTACTTTTCGCACCAAAGTCTCTATCTCTAGGAGACAGAACGCGTCTCCTATCTGAGCGGTATGACGGCTGCATGGTCCCATGGTGTTTATACTTGCATACTATTGTTTGTACAGATGAACGTGGTACCTTCAGGCGTTTTGAAATTGCTCCCAAGGATGAACCAGACTTGTGGAGGTCTACAATTTTTTTTCTGAGATCTTGGCTGATTTATTTAGATTTTCCCATGATGTCAAGCAAAAATGCACTGAGTTTGAAGGAAGGCCTTGAAGTACATCCACAGGTACACCTCCAATTGACTCCAATGATGTCAATTAGCCTATTAGAAGCTTCTAAAGCTATGACATCCTTTTATGGAATTTTCCAAGCTGTTTTAAGACACAGTCAACTTATTGTATGTAAACTTCTGACCCACTGGAATTGTGATACAGTGAATTATAAGTGAATTACTTGTGTCATGCACAAAATAGCTGTTCTAACTGACTTGCCAAAACTATAGTTTGTTAACAAGAAATATGTGGTGGTTGAAAAACAAGACTTTATGACTCCAACCTAAGTGTATGTAAAATTCCGACTTCAACGATTTCAGTATATACAGTGCCTTGCGAAAGTATTCGGCCCCATTGAACCTTGCGACCTTTTGCCACATTTCAGGCTTCAAACATAAAGATATAAAACTGTATTTTTTTGTGAAGAATTGGATCATTCAGAGATCCTCACTGAACTTCTGGAGAGAGTTTGCTGCACTGAAAGTAAAGGGGCTGAATATTTTTGCACGCCCAATTTTTCAGTTTTTGATTTGTTAAAAAAGTTTGAAATATCCAATAAATGTCGTTCCACTTCATGATTGTGTCCCACTTGTTGTTGATTCTTCACAAAAAAATACAGTTTTATATCTTTATGTTTGAATCCTGAAATGTGGCAAAAGGTCGCAAAGTTCAAGGGGGCCGAATAATTTCGCAAGGCACTGTACGTTGTGTTTTTGTAAATATTACATTTTTACAGTTTAACTTATGCCAAATATAGGAGTTGAACATTAAGGTTTACAGCATTTTCTGAGAGTAAATTTCACAGGAGAGATTGAGAATATGAGAACAAAGCACTATATTTAATTTGATATGTGTAAATAGATTCCAATTTGTGTATTTGCAGTATTCTGTATGACATCTGAGGTACGGGTCACCTCTTTCTAATATTTGGGTATATTTCTCTAGAAGGTGACCTCCATGTACTTGTATTTCCGATCATGGAAAGAATTCAATCTTGTGTCTGTGGAAAAAATAAACATAATTTGAATATCAATTTCTATGGGTTGCTCATTAGTCTTCAAATAATCCATTAGTCCAGTAATTAACCATTTAAAAAATACTCATTGATTGTATTCATTGGGATATGCAATGAATACCAGTTTTAAGGTCTAGCATTCCTGAATAAATAATAATTGTTGATTAGAATGTGTGTGTGTGCATGCTTGCACTTCACTTCAGACAAACTCCTCATGACGGAGCCAAATGACTTCACAGCCGATTGCTCTATGGATAAAGTTGTGTTTATACCTTCATCCCTCTTGCCCTCTAGCGTTGGACATAACTACTTCTGTAGATCACAGGAGGTTGGTGGCACCTTAATTAGGGAGGACGGGCTCGTGGTAATGGCTGGAGAGGAATTGGTGGAATGGTATCAAAGACACTACAAGAACAAAAGTATATGGACACCTGGTCATTGAATATCTCATTCCAAAATCATGGGCATTAATATGGAGTTGGTCCCCCCCTTTGCTGCTATAACAACCTCCACTCTTCTGGGAGGCTTTCCACCAGATGATAGGACATTGCTGCAGGGACAGCTACAAGTATTAGTGAGGTCAGGCACTGATGATGTGCAATTAGGCCTGACTCGCAGTCAGCGTTCCAATTCATCCCAAAGGTGTTCAATAGGGTTGAGGTCAGGGCTCTGCAGCCAGTCAAGTTCTTCCACACCGATCTCAACAAGCCATTTCTGTATGGAACTTGTTTTGTGCATGGGATCATGTTCATGCTGAAACAGAAAAGGGCCTTCCCCAAACTTTTGCCACAATGTTGCAAGCACAAAATGGTCTAGAATGTTATTGTATGCTGTAGCGTTAAGATTCCCCTTCAATGAAACTAAGGGGCCTAGCCTATGCATTGGGAGAGGTAGCGTTCTCCTGACATCCGCCAGACCCAGATTCGTCCGTCAGACTGCCACATGGAGAATCATGATTCATCACTTTAGAGAACACGTTTCCTCTGCTCCAGAGTCCAATGGCGACGAGCTTTACACCACTCCAGCTGACGCTTGGCATTGCACATGGTGATCTTAGGTTTGTGTGCGGCTGCTTGGTCATGGAAACCCATTTCATTATGCTCCCAAATAACAGTTATTGTGCTGACCTTGCTCCCAGAGTCAGTTTGGAACTCGGTAGCGAGTGCTGCAACCGAGGACAGACGATTTTTACACGCTTCAGTACTCGGCGGTCATGTTCTGTCAGCTTGTTTGGCCTGCCACTCGTGGCTGAGCCATTATTGCTCCTAGACATTGTTTCCACTTCACAATAACAGTTGTGAATAAGAGTTTAAAGTTCATACCAAGTTGCCATACTTTAAGCTCATGCTATACTCTGGCTGGTATGGTCAAAATTCATCCTTTTGGCGTGTCGATCATCATCTTCACGTTGAAATTCTATGCTAATTTCGTTAGGTTCATATCTTAGCCTTTTCAACATAGGGACCGTCATCCTCTCGTCCTTGGAACACAAAGTTTGATTTTTGTCAACGGGCTTATATCGTGGTAAATAGAAGGACGTGTTTCATAGTTTACAACCAATGTCTGTTCACTCAGCCCCCTCTGAGTTTACTTTATGACAAACCATTCTCTCATTAAGAAGTTTAAATTACATTTAATCTTATCACAAATAGTTTCCTATTTAAACATTTACATTTCACAACAATTCCATGTGAATCTGATAACTAGAATGTGTAGACTTTCCAAGATACAGTTTATGACATACTATCATTAGTAGTAATGTCTCAGACAACAACTGACCTGACATCATATTCATTAAGTACCAACTCATATTTTCAACTGGTTGGATTATGGTTCCGTTTCCCACCTTTTGATGTTACCAGACTCTCTATGTTAACAAAGGCTTTCCAAGAGTCAACTCCATAAAGTAGAGAGAGAGAAAGGGGGAAAGGTATTTACGGGGTCATAAACCTCCCCCAACAGGCCAACGTCATGATATATATCTTTCCAAAAATCCATGGTAGCAAAGATTATCTATACTGACAAGTGACGATTTTAGCATGTACATCTTGGGGGGGGGCAAACAAAAATATTGGGGGGATGCATGCCAGCAAAGCCACTACACAACACAACACATGTCGCATTTATTGTAGTCTGGGATTTTAACACAGCTAATCTGAGGAAAACTCTACCGAAGTTCTACCAACACATTGGCTGTAGTATAATTCAAACAGTGTTGTTATTCCCTCCGCAAGGCAATTAAACAGGAAAAACGTCTGTACAGAGACAAAGTGGAGTCGCAATTCAACGGCTCAGAAACGCAACGTATGTGACAGGGTCTACAGACAATCACGGACTACAAAGGGAAAATCAGCCACGTCACGGACACTGACCTCTTGCTTAAACACCTTTTTCGCCCTCTTTGAGGATAACACAGTGCCATCGACGCAGCCAGCTACCAAGAACTGTGGGCTCTCATTCTCCGTGGACGATGTGAGTAAGACATTTAAGTGTGTTACCCTCGCAAGGCTGCCGGCCCAGACGACATCCCTAGCTGCTTCCTCAGAGCATGCACAGAACAACTGGCTGGAGTGTTTACGGACATATTCAATCTCTCCCTCCACCATTGTTCCTATACTCAAGAACTCAAAGTTAACTGAACAAAATGACTATCGCCCCGTAGCATTCACTTCTGTCGTCATTAAGAGCTCTGATAGACTAGTCAAGGATCATATCACCTCTACCTTACATGACACCCTAGACCCACTTCAATTTGCTTACCGCCACAATAGATCCACAGATGATGCAATCGCCATCGCACTGCACACTGCCCTGTCCCATCTGGACAAGAGGAATACCAATGTATGAATGCTGTTCATTGACTACAGCTCAGCATTCAACACCAGGCCCTGGGTCTGAACCTCGCCCTGTGCAACTGGGTCGTGGACTTCCTGATGGGCCGCCATACTACAACAGAAGTAGGCCTGATTACCAACAATGACGAGACAGTCTACTGGGAGGAGGTGAGGACCCTGAAGGTGTGGTGCCAGGAAAATAACCTCTCACTCAACATAAAAAAAAAAGGAGCTGATCGTGGACTTCAGGAAACAGCAGAGGGATCACCCCCCCTATCCACATCAACAGGACTGCAGAGGAGAAGATGGAAAGCTTCAAGTTCATTCGGCATACACATCACTGACAAACTGAAATGGTACACCCACACAGACAGGGTGTTGAAGAAGGCGCCTCTTCAACCTCAGGATGTTGAGAAAATGTGGCTTGTCACCTAAAACCCTCAAACTTTTCCAGATGCACAATTGAGTGCATCCTGTTGGGCTGTGTCACCACCTGGTATGACAACGGCACCGCCCACAACTGCAGGGCTCTCCAGAGGGTGGTGCGGTCTGCCCTACGCATCACCAGGGGCAAACTACCTGCCCTCCAGGACACCTACAGCACCCAATGTCACAGGATGGCCAAAAAGATAATCAAGGACAACAACCACCTGAGCCACTGCCTATCATCCAGAAGACGAGGTCAGTACAGCTGCATCAAAACTGGGATGGAGAGATTGAAAAACAGATTCTGCATAGGGCTGCTGCCCTATACAGTGGCTTGCGAAAGTACTCACCCCCCTTGGCATTTTCCCTATTTTGTTGCCTTACAATCTGGAATTAAAAGTTAGTTTTGGGGGGTTTGTATCATTTGATTAACACAACATGCCTACCACTTTGAAGATGCTAAATATTTTTTTTTATTGTGAAACAAGCAAGAAATACAAGAAAAAAACAGAAAACTTGAGCATGCATAACTATTCACCCCCTAAGGTCAATACTTTGTAGAGCCAGCTTTTGCAGCAATTACAGCTGCAAGTCTCTTGGGGTATGTCTCTATAAGCTTGGCACAATCTAGCCACTGGAATTTTTGCCCATTCTTCAAGGCAAAACTGCTCCAGCTCCTTCAAGTTGGATGGGTTCCGCTGGTGTACAGCAATCTTACCACAGATTCTCAGTTGGATTTAGGTCTAGGCTTGATTAGGCAATTCCAAGACATTTAAATGTTTCCCAATAAACCACTCAAGTGTTACTTTAACAGTATGCTTAGAGTCATTGTCCTGCTGGAAGGTGAACCTCTGGAAGACTGAAACAGGTTTCCCTCCAGAATTTCTCTGTATTTAACAGCATCAAATCAAATCAAATGTATTTATATAGCCCTTCGTACATCAGCTGATATCTCAAAGTGCTGTACAGAAACCCAGTCCAAAACCCCAAACAGCAAGCAATACAGGTGTAGAAGCTAAAACTCCCTAGAAAGGCCAAAACCGAGGAAGAAACCTAGAGAGGAACCAGGCTATGAGGGGTGGCCAGTCCTCTTCTGGCTGTGCCTGTCAGGACCCGGTTATGAACCTGGGTCTCCGGAGTGAGAAACAGTCACTTAACCCACTGAGCCACGAATAGAGAGCAGAACCCAGAAGATGAGGCAGACACAGCAGTACTTAAGACGGTGTATTTAATAAAGAAAAAATCCTAAAATACAAAAAATGGCAAATCCAAAAGGTGGTAGGTAAAACACAAAAAGACCTCAAAAGAAACTCACCAAAAATAAACAAAAACAAAAAACAGAATACCACAAGAACGTCACCCGGAATCGACAAGAGCACACAGAACACTAGGGCAGGGTGCTAACATACAAACACAGAGCACAGAACTGAGGGAAACAAAGGGTTTAAATACAATCAGGGGAAACGAGACACAGGTGCAAATAATAATGGGGATCAAGGGAAAAACATAGGGACAAAAAGCACAATGGGGGCATCTACTGACCAAAACCCGGAACAACCCTGGCCAAATCCTGACAGAATCCCCCCTAGGAACGGCTCCTGACGTTCCTACCAGCTCTCTCAGGGTGGAGGACCCTGAACTGACGAATGAGGTCAGGGCCCAGGATGTCTTTGGCAGGAACCCAGGAGCGCTCCTCAGGACCGTAGCCTTCCCAGTCCACCAGATACTGCCAGGACCGCTGCACCCGGCGGGAATCCAGGATCCGGTGGACGGTATAAGCCGGCTGGCCTCCAATGACACGAGGCGGAGGGGGAGGTCTGTCTGCCGGGACAAGGGGAGAAAAACAACAGGTTTTAACAATGACACATGAAATGTGGGATTAATCTTAAGGGATCTGGGTAAGTGTAGGCGATAAGAAACTGGGTTAACTCTCCTGGCAACCTTGAAGGGACAGATGTATTTTTGGGAAAGCTTGCGAGACTCCACCCGTAGAGGTAAGTCTCTTGTGGAGAGCCAGACTCTCTGGCCGGGGCGCAGGGTAGGCCCGGGACGGCGACGTCTGTTGGCTTGTTGTTGATACCTCTGTGAGGAACGCATCAGATTAAGACGGGTCTTCCTCCACATAAGCCGACAGCGTCTGACGAACCTCAAGGCTGAAGGCACTCTGACTTCTGCCTCCTGGTCCGGGAACAATGGAGGAGCATAGCCAAACTGACACTCGTGCGGGGACATACCAGTGGAGGAGGAGCGCAAGGTGTTGTGCGCGTATTCGGCCCAAACAATAAAGGATGACCATGTGGACGGGTTGTCACGAGTCATACATCGGAGGGTGGTTTCCAGCTCTTGATTCATCCTCTCTGTTTGGCCGTTGGACTCCGGATGGTACCCTGAAGATAGACTGGCAGAAGCCCCCATGAGTTGGCAGAAGGCCTTCCAAAACCTTGAGGCGAACTGGGGACCTCTGTCAGAAACCACATCTTGAGGAATGCCGAAGACTCGGAACACATGATTAATTACCAACTCAGCCGTTTCCTTGGCAGAAGGTAACTTAGTCAGAGGGACGAACCTGGCCGCCTTTGAAAACCTGTCGATTATGACTAGGATAGTAGTATTGCCATGGGATGGAGGAAGTCCAGTAATAAAGTCCAATGAGATATGGGACCAGGGTCTGTGGGGAACAGGTAAAGGGTGAAGGAGTCCTTGAGGGCGGAGGTGAGAAGATTTGCCCTGGCAGCACACGGGGCAGGCATTGACGAAAGTGGCAACGTCTTCTCTTATGGTAGGCCACCAGAACTTACGCTGGATGAACTCCAAGGTGCGACCTACGCCCGGATGACAGGTGAGGCGAGAGGAGTGCCCCCACAGAAGGACCTGAGTCCTCACTGCCTTGGGGACAAACAACCGATTGGCAGGGCCTCCTTTAGGGTCCGGTTCGCTAGCTTGAGCACGTCTCACGGTATCCTCAACTTGCCACGAGATCGGAGCCACAATCTTAGCAGCAGGAAGGACAGGCATGTCCGTGTCATCTCGAATGGCAGGAGCGTAGACTCGGGACAGGGCATCCGGTTTGAGATTCTTCGACCCGGGCCGATAGGTGAGGATAAACTGGAATCGATTGAAGAAAAGAGACCATCTAGCTTGTCTAGAGTTCAATCGCTTCGCCTGCTGGATATACTCCAGATTTTTGTGGTCCGTAAGCACTTGAAACGGGTGAGAAGCCCCCTCGAGCCAGTGTCTCCATTCCTTCAATGCCATCTTAACCGCTAGGAGTTCACGATCCCCACATCGTAGTTCCTCTCAGTCGGGGTAAGCCGGTGTGAGAAGAAAGCGCACGGATGAAGCTTCTTGTCTTCACCCCTCTGAGACAGGACAGCTCCAACACCAACCTCTGATGCGTCTACCTCCACCACAAATGGTTCATCCGTAGTCGGTAGTATCAGGATGGGAGCAGAGAGGATGCGCTGCTTGAGTCCTTGGAAGGCCGTCTCAGCTTCTCTTCCCCAAAAAAACCTTGCATTGCCACCTTTGGTTAAAGCTGAGAGAGGAGCTGCCACCAAACTGAAGTTCTTGATGAACTTGCGGTAAAAGTTTGTGAAGCCCAGGAAACGCTGAACATCCTTAACGGATTTGGGGGTGGGCCAATCCGCTACCGCCCCTACCTTTCTGGGGTCCATTTGGACTCGACCGGGTTCCACTACAAATCCCAGGAATTGTACTCGGGATGAATGGAATTCACATTTTCCGGCTTAACGTACAGATGGCTGTCCAGGAGGCGTTTGAGTACTTGTCTGACATGCTTAGTGTGTTCTTGAAGGGAGCTCGAAAAGATGAGGATGTCATCCAAGTAAACGAACACAAATATGTTAAGCATATCCCTAAGCACATCGTTTATGAGCGCTTGGAACACCGCTGGGGCGTTGGTCAGGCCGAAGGGCATCACCAAGTATTCATAGTGACCAGTAGGCGTGTTGAAAGCGGTCTTCCACTCGTCACCAGGTCTGATCCGCACAAGATGGTATGCGTTCCGCAGGTCAAGCTTAGTGAAAACAACTGCTTCCTGGAGCAGCTCGAAGGCTGTGGCCATAAGGGGTAGCGGGTAACGGTTACGGACGGTTATGTCATTGAGTCCCCGGTAGTCGATGCAAGGACGTAATCCACCGTCTTTCTTGGCCACAAAGAAAAACCCTGCTCCCGCCGGGGAGGTGGATGGACGCATGAGGCCTGCTTCCAGAGCGTCCTTGATGTAGGTATCCATAGCAGCTCGTTCGGGTGGAGATAGGGAAAAGATCCGACCCCTGGGGGGCAAGTGCCCGGAAACAGGTCGATGGGGCAATCGTAAGGTCTATGGGGTGGTAGCATGGTGGCCCTCTGTTTGCTAAACACCAGTTTGAGGTCATGGTAACACTCGGGAACTCGGGTCAGGTCGATGGATTCTAAAGACTCGGGAGTAGAACTCGGGAATTCTGGAAAATACAAGTAGCTTGGCACGTAGGACCCCACTGCTTGATAGTGCCCACAGACCAGTCGATGTGAGGGTTATGGCTGTGAAGCCAGGGGTATCCAAGGACGAGAGGGAACTCGGAACAGGAGATCAAATGAAAGTTCATCAATTCCTGGTGTTGTGAAACTGAAAGTCTCAAGGAGGTAGTGACATGAGTGACAAGTCCAGATCCCAAAGGGCTTCCATCCAATGTAGTAACCCTCATGGGGTCACTTAGAGGCTCAGAGGGAACGCCATTCTCCTTCGCCCAGACACCATCCATGAAGTTACCTGCGGCTCCAGAGTCTACCAAGGCTTGAAGGTGAAGCTTGTGGTTGTCCCAGGAGAGGGTGACTGGAATGAGCAGACGGGAGTTGGACGGATGGGAGGAGGTTATGTTTCCCGTTACAGTTCCCCCCGGTCTGTACGGGACAGAGCGTTTCCCTGGAGCCCGGGACACGTGGAACGGAAATGGCCCGCTTTGCCGCAATATAGACAGCGTCGCTCCCTCATCCGGCGGTCTCTCTCAGCCTGGGAGATGCGTCCAATCTGCATGGGTTCCGGTGGAGCCAGCGATGATAAAGGTGGGGACTCGGAGCTGGGACTGATAGGGGCTAGAGGTCTACGGTTGAGTTCTCTCTCTCTCAGACGCTGGTCAATGCGTGAGGCCAACTTGATCAGGGACTCGAGATTGTCCGGTGGTTCCCGAGTGGCCAGTTCATCTTGGATAGTGTCGGAAAGGCCTTTCAGAAAGCACACCGTGAGCGCCTCGTTGTTCCAGCCACTCGCTGCTGCCACCGTGCGGAACTGGATGGCATAGTCCGTCACGCTGCGCCAACCTTGATGGAGAGTCAGGAGCTGTTTGGCTGAGTCAGAACCACTGCTTGGGCCTTGAAACACTCGTTTGAATTCCTCAGCAAAGGCAGAGTAGCTGGCACAGCAGGAACTATGGGCATCCCACACAGCAGTAGCCCAGGCCAGGGCTTTTTCCGACAGCAGGGTGATGATGTATGCGATCTTAGACCGGTCGGTGGGAAACGACGAGGGTTGCAGCTCAAAGGAGAGAGAACATTGAGTGAGAAACCCTTTACAAGCACTTGGATCACCTGAGAACCGTTGGGGAGGTGGAAGACGAGGTTCAGCCAGGGGGTTAACTGCCATGGGTACGTGAACTTGAGGTACTGGGACGGGAACTGTTGCCGGGGTAAGTCGATCAGATATTTGCTTAATGGAAGTCAGCATCTCCGACAGAAGATGAGAATGTCTAGCCATTAAGGCCTCTTGCTGAACCAGGGCGGCTTCGTGGCGTTGGACAGTCTCCTGGTGGTGGGACAGCGTGGCAAAAAGGTCCTGGGAACTGGCTGCCTCTGGGTTCATTTTTGGCTCTGTGTTTCTGTCAGGACCCGGTTACAAACCTGGGTCTCCGGAGTGAGAAACAGTCACTTAACCCACTGAGCCACGAATAGACAGCAGAACCCAGAAGATGAGGCAGACACAGCAGTACTTAAGACGGTGTATTTAATAAAGAAAAAAATCCTAAAATACAAAAAATGGCAAATCCAAAAGGTGGTAGGTAAAACACAAAAAGACCTCAAAAGAAACTCACCAAAAATAAACAAAAACAAAAAACAGAATACCACAAGAACGTCACCCGGAATCGACAAGAGCACACAGAACACTAGGGCAGGGTGCTAACATACAAACACAGAGCACAGAACTGAGGGAAACAAAGGGTTTAAATACAATCAGGGGAAAAACGAGACACAGGTGCAAATAATAATGGGGATCAAGGGAAAAACATAGGGACAAAAAGCACAATGGGGGCATCTACTGACCAAAACCCGGAACAACCCTGGCCAAATCCTGACAGTGCCGGGTGGAGATTATAACAGAACATGGCCAAGATGTTCAAATGTTCATAAATTACCAGCATGGTCAAATAATAATGATCACAGTAGTTGTCAAGGGTGCAGCAAGTCAGCACCTCAGGAGTAAATGTCAGTTGGCTTTTCATAGCCAATCATTAAGAGTATCTCTACCGCTCCTGCTGTCTCTAGAGAGTTAAAAACAGCAGGTCTGGGACAGGTAATACGTCCAGTGAACAGGTCAGGGTTCTATAGCAGCAGGCAGAACAGTTGAAACTGGAGCAGCAGCACGGCCAGGTGGACTGGGGACAGCAAGGAGTCATCATGCCAGGTAGTCCTGAGGCATGGTCCTAGGGCTCAGGTCCTCCAAGAGAGAGAAAGAAAGAGAGAAAGAGAGAATTAGAGAGAGCATACTTAAATTCACACAGGACACCGCATAAGACAGGAGAAGTACTCCAGATATAACAAACTGACCCTAGCCCCCCGACACGTAAACTACTGCAGCATAAATACTGGAGGCTGAGACAGGAGGGGTCAAGAGACACTGTGGCCCCATCCGATGATACCCCTGGACAGGGCCAAACAGGAAGGATATAACCCCAGCCACTTTGCCAAAGCACAGCCCCCACACCACTAGAGGGATATCTTCAACCACCAACTTACCATCCTGAGACAAGTCCGAGTATAGCCCACAAAAATCTCAGCCACGGCACAACCCAGGGGGAGGGCGCCAACCCAGACAGGAAGACCACGTCAGTGACTTAACCCACTCAAGTGACCCACCATCCGTCATTCCTTCAATTCTGACCAGTGTCCCAGTCCCTGACGATGAAAAACATCCCCACAGCATGATGCTGTCTCCACCATGCTGGTGGATGGTATTCTCAGGGTGATGAGAGGTGTTGGGTTTTTGCCAGACATAGTGTTTTCCTTGATGGCCAAAAAGCTAAATGTTTGTTTCATCTGACCAGAGTACCTTCTTCCATGTGCTTGGGGAGACTCCCACATGCCTATTGGTGAACACCAAACATTTTTGCTTATTTTTTTCTTTAATTAAATTCTTATGGCTGTAGGGGCAGTATTGAGTAGCTTGGATGAAAGGTGCCCAGAGGTGCCCAGAGTAAACGGCCTGCTCCTCAGTCCCAGTTGCTAATATATGCATATTATTAGTAGTATTGGATAGAAAACACTGAAGTTTCTAAAACTGTTTGAATGATGTCTGTGAGTATAACAGAACTCATATGGTGGGCAAAACCCTGAAAAGAAACCCAAACAGGAAGTCGGAAATCTGAGGTTGGTCGATTTTCAACCCAGCCCCTATTGAATACACAGTGGGATATTGGTTATGTTGCACTTCCTAAGGCTTCCACTAGATGTCAACCATCTTTAGAAACTTGTTTGAGGATTCTACTGTAAAGTGGGACCGAATGAGAGAGGAATGAGTCAGAGGTCTGCCAGCAGTCACGTGTTGGTCAGGCGCATTTCAATTTTCTGAAGACAAAGGAATTCTCCGGTTGGAATATTATTTAAGTTTATGTTAAAAACATCCTAAAGATTTATTCCATACATCGTTTGACATGTTTCTACGGACAGTAACGGAACTTTTTGACATTTCATCTGCAACTAGGGAATGCGCTTCATGACTTTGGATTTGTTTACCAAACGTGCTAACAAAAGCAGCTCTTAGGACAAAAATGATGGACATTATCGAACAAATCAAACATTTAATGTGGAACTGGGATTCCTGGGAGTGCATTCTGATGAAGGTAAGTGAATATTTATAATGCTATTTATAATGCTATTTATGACTAATGTTGACTACCCAATATGGCGGATATCTTTTTGGCTGCTTTGTTGTCTGAAAGCTGTACTCAGATTATTGCTTTTTCCGTAAAGCTTTTTAAAAATCTGACACAGCGGTTGCATTAAGGAGAAGTGTATCTATATTTCCATGTCTAACAATTGTATTTTCATCAACATTTATAATGAGTATTTCTGGAAAATGATGTGGCTCTCTGCAATATCACCGAATGTCTTTGGAACTAGTGAACATAACGCGCCAATGTATGCTAAGATTTTTTGAAATAAATATGCACTTTATCGAACAAAACATACATGTATTGTGTAACATGAAGTCCTATGAGTGTCATCTGATGAACCTCATCAAAGGTTAGTGATTCATTTTATCTCTATTTGTGTTTTTGTGACTCCTCTCTTTGGCTGTAAAAATTGCTGTGTTTTTCTGTGGCTTGGCTCTGACCAAACATAATAGTTTGTGGTGCTTTCGCTGTAAAGCCTATTTGAAATCAGACACTTTGGTGGGATTAACAACAAGATTACCTTTAAAATTATATAAGACACATGTATGTTTGAGGAATTTTAATTATGAGATTTCTGTTGTTTGAATTTGGTGCTCTGCACTTTCACTGGCTGTTGTCATATCAATCCCGTTAACGGGATTGCAGCCCTAAGAAGTTTTTAAGCAATCGCTTTTTTCTGGCCACTCTTCGGTAAAGCCTTGCTCTGTGGAGTGTAAGGCTTTAAAGTGGTCCTATTGACGAATACTCCAAGCTCCACTGTGGAGCTTTGCAGCTCCATCAGGGGTATCTTTGGTCTATTTGTTGCCTCTCTAATTAATGCCCTCCTTGCCTGGACTGGGAGTTTTGGTGGGCGGCCCTCACTTGGTAGTTTTTTTGTGGTGCCATAATCTTTCCATTTTTTAATAATGGATTTAATGGTGCTCCGTGGGATGTTCAAAGTTTTGGATATTTTTTTATAACCCAACCTTGATCTGTACTTCTCCACAACTTTATCCCTGACCTGTTTGAAGAGCTCCTTGGTCTTCATGGTGCCTCTTGCTTGGTGGTGCCCCTTGCTTTGTGGTGTTGCAGACTCTGGGGCCTTTCAGAACAGGTGTATATACACTGAGATCATGTGACAGATCATGTGACACTTAGATTGCACATAGGTGGACTTTGTTTAACTCATTATTTGACTTCTGAAGGTAATTGGTTGCACCAGATCTTTTTTAGGGGCTTCATAGCAAAGGGGGTGAATATATATGCACGCACCACTTTTCCATTTTTTATTTTTTAGAATTTATTGATTTATAGTCATTTTTTAAATTTCACTTCACAAATTTAGACTATTTTGTGTATGTCCATTACATGAAAAATCCATTCAAATTACAGGTTGTAATGCAAGAAAATGGGGGATGAAAACTTTTGCAAGTCACTGTATACATAGACTTGAAATCACTGATCACTTTATTAATGGAACACTAGTCACTTTAATAATGTTTACATATTTTGCATTACTCATCTCATATGTATATACTGTATTCTATTCTACTCTACTGTATTTTAGTCAATGCAGCTCCGACATTGCTCGTCCAATATTTATATATTCTTAATTCCATTCCTTTACTTTAGATTTGTGTGTATTGTTTTGTTGTGAAATTGTTAGATATTACTTATTAGATATTACTGCACTACAGTTGAAGTCGTAAGTTTACATACACCTTAGCCAAATACATTTAAACTCAAGTTTTTCACAATTCCTGACATTTCATCCTTGTAAACATTCCCTGTTTTAGGTCAGTTAGGATCACCACTTTATTTTAAGAATGTGAAATGTCAGAATAATAGTAGAGAGAATGATTTATTTCAGCTTTTATTTCTTTCATCACATTCCCAGTGGGTCAGAAGTTAAAATATGTATGTGGAGTGTTCATAAGGATAGGGAAAGCTAAACATTCCCTAAAGTAAATTGAATTAAATAGCCAAAATGATATAGCCTAATTAACCTAATTAGCCTATACAGAAATAGATCAAATCATTCAAAATAGGTACTACACCAGAAAGAATGATTTGGCCACAGAGGATCATTAGCTTCTTTATAAAAAAATGTGTGTGAGCACTTGGGTGTCCCGTACCGGTAAGAAATCAAATCTACTTTCACCCCTGCCTTCACCTATCTGGCACATCGATCTGCAGGTTGAACATGGTGAGATTGTAGACTCCTAAATTGATTTTACTGTTAACTAGCTACTTCACATGCTGATAATGACTTTGGTATTATTGTGTGTAGCTATGCTTGCTAGCTAGCTAGAAAGGGTCAGTTTCCTCAAGAAAAATTGTGCAACTTGTTTCAGCTGGTCAAAAGTTGAAGTTGAAGAAGAAATTCTGAGACCGTCTTTCTAAATAGTACTTTAGCAAATGTTGAACAATGTTGAAATAACGTTTATGTAAGATTGATTTTCTTACTTCACATGAAGTTAACTTTTAATCCAAGATCTACTTGGAGAAGTGGTAAACAGCAATGGACAAGTTGTTTCCTATTTTGAAGTTACCAATAGGCATACACATTTTCACACTTATATTTCCACTTTTTGGAAATACAACTATACATTGTGTTTTCTGTCAACGGCAGGCTTTCTGCAAAAGCCTTTAATTTCTTGTTCTGCACCAAAACAAACAATTAAACAAGTACTTTACTTACCCCTAACCTTAGTACTGAAGTTATTACTGAGTTAACCATTAAGCTCTACAAAAGACTCATTGATGATGCGACTGTAACTATATTGGCTGATATTCTGTAATATTCTGTAATCCAGCCAATATTTCCGGTTCCGGGTTGGAGCGAGCGGTCGCATCTACACTTCGGTCCGCAGGTAGTATAACTTTTCATTACATTTCATTATAGTACAACGGTTTGATTTGTCTAATCTTAGCAATTTCTTCTTAGCTAGCTACATAGCCGTCTTTGTATCAAAGATAATTGCATAATTATCGTATTTCGTCGTCCTAACGTATCTGCCCAGCAGCTAGCTAAGCAGCTAGCTAACATCCACTGTCCACCAGCACTGTAGAAACTATTACACTCAACTGAACGACTCGATTAGCGTAGTGTCAGCTAGCTACATAGTTGTCTTCGCTGTCTTTGTATCCAAGATAATTGCGTAGTTTAGAGTGTGTAGACTTAGAGTGATTATCTTAATTTACCGAGGTTAGCTAGCCAGCTATTTGTCGTCCTTAACGTAGGAGATGCTGCTAGCTAGCTAGCCAACAGCTAGCCAACCTCTACCGAATTGAACTTCAACTACCCGGTCAACATTCCGCGTCGCTCCACAGGTAGTATCACATTTTCATTTCACTTCATTACAGTACAACGATTTGATTTGTTTGATCGTAGCTAGCCAGCTACATAGCCGTCTTTGTATCTAAGACAATTGTGTAGTCTAGAGCGATTTTCTAGGTTAGCTGGCCAGCTATTGTCGTTCTTTAACGTAGCTAGCCAGCTAGCCCCGAATAGCAGCACTGTAGAAACTATTACAGTACAACGGTTTGATTTGTTTGATCGTAGCTAGCTAGCTACATAGCCGTCTTTGTATCTAAGACAATTGTGTAGCCTAGAGCGATTTTCTAGGTTAGCTAGCCAGCTATTGTCGTTCTTTTAAGGTAACGTAACGCAATCAACCTGCTAGCTAGCCAGCTAGCCCCCGAATAGCAGCACTGTAGAAACTATTACACTCGACGGAACGACTTGATTAGTGTAGTGTCAACATCGCAGCCACTACCAGCTAGCCTACTCCAGCAGTACTGTATCATTTCAATCATTTTAGTCAATAAGATTCTTGCTACGTAAGCTTAACTTTCTGAACATTCGAGACGTGTAGTCCACTTGTCATTCCAATCTCCTTTGCATTAGCGTAGCCTCTTCTGTAGCCTGTCAACTATGTGTCTATCTATCCCTGTTCTCTCCTCTCTGCACAGACCATACAAACGCTCCACACCGCGTGGCCGCGGCACCCTAATCTGGTGGTCGCAGCGCGCACGACCCACGTGGAGTTCCAGGTCTCCGGTAGCCTCTGGAACTGCCGATCTGCGGCCAACAAGGCAGAGTTCATCTCAGCCTATGCCTCCCTCCAGTCCCTCGACTTCTTGGCACTGACGGAAACATGGATCACCACAGATAACACTGCTACTCCTACTGCTCTCTCTTCGTCCGCCCACGTGTTCTCGCACACCCCGAGAGCTTCTGGTCAGCGGGGTGGTGGCACCGGGATCCTCATCTCTCCCAAGTGGTCATTCTCTCTCTCTCCCCCTTACCCATCTGTCTATCGCCTCCTTTGAATTCCATGCTGTCACAGTTACCAGCCCTTTCAAGCTTAACATCCTTATCATTTATCGCCCTCCAGGTTTCCTCGGAGAGTTCATCAATGAGCTTGATGCCTTGATAAGCTCCTTTCCTGAGGACGGCTCACCTCTCACAGTCCTGGGCGACTTTAACCTCCCCACGTCTACCTTTGACTCATTCCTCTCTGCCTCCTTCTTTCCACTCCTCTCCTCTTTTGACCTCACCCTCTCACGTTCCCCCCCTACTCACAAGGCAGGCAATACGCTCAACCTCATCTTTACTAGATGCTGTTCTTCCACTAACCTCATTGCAACTCCCCTCCAAGTCTCTGACCACTACCTTGTATCCTTTTCCCTCTCGCTCTCATCCAACACTTCCCACACTGCCCCTACTCGGATGGTATCGCGCCGTCCCAACCTTCGCTCTCTCTCCCCCGCTACTCTCTCCTCTTCCATCCTATCATTTCTTCCCTCTGCTCATACCTTCTCCAACCTATCTCCTGATTCTGCCTCCTCAACCCTCCTCTCTTCCCTTTCTGCATCCTTTGACTCTCTATGTCCCCTATCCTCCAGGCCGGCTCGGTCCTCCCCTCCCGCTCCGTGGCTCGATGACTCATTGCGAGCTCACAGAACAGAGCTCCGGGCAGCCGAGCGGAAATGGAGGAAAACTCGCCTCCCTGCGGACCTGGCATCCTTTCACTCCCTCCTCTCTACATTTTCCTCCTCTGTCTCTGCTGCTAAAGCCACTTTCTACCACTCTAAATTCCAAGCATCTGCCTCTAACCCTAGGAAGCTCTTTGCCACCTTCTCCTCCCTCCTGAATCCTCCTCCCCCTCCCCCCTCCTCCCTCTCTGCAGATGACTTCGTCAACCATTTTGAAAAGAAGGTCGACGACATCCGATCCTCGTTTGCTAAGTCAAACGACACCGCTGGCTCTGCTCACACTGCCCTACCCTGTGCTCTGACCTCTTTCTCCCCTCTCTCTCCAGATGAAATCTCGCTTCTTGTGACGGCCGGCCGCCCAACAACCTGCCCGCTTGACCCTATCCCCTCCTCTCTTCTCCAGACCATTTCCGGAGACCTTCTCCCTTACCTCACCTCGCTCATCAACTCATCCCTGACCGCTGGCTACGTCCCTTCCGTCTTCAAGAGAGCGAGAGTTGCACCCCTTCTGAAAAACCTACACTCGATCCCTCCGATGTCAACAACTACAGACCAGTATCCCTTCTTTCTTTTCTCTCCAAAACTCTTGAACGTGCCGTCCTTGGCCAGCTCTCCCGCTATCTCTCTCAGAATGACCTTCTTGATCCAAATCAGTCAGGTTTCAAGACTAGTCATTCAACTGAGACTGCTCTTCTCTGTATCACGGAGGCGCTCCGCACTGCTAAAGCTAACTCTCTCTCCTCTGCTCTCATCCTTCTAGACCTATCGGCTGCCTTCGATACTGTGAACCATCAGATCCTCCTCTCCACCCTCTCCGAGTTGGGCATCTCCGGCGCGGCCCACGCTTGGATTGCGTCCTACCTGACAGGTCGCTCCTACCAGGTGGCGTGGCGAGAATCTGTCTCCTCGCCACGCGCTCTCACCACTGGTGTCCCCAGGGCTCTGTTCTAGGCCCTCTCCTATTCTCGCTATACACCAAGTCACTTGGCTCTGTCATAACCTCACATGGTCTCTCCTATCATTGTTATGCAGACGACACACAATTAATCTTCTCCTTTCCCCCTTCTGATGACCAGGTGGCGAATCGCATCTCTGCATGTCTGGCAGACATATCAGTGTGGATGACAGATCACCACCTCAAGCTGAACCTCGGCAAGACGGAGCTGCTCTTCCTCCCGGGGAAGGACTGCCCGTTCCATGATCTCGCCATCACGGTTGACAACTCCATTGTGTCCTCCTCCCAGAGCGCTAAGAACCTTGGCGTGATCCTGGACAACACCCTGTCGTTCTCAACCAACATCATGGCGGTGGCCCGTTCCTGTAGGTTCATGCTCTACAACATCCGCAGAGTACGACCCTGCCTCACACAGGAAGCGGCGCAGGTCCTAATCCAGGCACTTGTCATCTCCCGTCTGGATTACTGCAACTCGCTGTTGGCTGGGCTCCCTGCCTGTGCCATTAAACCCCTACAACTCATCCAGAACGCCGCAGCCCGTCTGGTGTTCAACCTTCCCAAGTTCTCTCACGTCACCCCGCTCCTCTGCTCTCTCCACTGGCTTCCAGTTGAAGCTCGCATCCGCTACAAGACCATGGTGCTTGCCTACGGAGCTGTGAGGGGAACGGCACCGCAGTACCTCCAGGCTCTGATCAGGCCCTACACCCAAGCAAGGGCACTGCGTTCATCCACCTCTGGCCTGCTCGCCTCCCTACCATTGAGGAAGTACAGTTCCCGCTCAGCCCAGTCAAAACTGTTCGCTGCTCTGGCCCCCCAATGGTGGAACAAACTCCCTCACGACGCCAGGACAGCGGAGTCAATCACCACCTTCCGGAGACACCTGAAACCCCACCTCTTCAAGGAATACCTAGGATAGGATAAGAAATCCTTCTCACCCCCCCCCTTAATGATTTAGATGCACTATTGTAAAGTGGCTGTTCCACTGGATGTCAGAAGGTGAATTCACCAATTTGTAAGTCGCTCTGAATAAGAGCGTCTGCTAAATGACTTAAATGTAAATGTATGTAAATGTGGGGTATCTGTATCCTTGCCCTCATACGAAAATAAATGTAAAGTATGCTGGGTTCAGAATTAAACTAACACAAGATGCAGATTGTCCTGCCAACACAACAGGGAGAAGGTTACCTTGTCAATAAACTTGACCCCTTTCCCATGCATTTGTTTGTCTAAAAATAAGGAACAGGCATCCGCAATAAACACTTTTTTGCATTGCTGTGATTGAAACCCAACACAATACCAGACCACTCAACATAAGGAACAAGACAAGTCAACTCGCCACAACAAACCCTGATCCAGACACAGAAAGAGTCTGACCAAGCACAGGAGAACTACAAGCCTGAACACTGTACTTGGAATGACTCACAGTTTCCATTGAACAGTCAGTAAATAAAGTAACATGTACAAATGGATCCATTTAGACCCATTTCCTGATTAATAAGATACTGTACTCCAGTGGAGGCTGGTGACTTGAAGAATTGAGGAGGATGGGAGAACCACTGTATACAAAGTGTGTTTCAAAAATCATATTTAGACTAATTATTTTAACCTAAAGAATTTTAATAAAGACATCTATAGTACAATATTATGGGGAAGGGGAATGAGAAGGCTACTTACACAGTGTCGGAAAACGATCACAGCAGTGTTTGAATGAGGTTATGTGGCATGCGTTATGGTGTTCAGAGGCTTGACCAGTGCAGGACAACATTTTACTGGGAAGACAAAAAACAATAACACAAGACACTACACACTACTACAAAAGAGCTAAGAATTAGTTAGTCCAAGCAAGGAGAAAAATCTTTGATGTGTAATAATGTGATTGAGTCTACATACAGTAATGAGAGAAAATTGATAGGGGTACTCACAGTGCTTGGAAGGGAAACATTCAATGTGCAGTGGATGAGCGGGCACATGAGACGTTGTGGCTTCAGTTCATGTCAGGAGAAAGTTGACAATGGTAGTGGAGTGGAGTAGTCATCACCTCTTAATCATGGACCATGAGGGGACTTAGCAGTAAATACAAATAGCAGATACATTCCATTACAGCTGCACCATCGTAGGTCTCTATGATGTTAAACTCAGATATCTCAAAATTCATTAAGTCAAACATAGACTGCACATCTCGCCCACTTGACACATCAAAGTGGCCCAAGAAACGTTCCTGAATAAAGCCCTGATCATCCACATACCTGACGAGAACTGACAACTGCAAGCGACTGGTGGCACCATAGGCCCCAGAGCGGTGGGGCAATATTTACCCCTGGGGTCTGGAGTTTTTCCTTATATGTTAACCTAACTAGGAACACTCTGGACCCTATAAGGTATGACAGTGATGAATCAGTTCTAAAAAGGTGTTATATGGGCTATGATGGGACCAGTTTTTCCTAATCATGTTTTTAAAAACTCTTGAAAAAAACTCCTGGCCTTGGGGGGTGTGAAAACCCTGTCAAACTGCAGCTACCTTATAATTGTTCATATAAATTATATTTAGACTAGATTAGGAGGGCGATTTCCTCTACCCAGATACATAGACAACAACTGATAGACAATAGAACTCACAGGGTTGAGCTTGCTTTATGCATGTTTGCATCATGCAAGCATATGGAACTGTAGGTCTTATTAACAAAATACTCATTATGTCGATTGATTAATTCCAGGTAATCATTTTGGATTAAAAACGTATAGGCAGTCTAGCCAGCCCATTTTTGAATATAATCTCAATTTGATCACATTCACATTTTCTCCTGACACACAAATGAACTGTTTGTTCAGATGTTCAGCATGTAAAGCATCTTAACATGCAATTACAGGCGGCTTGATGATAAGCTCCCTGTTAACCAGCTATACATTTGATACCAGTTGATACCATTGAATACCTTTTCATCCTTCTTCATGAAACTGATCTCAGGCAGAGGTCAACCCTCGCTTTTAATTCGCACCGTGTACCCCAGAGAATGAAAGGGGTTCTTCAACAAAAACTTCACCACATTTTCGGCAGCTTTGGCAATTCTACCATTCTGGAGGAGAAAACTGCACACTGGCACTGGTAGCTAGCTAGCTACTGAAGTTAGCAAGACAAATTTGAATAGATTGCACTAACTGAACACAAAAACAAAGTTCTAAACCCATAAAACTATTTATAATATACATCTCCTGTAATTTGAAAAAACTAATTTGAATTGAATAATGTCCCACAATGTCACCAACCTTCTCAACTTAGAACCCCCATAATATTCTGTGGCACAATCCCAATACAGCACACTAGGATGATCCTACATCTATGATTGGATGGACAACATGTCAGTTCATACTGCAAAAGCTTTGATTGGTTGGAGGATGTCCTCCGGAAGTGGTCATAAATACCATGTCTATGGAAGGGGGTGAGGCCTGTTAGCCTCCTAGGTTTTGTATTGAAGTCAATGTAGCCAGAGGAGGACAGAAGCTAGCTGTCCTCCGGCTACACCTTGGTGCTAGCCCAGACAGTGCTGTTGAAGTTACAGTAGACCTTCATTGTAAAACAGTGTATTTTAACCAATTATTTGGTGACATATGAATATATTTAGTATAGTTTTAAAAAGGATAACTTTTTAAATTTTTCAGTATAAAAACAAATATGAAATTTCACTGAGGACGATAGTCCTCCCCTTCCTCCCCTGAGGAGCCTACACTGCTGTACTCACACGTTTTGGGATACCTCGCTATTACTCCCAAGAGCTCCAGCTATTTATTTTGTTGTTCAGTGCCCTCTGTCCCTCTTAAAAAAACTAGGCCAGCTCCCCCTCAGGAGCAATCTGAGCTACGAGGGGGGAAGAGAAAAAGTTGGCCCACAACCCTGGGAATATCATGTGAAGCATCCAGAAATATCCTAGATGGCTGGAGCAGAAGCCCAGGCTCAGACACCTCCACTGACAGAGGAGGGGAGAAGACTCAGTGGAGGAGAGCGAGACTAACCAGAGAGGAAATCTTTTGCCTTTGGATAACTAAGAACTACAGGGAAAGGTAAGACATTTTCATTTACGTTGTTATTTGGAAATAGCATGAGGAAAAATGAGGGAATGTGTCCTTTTAAAGTAAGCATAATAAATAAATTAATAAAAAATGACTTTTTGTAATTAGGGTGAAATACCGCTTCAATCATGGTCTCTAGACAAAAGATACTGTGTCCCCTGCGAGGACCAGGCTTGGCCACCCCTGGTGTACTGTAGGTGCTTAGGAATGGTCCAACATGGTTGACATAATGCATAAAACATACTGCGTAACTGATACACTGTATGCTCTCTTTTTCTCTCCAGATCTAATATGGCAGTTGCCAGCATGTCCATGTCTGGCTCCACAACCAACCTAGACTCAGATGTTACATAGTAAATGTAAATATGTCTCTCTCCATTTAGTCATTACAACGTAGCTATAGCCAATATGACATATGGGCAACAATTGCCAGTCACGGTATGTTCAAGAAAATAATATTATAGGGCTTGAGGAAGAACATGTGCCACTATACAGACATCTCCATCAATTTAAATATACAGTTGCATTCAAAATGATTGGCACCCTCGATAAAGATGAGCAGAAAAGACTGTATAAAATAAATAATAAGAATACTGAGCTGTATTGTATGCTACATTTTTTGGAGGAAATTATCTTCTTTTTTACTCATACAATTGCTTAGAGATAGAGATTTTGTTTAACAAGTAATACTTTTTTCAGAAAATTATTGGCACCCCTGTTTTCAGTACATTACATTGCGACGATAACAGCAGTGTCTTTTTCGAAAATGTTGTATGAGATTGGAGAACACATTGGGAAGGATCTTAGATCATTCCTCCATACAGAATCTTTCCAGGTCCTTCATATCATTTGTCTGCGCTTATGGACTGCCCTCTTCAATTCAAACCACAGGTTTTCAGTGGGGTTAAAGTCCACTGATCCTGGGTCGAGGGCATCTTGAACTTTACCCTGTACCAGGACATTGTAGCCCAAGACCTGGTTGCCTCTGTTAAGAGGCTGAAACTTGGGCGCAAGTGGATATTCCAGAAAGACAATAACCCCAAGCACGTATAAAAATCCAAATAAATATGTTAATTGACCACAACTGTAAATTTTCCACTGTCCATCTCAGTCTCTGGACTTGAACCCCATTGAAAACCTGTGGTTTGAATTATTACCTATTACCTTTATTCTGCATTGTTGGGAAAGAGCTCACAAGTTAAGTATTTCATTGTACTGTTTTAAACCTGATATATCCAGTGCACATAACAATACTACTTTGAAACGTGAATGACTCATGTCTCATGTGCAAACTAATGACTTTACTTGTGCAGAGTTTACACCTGCTTAGCTAACGTGACTAATCAATGTACTCACTAATACTGCTAGCTGGCAAACCGAGACGCCCAGAGTATTGGTTTTGATATACAACACTTGGTTAACAGGCTGGCCACGTGCGAAACACCTGTCCCATAGCATCTCACAGCACTGGCCTCTTACCCAACGGGCATTTTGGGAATAGATCCAAATAACACGGTCTGAAGTTCACATGTCACCAAGGGGGAAAACAACACCACTGACGAAAACAAGTCTCCGTGCTGAGTTGGATGTACAGTTAGAGGCTCTAAAAGTTAGCTAGGTCAGGTTGCAGTATTGGCAGAACAATTGCTACAAGTGTACAACACGGCGCTCTAGCATCTCCTAGCGATAGTTTGTGTCATGGTCCCCTGGAGGTTTTTTGTCTTGTTCCCGGTTTGTTAGGGGGACGTCTCCAGGGGCATTTAAAGGACGTTCTTTCAGCGTTCTGTGCTGGTCCCCTCTGAGTTTTTGTCTAATTCCCGGCATTGAGGACAGGGACAGGAGATTATTAGGCAGGACATTCAGTGTATAAGTCGTCAGGACATCGTCTTATGGTCAAAGAGAAACGATCTCCTCCACCCCCAAGAAATTTGACCCGCCTACCCGGGCATGCTCATCCTCGTTTCATTACACATCACCGCCGGTTACTGTTTCAGAGCCCATCAAGGACCTGATTGGTGAACCACTGATCCATTCACAGCTTTGGCTGTTGACAAGGTTAGGAACTACCACACACAGTGCTTTTAATATACAGTGTTTTCAACTTACATATTTTAAATATATAATTGCATTGTGTATGTTAATTTACAGTAATTATTATTATTCCAGTGTTCTCACCTGGAATTTAAACTCACAACCTCGTGGTTCACAGATTTCCAATCTTCCTGTTACGCCACCGTGTCTGTGTCAACGCCAACTTTCACCTGTATTGTTACACTTTGCACTTCAAAGTAAATTTCAGATCTGTTAAAAATACACGGAAGAAAAACAAGTTTATTTTTACAGTGATTCAGGAGTAACATTAAAAAACACTAGATAGCTAACTATACAGTACATTGCACAGCCTCAAATGGCTGAAATAAGTCAATCAAATCACTGATGAGAGATTAGTCTGATTAAAACTTCTTCGGGATCGGTGTCCCTTCCACGGAACGGTTGAGCTAGCTTGGGCTAATGCAATTAGCATGAGTTTGTAAGTAACAAGAACATTTTCCAGGACATAGACATATCTGATATTGGCAGAAAGCTTACATTCTTGTTCATCTAACTGCACTGTCCAATTTACAGTAGCTATTACAGTTAAATAATAGTATGCTATTGTTTGAGCTATTGTTTGAGGTTTGTACATGAAAGTTTATTAATAAACAAATTAGGCACATTTGGGCAGTCATGATACAACATTTTGAACAGAAATGCAATGGTCATTGGATCAGTCGAAAACGTTGCACATACATTGCTGCCATCTAGTGGCTAAAATCGAAATTGCACCTGGGCTGGAATAATACATTATGTCCTTTCTCTTGCAATGTCAGGCATAGGTGTATAGGTGGCAGGGAAGTCAGGCGCAGGAGAGTCAAAAGGAGTGTAAAATGGAGTCTTTTAATAAAGTCCACATAGTATGCTCCATCACAAAAAAATGTACACAATCAAACAAACATGGGTACGAAGACCCGACACGCACCTATTCAACAATCAAACTACACTGACAATAAAACAATCTCTGACAAAGACATGAGGGGAAACAGAGGGTTAAATACACAACAGGTAATGAATGGGATTGGAAACAGGTGTGTGGGAAGACAAGACAAAACCAATGGAAAATGAAAAATGGATCAATGATGGCTAGAAGACCGGTGACGTCGAACGCCGAGCACCGCCCGAACAAGGAGAGGCAACGACTTTGGCAGAAGTGACATGCAAAACAAAGATGATAATACAAAAAAATAAAAATACAAAAGAGCGGGTAGTTTTTTCTTTTTATTATCTTTCACCAGAACTGTTGTGTTATACTCTCCTACATTCCTTTCACATTTCCACACATTTCAACGTGTTTCCTTTCAAATGGTACCAAGAATATGTGTATCCTTGCTTCAGTGCCTGAGCTACAGGCAGTTAGATTTGGGTATGTGAATTTAGGTGAATATTTACAAAAAGGGGCGTATCCTTAAGAGATTTTAACTGATGACTGAAATAGCAGTGCACTCTTTTGCTAAGTGCAGAGATGTGTTATAGTTAATTAATGTGTAGGGGACTTATGAAGAATGCTATACACTTACAATGTAGAAAGATCAGTATACTCCAAATCCAGAGATTGTGAATTCAAAGTCTAGCTGGAGTCTTATCAAAGTCTGTACTATAAAAGTGAAAATGTCAAATGTAATCATATTGTCATTGTTTAAAGTTTTGCACTATTTTAGCTGAGTAGCATCCTACTTACCTTGAAAACACCAATCCCATTTGATGACTTTACTTATAAAACAAATGTCCTGAGAACGTCTTGAAGATGTCCTCCCATGGTCCTCAACGACGTCCTAGTAACTTTCAGGGAACTAGACAACGTTTCCCTGTCCTCAGTGACGTCCTGGTAACTTACAGGGACCTACAAAAGGTCCCCCAGAGTACATTCCCTTGGGACCATAACGCAACGTCCTAATGACTAGTAAAATAAAAAAGTCCTGAACATCCAAAAAAAAGTATTGACATGGTCCTCAGTGATATCCTGGTAACTTACAGGAAACTACAAGAAGGTCCCTCAGGGGACGTTTCCTTGGGAACGTCATGAAACGTCCCCTTGTGGTCATTGAATGTCACATGGATAACTTCCTATCAGAAACAATTAGGAACCTATTCCTAATGTTCCCTAATGGACATCAAAATACCTTATTATAACATTATACTGCAACTTAACCGGGACCTGTACTGAACGTCCTCTTATGGTCCCGAGGTTAACCTCATGTTTTAATGTTCCTAGAATGCTCTCAGAACATCAGTGTGATAATGTCTCACCAAAACACTAAAAGGAACCTAATGGGAACGTTGCCTAAAGTCCTTAGGATGGCCCCTGTTTGCTGGGAACTTACTATGCATGTCTCAAGCCTACCCCTTAGAAAAGCTTTCAGAGGAACACGAGATTTGAACTAGGATTGTGGTAGTGGAGAGATATTTTACTTTAGTGACTGATACAGAGCTTTCCATAGTACGCATGTCAGTAATGAAAATTGATTAAGAAATCCAATAGTCAACTGCTCCTGTAGCAGGAGAAGGAAATGTGATGAAAGGAAGAAATATGACAAGGCTGTGGTGAATCATTTTGTCACAGGCAATGGAAAGCACATGCTGGCATATCAGAGGGGCGATGGCTCCTTTCAGTACATGCCGGAGACAGAGGATCTCCTTTCACAAAGTGACTTTTAACAACACATCTGTCCATAAACCATAAAACCTAAAGGATATGTGTATTTCGTTTAATCAATTATCCATAACTCAATGACACTAAACTTAAACAAGGCAATAGTAAACATGTCTTCCCGCACAAATGATGCAGAGCCTCACCTTGGACCAATCAGTGACAATTATTCAAACGTATGAGAGAGAAAAATGAGAGAGAAAAACTTGATAGCTCACAATGGACACGATGTCAGAGAACCAACTCCACTGCTTGATAGGGAGATTACAGGAGAAAAGCAAAGATAACAAACTTCATGGCGTGTGGGGAAATGTATTTATTTCACATAGTGTTTATACTTTTTTTTTTCCAAATCTCAATATCTGTTATCAAAAAATGTCGCTGCAACCAGCAATTCCAGGGGCCAAGCACGCTATAGACATATTGAAGCCACCATGTGGTCAATCGGAGTGACCTATCATTGTTCAAAGTTTTGTGACAGAAGTTCAGGCAGCTTTTAAAATAATATTTTTGTATACACTACTGTTCAAAAGTTTGGGGTCACTTGTATTATACAATGTCCTTGTATTAGAAAGAAAATCACATTTTTTGTCCATTGAAATAAAATAAATAAAATAAAATTGATCAGAAATACAGTGTGGACATTGTTAATGTTGTAAATGACTATTGTAGCTGGAAACGGCTGATTTGTTATGGAATATCTACATAGGCGTATCAGCAACCATCACTCCTGTGTTCCAATGGCATGTTGTGTTAGCTAATCCAAGTTTATAATTTTAAAAGGCTAATTGATCATTAGAAAAGCCTTTTACAATTATGTTAGCACAACTAAAAACTGTTGTCGTGAATAAAGAAGCAATAAAACTGGCCTTCTTTAGACTAGTTGAGTATCTGGAGCATCAGCATTTGTGTGTTCGATTACAGGCTCAAAACGGCCAGAAACAAATAACTTTCTTCTGAAACTCGGTCTATTATTGTTCTGAGAAATGAAGGAGATTCCTGCTAGAAATGTCCTAGAAACAGAAGATCTCATACAACGCTATGTACTACTCCCTTCACAGAACAGCGCAAACTGGCACTAACCAGAATAGAAAGAGGAGTGGGAGGCCATGGTGCACAACTGAGCAAGAGGACAAGTACATTAGAGTGTCTAGTTTGAGAAACAGATGTCTCATAAGTCCTCAACTGGCAGCTTCATTAAATATTACCTGCAAAACACGTCTCAACGTCAACAGTGAAGAGGCGACTCCGGGATGCTGGCCTTCTTGGCAGAGTTGCAAAGAAAAAGCCATATCTCAGACTGGCCAATAAAAAGAAAAGATTAAGATGGGGGAAAAAACATAGACACTGGACAGAGGAACTCTGCCTAGTAGGCCAGCATCCCGGAGTCGCTTCTTCACTGTAATAAAATTAATAGAAAATGGCTGAAATATTTTGAGTCTGTAAGTATTCAACCCCTTTGTTATGGCAAGCCTACTATAAATACGTTGTATGGACTCGTTCTGTGTGCAATAATAGTGGTTAACATGATTTTTGAATGATTATCCCATCTCTGAACCGCACACATACAATTATCGGTAAGGTCCCTCAGTCAACTTGTGAATGGCAAGCCCAGATTCAACCACAAGGATCAGAGAGGTTTTCCAATGCTTCGCAACGAGGGACACCGATTGGTAGATGTGTGTAAAAAAAAAAGAAGACACTGAATATCCCTTTGAGAATGGTGACGTTATTAGGCTTTGGACGGTCCCAGTCACTACAAAAAGGCACCCTTCCTTACTGTTGGAAGGAAAACACTCAGGGATATCACCATGAGGCTAAAGGTGCCGTAATTTAATGGCTGTGATGGGAGAAAACTGAGGATGGATCAACAACAATACTAACTTCAGTGAACCTAACTGAAAAGAAGGAACTCTGTACAGAATAAAAATATTCCAAAACATGCATCCAGTTTGCAATAAAGTAATACACAAAGTTAAACGTTTGGGGCAAATCCAATACTGAGTACCACTCTTCGTATTTTCAAGCATGGTGGTGGCTGCATCAGTTTTGACTTAAATCGGCTTGAAAATCTATGGCAAGACTAGAAACAATGGCTGTCTAGCTATGATCAACGACCAACTTGAAAGAGCTTGAAGAATAATGCGCAAATATTGTACAATGCAGGTGTGCAAAGCTCTTAGAGGCTCACAGCAAAAGTCTAACAGCTGTAATCCCTGCCAAAGGGGTCTCTAGCATGTATTGACTCAGGGAGGTGAATACTAATCTAATCAAGATATATTAGTGTTTATTTTTCATAAGTTTTTAACAAATGTTAAAATTTGTCTTCAACTTTGATATTAGAGTATTTTGTGTAGTTCGTTGACAAAACAATGACAAATCCATTTTAATCCCACATTGAAACACAAAAAATGTGAAAAAAGTAAAGGGGTGTTCATACTTTCTGAAGGCACTGTATGTACAAAAGAGCATGACTGTAGCTCAAACTTGGCAGGAGATAAACTTCTTCAAATTTTGGTTGGGGACAAAGTCAAATTTTCAGAAAGTATAATGGGCAGAGCTTATAGGCCTTATGGGAAACTTGTTTCTCATTAGGAGATGTGTTTATAACATGTTTTAATTAACTGCAGCTAAAAAAAGGAAAAGGAGATACAAAGTGTGGAAGTTCAGATTATTACTATAACGCCCTCCTTGGGCCAATCATTGTAATATTGTAAATGCCGGATCTCTATGGCAAGACGCATCATTCAGCCAAGTTTTGTCAAAATCGGGCCAGTGGTAAAGTTTGTACTCACGTACAGTGCGTTCGGAAAGTATTCAGACCCCTTGACTTTGTTGATGCACCTTTGGCAGTGATTACATCCTCAAGTCTTCTTGGGTATGACGCTACAAGCTTGGCACACCTGTATTTGTGAAGTTTCTCCCATTCTTCTCTGCAGATCCTCTCAAGCTCTGTCAGGTTGGGTGGGGTGTGGCTGGGCCACTCAAGGACATTCAGAGACTCGTACCGAAGTCACACCTGCGTTGTCTTGGCTGTGTGCTTAGGGTCGTTGTCCTTTTGGAAGGTGAACCTTCTCCCCAGTCTGAAGTCCTGAGTGCTCTGGAGCAGGTTTTCATCAAGGATCTCTCTGTACTTTGCTCCGTTCATCTTTCCCTCGATCCTGACTTGTCTCCCAGTCCCTGCCTCCGAAAAACATCCCCACAGCATGATGCTGCCACAATCATGCTTCACAGTAGGGATGGTGCCAGGTTTCCTCCAGACATGACCCTTGGCATTCAGGCTAAATATTTCAATCTTGTTTTCATCAGACCAGAGAATCTTGTTTGTCATTGTCTGAGAGTCTGTAGGTGCCTTTTGGCAAACACCAAGCGTGCTGTCATGTGCTTTTTACTTAGGAGTGGCTTCCGTCTGACCACTCTACCATAAAGGCTTGTTTGGTGGAGTGCTGCAAAGATGGTTGTCCATCTGAAAGGTGCTCACAGAGGAACTCTGGAGATCTGTCCGAGTGACCACCAGGTTCTTGTTCACTTCCCTGACCAAGGCCCTTCTCCCCTGATTGCTCAGTTTGGCCGGGCGGCCAGCTCCAGCTCTATTTCTTCCATTCAAGAATGATATGAAATATGTGACTCGTTTCCAGAAACTAGGCATATGCCGAGCATCACTAATTCACAGGAGAGCCATTTGAACATAAACTTTTTTTTTTATCAAAATGCGTTTTCTGGCAGAAATGCCTTCTGGAACATGTAAACTTTCACGTGCCTTAATAACAAATTTGTATGACATCTATAAATTCGAATAAAATTGTTAAGTTACGAGTCTCGTTGGTTTAGCCACAGAAAAAATAAGCAACCTTCCCGCTAGCCATGATTGGCTGAGATAATGAGTGGGCTCGACATGCTGAGAGATGAGTTCGGATTGGTTGGCCATGTAGGATTCTTCTGTCAATGACATGAGCTGGTCAGTATATGTAGGTAATCCTTTCTAACGGGTCTTTTTTTTAAAAGATATCACGTAGTTGCTCTCCACTTTCTGGAGGACCGAGTTTTGAAATCAGTGGCATTATGGCAGAATTATGTGGGATACAGCGATGGGGTAGTTATTCAATCTAGCTAGCTACATTTTTAGATATTACACGTTTCTAATTTTGTCAGAAAGTAATTTTCATTTCCAGTTACTGTACTGTTAGCTAGCTGGCTAACGTTAGCTGGCTGGCTTGCTAGCTAACGTTACGTGCATGATCTGTGTAGTTATATTATTCGTATCTCAGAACCATTTGCATTGCTAGTTATAGCCTGGTTTTGTTAGCTACCTGCAGATTCATGCAGGGTAGAAACATTATGAGTTGGGATTTATGTTCATTGTTTAGCTAGCTAGCTACATGTCTATACAAAAGACTCCCTTATGCAAGTAACCATTTCAATAGAATGTTAATTATGTTACTGCGACAACTGTCGATAGACGTACAGTAGCTGGTAAATTCACTCTGGCTATCTGCTCCGATTTCAGAGCACTCTAACTGATGAATTTCCGAACGCTCAACACCCATTGAATATGGTCGGTATCAGTAAACATTGACAATTTTTTTTAATTACATTGTTGCCAGCAGCACAGTTGCAGTCACCAACACTGAGTAACATAAAAACAGCCTAACCAGCTCTGCTAGGGCGAGTAAAAAGGTCAGATTTAGCTGTTCTCTGTAAACTAGCAAATGTTAGCCAGTTAGCTTGGGTGCTTGACTGCTGTTGTTAGGTCAGAACTCTCGGATCAACCCTACTCCTCGGCCAGAGCGTCCAGTGTGCGCTCTGAACACTCCGAGAGCAAAACACTCTGAATTTATGAACAGACAATCTGAAAATGCTCTGAGTTTATGGATGTCCAGAGTGCACTCTGAGCACACTGGCACTCCAGATTAAATGTGCGTACCCTCCCGTAGCATAAACCAGCCTTTAGTCTTGAAATCTTTGGTTGTTTAGTACATGGCCTCACACGTGAATCCTTAAAGAGATGAGTGGGGCTAAGGCTTTAGAGAATGTGAACGATGCTGAAAGGGTGTAGACAAAGAAGAGTTCTCCATTAGGTGTACCAGAACATTCAAGGGCCATTTTCTCAGAAGTAAGTTTGTCAACTTTCAAAGCAGAATTACTTTCCCATATACTATTTTCTATCTCTGAGTCTCTACTTTTCTCCAACATAAAAAAAAGGACAACGTAAGACTACTACGGTCTTGCTACATCGAGCCGGTCAGTGACATATGGTACTCAGTGATGTGTTGTGTTGTATTTGCACCAAACACAATGCTTTGTTTTCAGGACAAAAAGTTCATTTCTTTGCCACATTTTTTTGCAGTATTACTCAAGCCTAACCTTGACCGTGTGGCATTAGTTTTTATTATGTTTTAAACTAATTGCGCTGTGAATTATGGGCCTGCTCTGACATATGTGATAGTTGGCTTCTAAATGAGTTGGAAAAAGTGGGTTTGGTGTCAATTGATATCAGTTTGGTGTCAGAATGACATCTAATTGACTGATGGACACTGACTTGCTAGTTGACTTTTGTTAACTTGCAATATGTTTAAGCGGAGAGGGACCATCACCAAAATGGCATTCTGAAATCAACACAAAAAATGGCATCACCATAGTGTCCTGACTGTGCCGAGTTCAACGAGACGCCCCGCTTGACCGTAGCTCGCTCGGTCTGAGCGCAGCGACCATGAGAAAAGTAGGCCCAAAATGAAGCCTGCACGACAATGTCATTTGATTTTGGGTGACAGCGGCGGAACCGTTAGGTTTAGAAGGACAATTCAAACACAGGACTGTTCCTAAGGTCCTCCCGATCTGTGCAAGCCTAACCTTGACCATGTGGCATTAACCCTTCACAGTTAAAAGAAGGTGTTTACATCAAACAGTTTGCATTGACTTCTCTCCCCATAGGAATACATTGCCTGCTCCTCTGAATTCAACCTGAGGCCTATGTGGGTTATGAATGTCATATGAACCTGTCTTTGATGACAGTCCATCGGGACACTATGAGGTCTACCTGTGTCGATTCTAAGCTTCCTGGACCAACCGGAAGTGCTTAAAATCACCCTTAAAGTGTATATCCATACACTGCCTGCAATTTGATAGACATAGTGCATTGAACCCTGTGTAAATCAGTCAATTCTTAACGTAAAGACTTAAAACTCAGGATTCTGTAAAAGCATACCCCAATGAGGATATGTGTTGACTTATAGCTTCCTGTGCCAACCGGAAGTTCCATAATTGGTGTCTCAGGGGCTGTTTGGAAGGGTTAAAAAAATCAGATCTGTCCAAAACTTCATATGTGTGATTAGGCAACCCCCATGAACTGTAAATCAGTCATTTTCCCATAAAAATTCAAAGGAAAACTAAATAACACAGATACACAACTTGGAAGGAGGGACGTATTGGAGTGCGTAGAGACTGACACTGACCCAAAATAGTTAGCTTTGTTGGAGCTAAAAAAGAACCGTCAGACCTAGAGTTCCGAAACTTTAGAAACTTGTTCTAGACCTCAGGTCGATAGTGCGTGGTGAGTTAGGTGCCTCTAGAAGGTTCTCGGACCGAGAAACAGCCTCGTACATTTGCAATGACTTCAATTCATTTTGACCATTACAAAAATGGCGACATTTAGAAAAGTCTCAGAGACACAACACTAGGTGCATTGAAACCGGCTCGGCCCATAGAGACGGACCCCAACGTTTCTGTCCGATAGCTCATTCAAGAACCCCGTAGCAAGTAATTGAAAAAAGTGGATTTTCAGCACCAATTAGGGTTTTACTCGGGCAACGAAGGACCTATCGAGCCGAAACTCGGGATTCGGGGTCGCCTCACATAGGACTACACATAATGTCCAAACTGGACCCGCAGCTAGAACGTAACTATGTGTTTTACGTTTTTATTATGTTTTAAACTAATTGCGCTGTGAATTATGGGCCTGCTCTGACATATGTGATAGTTGGCTTCTAAATGAGTTGGGAAAAGTGGGTTTGGTGTCAATTGGTATCAGTTTGGTGTCAGAATGACATCTAATTGACTGATGGACACTGACTTGCTAGTTGACTTTTGTTAATTTGCAATATGTTTAAGCGGAGAGGGACCATCACCAAAATGGCATTCTGAAATCAACACAAAAAATGGCATAACCATAGTGTCCAGACTGTGCCGAGTTCAACGAGGCGCCCCGCTTGACCGTAGCTCGCTCGGTCTGAGCGCAGCGACCATGAGAAAAGTAGGCCCAAAATGAAGCCTGCAGCAGAAGGTCATTTGATTTTGGGCGACAGCGGCGGAACTGTTAGGTTTAGAAGGACAATTCAAACACAGGACTGTTCCTAAGGTCCTCCCGATCTGTGCAAGCCTAAACTTGACCGTGTGGCATTAACCCTTCACAGTTAAAAGAAGGTGTTTACATCAAACAGTTTGCATTGACTTCTCTCCCCATAGGAATACATTGCCTTCACCTCTAAATTCAACCTGAAGCCTATGTGGGTTATGAATGCCTTATGAACCTGTCTTCTATGACAGTCCATCAAACCACTATGAGGTCTACCTGTGTCGATTCTAAGCTTCCTGGAGCAACCGGAAGTGGTTAAATTCACCCAAAATGTATTTGGATGTACATCACCAGCAAAGGTGAAAATGACTGCATTCAACCCTGTGTAAATCAGTCAGTTTTTATGGTAAAGACTTAAAACTCAGGATTCTGTAATCCAATACCCCAATGAGGATGTGTGTTGAGTTATAGCTTCCTGTGCCAACCGTTAAGTGCCATAATTGGTGTCTCATGGGCTGTTTCGAGGGGTTAAAAAAATCAGATCTTTCCAAAACTTCATATATGTGATTAGGCAACCCCCATGAACTGTAAATCAGTCATTTTTCCCATAAAATTTCAAAGGAAAACTAAATCACACACACACACACAGCTTGGAAGTAGGGACCCATTGGGGTGCGTAGAGACATACACTCCCTGCATTAGTTAACCTTGTTGGAACTTTTAAAGAACCGTCAGACCTAGAGTTCCGAAACTTTAGAATCCTGTTCTAGACCTCAGGTCGATAGTGCGTGGTGAGTTAGGTGGCTCTAGAAGGTTCTCGGACCGAGAAACAGCCTCGTACATTTGCAATGACTTCAATTCATTTTGACCATTACGAAAATGTCAAAATTTAGAAATGTCCCAGAGTCACAAGACTAGGTGCATTGTGACCGTCTCGGCCCATAGAGACAGAACCCAACGTTTCTGTCCGATAGCTCATTCAAGAACCCCGTAGCAAGTAATTGAAAAAAGTGGATTTTCAGCACCAATTAGGGTTTTACTCGGACACCAAATGACCTATCGAGCCGAAACTTGGGATTCGGGGTCGCCTCAGCTAGGCCTACACATAATACAAGAAATGGACCCGCAGCTAGAACGTAACTCCGTGTTTTATGGTTTTTTTATGGTTTGAACCGAAGGCGTTATGAATTTTGGGCCAGCTCTGAAGTATGTGATAGTTGGCTACTAAACGAGTTGGGAAAAGTGGGTTTGGTGTCAGTTTGCATCAGTTTGGTGTCAGAATGATATCAAATTGACTGATGGACGGTGACTTGCTGGTGACTCTTGTCCATTTGCAAAATGTTTAAACGGTGAGGTACCATCACCAAAAGTGACATTCTGAAATCAACCCTAATGAGCGATGGAGAGGTACCAGAATCACTGCCCAGCCATCCTGAGTTCATCGGGCCAGTCAATTTGGCATTCCTGCACGATTTTTATAGCATGACAAATTCGTGATGGTGAATGCCCAGTTAACCATATTGCAAATGCACAGTGACTTTGCAAGAGTGAGAAAACATAAACAAATGGACATTCTGAAATCAACCCTAACGAGCGATGGAGAGGTACCAGAATCACTGCCCAGCCATCCCGAGTTCATCGGGCCAGTCAATTTTGCATTCCTGCACGATTTTCAGTGACTTTGCAAAAGTGAGAAAACATTTGCAATATGTTTTAACAGTGAGGTACCATCACCAAAAGTGACATTCTGAAATCAACCCTAACGAGCGATGGAGAGGTACCAGAATCACTGCCCAGCCATCCCGAGTTCATCGGGCCAGTCAATTTCGCATTCCTGCACATTTTTTATAGCATGACAAATTCGTGATGGTGAATGCCCATTGAACCATATTGCAAATGCACAGTGACTTTGCAAAAGTGAGAAAATATAAACAAATGGACATGATGAAATCAACACCACGAGTGATGGAAAGGAACAACAATCACTGCCCGGCCATCCCGAGTTCATCAGGCCAGTCAATTTTGCATTTCTGCAGGATTTTTGAGCATGTCAAATTTCTTATGACATTTGGCCCCCACAAAACATATGCCACTTTTTAAGGGTGTGTTAAGTTTTTTTTATAAAATTTAGCTATTTTTGACTTTTGACTTCCTATGAAATCATATTCCAAATGGAGAAAACATATGCCTAATGCACAAGTAAAAAAAAAAAATATATGATAATAAAATATGACTAAAGTATGTTGATACAGTTCTTATACGTGTGTAATTGACACAAAATTCTAAAGAATTTCGAAAAGCGGTCCAGAAAGCACTTTTTTAGGGGTGTGTGAAGTTTTTGACTTTTGACTTTTGACTTCCTATGAAATCATATTGCAAATGGACAAAACATGTGCCTTATGCGCAAGTAATAAAAAAAAATATGATAATAAAATTGGACAAATGTATATTCATACAGTTCTTACACATGTGTAATTGACAAAAAAGCGAAAGAATTTCGAAAAACGGTCCAGAAAGCACTTTTTTAAGGGGTGATAAGTTTTTGACAAAAAATTCATTTTTTCAAAATTTGGCTTTTGGATGTTGACTTGGGGTCCATTTCCTATATGAAAAACCAAGGTGGAGCGCACACACCACCTGTTGGATTTTTGAAGTGTTCCAACTGGCAATTGCCATATGGCATTTGCAAAACATTTTGCATGAATCAACGCCGATTTGGGTGGTATTGTCCATCGTGTACATGGTTTGTACTATGCCAATGGTTTCCCACCATTTTTATCCATTTCAGGGGGGTATTCCCTTACATTATTTAAGGGGTATATGACTGTGTCACGGACCCCTCTGGAACTTTCATCACGCACATCTGTCCCCTATTCCCACTGATTAGTATATATGTTACCTTTGTTTTCCATGGTCTTGTCGGTTATTGTTACAATGTCCGTTGGTGTGTGTGAATGCCTGTGCTGTGTGTTTTGGGCTTTCGTGCCCTTGTGGATTTTGCAGATGATTATGGGTCTCGTCCGTGCGTTAATCATTGTGCGCATGCGTATTTATTTTGGGTTTCAACCCTGTGTTTTGTGTACGTGTTTGTTTGGTCTTTGTCCCCATGTCTTTACACAGTACGCCGTAATTTGGCCTGAATAAAAACTCTATTACACATTCCTTTGCCTGTCTCCAGAATCTCTTCAAGCCAACATGACAGACTGAAGACCACCTCTAGGAGGCACCATTCTCTCTTTACTCAGCCAGGGGGCAGAAGAATCATGTCTAAACCAAATTTGGATGGAGAGAAATGCTATAGTGAAACGCTGGAAATGTCTGGAAATACAATTTAAAGTTTGGTGCAGATAGTCTTTCTATGTCTTTCTCTATGTGAGTTTGTACATTTTATCAGGAAACGTTTACTTTGCCATATACATTTTAAAACCGCACTATGAATTTTAGCCCAATAGCCAGAATTGGGAGCCATGGAAAGCATTGAACTACAAAAATTCAGCCGTGACAATATATTAGTATTGACAAAAGATATTCTGCTGGTTAAAGCAACTGATATATTATTTCATCTACTGAGGTCAGATTCAATTGATTTGAGCATTCTGTTAAAGTTTCTAGCAATGGCTTCATTCCAAGGACGGAAATATATCTACTCCCAAATGTATTATATTCATAATTTTGACAAAAACTACACTAAATCATGAATCAAATGACACAAATATGACTTACATGCTAACCACACTGCTCGTGTCACGTGCGCGATAATAAAATAAATGTACACATACATGTTATTCAATCATTACACCCACACTGCTAGCGAGTGTCTGCGTGGCCAGGAGCTAAAATAGAAATTGGTTCTAATTGTGACGCTCAACGCAATGCAAGTCCGGCCTCTCCCATCTCCTCATTGGTTTTTAGAAGCATATACCCACGTGGGTGATTGAAAGATGAACTTAGGTCCACACTCCGGTTGGTTGTAGTAATGCTGTAAAGTTGGGTGCCAACCACCATATAAAGTCCAAAGAAGAAAAAGAAGCCCGAAGGAAGGAGAAGAGATGATGAGAAACAAATTCAGTTTACCGTTTTATCTGTGGATTAATTGTCAGAGTAGAGGACCTTGTGCATTTCAGGTAAAATAACAACCCAATGTTTATATACCAGGACAAATTAGCTAGCAACAGCAAGCTAGCTCGCTATATTTCCATAAATGTTTAAAGCTTTTTGACCTGCCCCTAAATTAATCTAATTGGTTCAGAGTTTGTTTTGATATTTCAACCTGCATTACCTGATCGCTTCTGGTGTGGGTGAACAAAATCAATGTGCGCACGGACGCGCACATCTGGTTTGGTCAGCAGGTTAGACTTAATGATATTTTAGTAAAAATGACTAATACTAGACTAAATATAAAAAAGAGTGCCAAAATTAACACTGTGCTACGGTTAGGTTAAAATTATAAAGTAAATCTCAATGTGGCTTTTAAAGGAATAGACGTGAGACTGGTGAAAAAAAATATGGTGGAAGAAAACTCTTGCCCATGTTTACACCAATTCAATGCTTTTTTACTTTGGTAGTAAATACAAGAAGAATCAAGTTAGCTACTTAGCCGTCTTTGTTCACAAATATTGGGGTAAAACAAGCTCATATTATCACAAATCAAGGTAAGACCCAGATGCAGACTGTCGAAGTAACAATGTTTAATGTTCCAACAGAGGCAAGCAGAAGACAGGCCAAGGCAGGCAGAGGTCGGTAATCCAGAGGGAGGCAGAGGTACAAGTCGGCGGGCAGGCTCAGGGTCGGGGGCAGGCAGAGTGGTCAGGCAGGCGGGCTCAGAGACAGGACAGGCAAGGGACAAGACCGGGAGGAATAGCAAAAACAGAATAGAAGCAGGAATACTGGAAAACACGCTGCTTGACTTGAAAAACATACAAGACAAACTGGCACCAGACAGACAGAGAACACAGGTATAAATATACAGGGGATAATGGGGAAGAAGGGCAAAACACCAGGTGGGGGTGGAGACAAGCAGAAGGACAGGTGAAACAGATCAGGAAATGACACATTTTGGTTTCTAATGGGGTACGACAGTTGAACTAAGCTCATGAGTCGTTTATAAGTTTATAAGTTATATTCATTAATGGGCACATATCATTAATGTATAAGTCCAAAAATGTATTTAGCAACACATTTAAATAGACCACACAGGCTGATATAGGAAATATGACAACTAGACATAAACTGGCACCCAAGTCCTATTTTCCAGTCCACAAAAAAATCCCAAAATTATTACAAACATTCTCAAATTCAAATAGGTTCAAACTCCACAGAAAACAGTATATATCAGCCTCTGGTTTAGAGTTTACAGTAAAACTCGGAAATGCTTAACATTATATTATCATGCAATAAATAGAAGCTCTTCAATTGTCATGCAGTCAATAAAAGCTTCAATAATTATGCAATAAATAATCGAGTTATATGTGTTCTATGGAGTGGGCAAAGAAACAATAACAGCGAGAAACCGGACTGTACTGTATGCCCTGGGCCAGTTTTCTACGAGCAGCACCACTCGCTAGTCTACAAGCAACACCAAAGAAGAAAACAAAAACAAAGTAAAGCTAAAGCATTTACAAAATAGCTTTGATCCATATATCCCGGCCTAGAAGCCTACGTGTCCTCTTGCAGGCTGGACCGAAGTTTCCAATATTCCACGCCTTTAGCAGTCCATTGTTCTCAGGTGCGCATGACCCCGTCTCTCTCCTGAGAGAGGATGAAGTGAGGGAGAGACCACACTGCTGCAACTAGACACTAGGAGAAGCAGAAAATACCACAGGATGAGTGCCATTGTCTGGATGAATACTAGTAACTTACTCACTCCAAAATTGTAGGTCATCTGAAGATCGTCCCTTAATAGTACGGCTATAGAGGGTTGTCTGGAAGGCTGTAGTCACGGGTAGTATTGGCATCGAAGATTCGAGGTGAAGATGCTCTACGTGGGTGGCGAGTGGAGCTTCCCGTGTCTGGGCTGGGAGAAGGGGTCAGTTTCTCCTTCCCGGAGTTGCTTGGCTCTGTTTTGAATCGCTACTTTTTTATGCAGGTAACCAGGCAATGTAGAAACGCCAGGTAGAGGTCTGCTAACAATACTTCTGTGTCAAAACCTACAGAGGGGAAAAGTTCTCCAAACAATAGCACAAGCACTATACCTCAATCATTCAAACGAGTCTATGCTCAGTTCATAGTAGGTGATTGTTTGTTAATCAGTTCATGTCAGATCAATCAGGCCTGGGTACGGTTAGAGCGTTGGGCCAGTAACTGAAAGGTCGCTCGTTCAAATCCCCTAGCCGACTAAATATAACAATCTGTCAATCTGCTCTTGGGCATGGCACTTAAGTCTAATTGCTCCAGGGTCACTGTTGATAATGGTTGACATTGGCTGTGACCCCACTCTCCAAAGGTGTATAAGGGGGAGTTGGGAAATGCAATAAACACACACCAAATGATTATCAGTTCCATTCATTCTCAGTGTATGCACATTACCCACTGAGCAAAAACTGTTTGAATCAACATTGTTTCCACATCATTTCAACACAAAAATGTAATGTGATGACGTAAGGGGATTTCGGCTTTTTTTACCCAACCTTTAAACCTACATCCAATGACATGGTAAAACGTTTTGTTGATTTCACGTTGAATTCACGTTGGTTGAAAACTCAACCAAATGTAAATTAAAACTAAACGTTGAACTGAAGTCTGTGCCAATGTAACAGGGTTGGTTATGTTTCCACTTGCCTCTAAAGAAATGTGTATTTAATGTTCAAGCATTCTTATTGGTTAGTTCAACTCTGATGACAATAATATGATTGCTGTAAATAAGTGTGTTAGCTAGCATACACCGATGTAATGGTCACATAAGCCACTGCTAACACAGTTGTCTTCATGCTACAGATTTTGCCATCGACAGCCATCAATACCGTTCAGCCCTGCACAACTAACTTGCTGTTTCCCATTTAACAACAGGTATTTACACGTTATATTTTGTATTGTATTTTTGTATTTTGTTCGCCCAGTATGAAAATGTGATGCAAGGGATTTTGCCATCGATAGACATCAATACCGTTAGGCCCTGCACAACTAATGTGCTGTTTCCCATTTAACAACAGCAGAAATAAATGATGCTCAACTGGGACCACTGGCCGAAGTAATTTATTTTGAGAAAACACAACGCATGGAGAGTACATATAAATCTGTTACACCCAGTGGGTAGTTCATCACATTAGTTGATCTTTCATGTCTAAAGCGTAACGGCGCATACCAAAGTAGCACCAGAGCTTGGACCTCCTGATCCTCTTCAAACCTCTGGGGTGTGACTCAACTCAGACCCTGACCCTTCTGAAACAGACCCCACCGGTGGAACTCAACCTCCCAGGCCTATGTGGCTTAGCTACGGGATGTGTGCAGGCTGGCTCAGGAGAGGCAGAGGTTACAGAGGGCCCTACAGGAGGCACTATAAAGGAACCTCCAGGGGGCCCTATAGCCAGTGCTACAGGTGAGATTTCTACAGATGGCCCTACACAGGTGCTAAAGGGGGCCTTACAGGGGGCTCTACAGTCGATGGTACAGGTGGCCCTACAGGGGATGCAAGAGCAGGAAGTGTGGCAAGTGGCAGCTCCCTAACAGCAGGTCCTGGTGGAGGCAGTACTAGGAAAGGAAGTGCAGTGGTACAGGTAACTGGCAAAATAATGGTAACAATTGAGTAACTGAGATATCCAAAGTATATTGAAAGCAGGTTTATCCACACAGGTGTGGTTCCTGAGTGAATTAAGCAATTAACATCCCATCATGCTTATGTATAGAAATGCTGGGCAAGCCATTATTTTGGCTACGCCCCATAGGAAGGCAATGCCCCTATCCACAAGGCACGAGTGGTCACTGAATGGTTTGATGAGCAGGAAAATGATGTAAACTATATGCCATGGCCATCTGAGTCACCGGAGGTCAACCCAATTGAACATTTATGGGATATTCTTGAGCGGCGCCTGAGACATTGCATTTTCCATCACCATCAACAAAACACCAAATTATGGAATTTCTCGTGGAAGAAAGGTGTCCATCCCTCCAATAGAGCTCCAGACACTTGTAGATATGCCAAGGTGCATTGAAGCTGTTCTGGATTGTGGTTGCCCAACGCCTTATTAGGACACTTTATGCTGGCGTTTCCTTTATTTTGGCAGTTACCTGTACCTGTTCCTGAAGGACAGTGATGCTGTCTCATTGCAACCTGATGGGGCTCCACTGGTTCAGCTGGCGGATGTTCTACTTCAGCATGAGCAATCTCCGAATGGGCGGAGATTGTTGTGATGGATGGTACCGGTCCGACCCTCCCTCCCTTCAGGGCGAAGTGTATAGCAAGCACTATACCTCAATCATTCATAATAGAGTCTTTGCTCAGTTCATAGTAGGTGATTGTTTGTTAATCAGTTTGTCAAGTTAATCAGTTCTATTCATTCTCAGCCTATGCAAATTAGTTAATCTTTCATATCAGACGGTGAGAGCAAAACAGTAGTTGTCATTTGATAAGTATTGTTGATTTACCAAAATAGATTTCATTGCAATATTTACAGTTTTTTAATGACCACTGTGGAATTTCTTCTGATAATTGGGTATATTCTGCTTGAAGGTGACTTCCATGTATTTCTGATCACAGAAACAATCAAGTATATTTTGGTGGGGTGGGGAGATAAACTTTTTCTATGGGATTTCCTTAAATATGGGTATGATTGATCATCAATCATGCAATAGTCCATTTGTCCAGTAATTAAAAAATACTAATCGATTGTATTCATTAGGATGTGTAATAATTACATAGTTTCCATGTTTATGTGTTTCCACTTTTATGTGTCCAGCATTCCTGGATAAGTAATAATTGTTGATTAGAATGTGTGTGTGCGTGCTTGCACTTCACTTCAGACAAACTCCTCATGAGGGCGCCAAATAACTTTACAGAGCGTCAAACTACTATGGCTGACCCTGTAAAACACATTTCACACCACTTTTATTTTATTTTACTGTAGTTATATTGTTAGACTGTAGCATGGCTTTACCACACAACCCAGTCAAGTGCATTACTCATGCAATGTACTGTCCATGTTATGATGGCCCACATTTTTTCAAAAATAATCATCTACATTGTGTACATCTACATTTTATCTTGAAATGTTTGTCAAATTCGATCATGATCAATCATTAGATTAAAAATGTATATGGTAGAGGCAGACGTTCTAGTCTTGAAACACATCTGAGAAGCAATCCATTCTTTATCCATGATTGAGAACTACATTGTTCGGCATTCTAAACTTAGTACGGTATGTAATTACAAAACCTGTCAAGGTAAAGGAAACTAATAATCAACTGTTGATTGACAGATGAACAGCCCACCTTTTCTGCATAATCCATCACATGTGATCCATCCAGTACATATACTGTAAGATATGGGAGTCTGGTTCCACTTCCAGCACAGTGGTCTACTCTGTCTGAACTGAGGAAAGCCACATAATTTAATATTTATTAGGATCCTCTGACTCCGTCTTTACTAGCTCACAGATCATTTCAACTTAGTAAGAGCAAATCATAATGGTAAGTTAGGAAGCAGACATTTTATATACATGCATTTTGATATATTGTTTTTAAATATAAAAATATTTTGACATATTGTTTTTACAGATGATAACACACAATAGATTTATGTGACATTGCTGTTGTTTGGTTTTACTTGAGTTGAGTGCAAGACATATCTATGTCATTTTACATTCTGGATTGTTTGGTGCAATTTTTATCATGCTGCGCTAAATGTGAATGTAGAGATAACAATTTCATTGCAAATGTGGTCGAACTATAAATCACACTATTGTTTTTTACCACACAGTAGAATTTTATGGGTTGATAATACAACCACGCTCCTTCGTTGAGCAAAGGTTTTATTTCACTCACAGCGTCAGTCGTGTCAAGCGTTAGCATATAGTTGTCTAGTGCAGTCTTTACAATACATACCTGCGTGTTACTATACATACCTGTGTGTTACTATCTTTTCTATACATGCCTGTGTGTTACTATCTTAACAATACATACCTGTGTGTTACTATCTTTACAATACATACCTGTGTGTTACTATCTTTACAATACATACCTGTGTGTTACTATCTTTACAATACATGCCTGTGTGTTACTATCTTTACAATACATGCCTCCTGTGGCTTGATTATTCCACCGAGTCGATGATGAGGCTGCTTTAAGATACTTGAGGAGGTTGTTGTTGACCTTCTGTCTTGTCGCGGTGTTCTTGTTCTTTTGTTTTCCTGTTGCCTGGGCCCTAATTCTATCACCAGAAGGTTGGAGAGTCAAGCATCTCCTGTGTCTTCACTGAAGGTTGTGATGCATGTGTGTGTGTGTGTAAGAGAGGGAGAGAGGAAGTGTGTGTGTGCACGCACGCATATATGTGTGTTAGAGACCATCTACCAGGTGCATAGGATTAGGCTCTTGGCAGCCATTCAAAAATGATCAAATCAGCGTTTCGCTTAATTGCTAATTAACTCAACTAGGCTTACTTTGTGCAGTGCACTTGAGTCCGAGCCAGGTCTTTGTGGGGTTATTAGAGGTTGTGTTGTAAGTCATTGGGATCATGCTAACTAAGGTGGCAGTCCTGGCAAGTACATGTCCTTCAAGGTGTAATATTTCAAAGGTATCAATCTACTAACCGTGTTGAATAGGTCATGTTATCTTCTGAGGTGGTTAGCATACAAGATTTGCTGTTGTCCTAGGTTTGAATTAGACATTGACTGTTGGACGTACTAATGGACTGAACCAATGCTAACCCACTCACGGGGTGCCGGCGCTAATACTTTGATATTTGCTGGGTTTCCGTCATTGGTCATTCACTTTGTGAATGCCTATCACCCCTAAAGTAAGTTTTAATACTGATCTTTTAATTTGGTTTCATTACGACAGGAAAGAATGAAAGTCGACTATCTACAGAACGTGCCTTCATCAGATGCAACCAGAAGCTACACCTTCACCAGCAATGAGGGGAAGTGCTGTGCGGCATGGAGACGCTATGATGGGTCTATGTATTTCACTGCTGAGTCTGAAGAGTGAGTATGCCTCAACTTTACTATAGTATGTTCCCATATTACAGTATTTTAAGTACACCATAAAGGAGTAATCACCTAACCATGGATATGTTAAAACTAGCGGAACCCCTCGACAACATCCGCTGAAAAGGCAGAGCGCAATATTTCAAAAATATATTTTTTAAATATTTAACTTTCACACATTCACAAGTGCAATACACCAAATTAAAGCCTAACCTCTTGTTAATCTACCCATCATGTCCGATTTTAAAAAGGCTTTACAGTGAAAGCACACCATATGATTATGTTAGGTCAGAGCCAAGTCACAAAAACACTTACAGCCATTTTCCAGCCAAGAGAGGAGTCACAAAAAGCAGAAATAGAGATAAAATTAATCACTAAACTTTGATGATCTTCATCAGATGACATCATAGGACTTCATGTTACACAATACATGTATGTTTTGTTCGATAAAGTTCATATTTATATCCAAAAATCTCAGTTTACATTGGAGCGTTATTTCCAGTAATGTTGTTCCTCGAAAACATTGGTGAATTTGCAGAGAGCCACATCAATTTACAGAAATACTCATCATACACTTTGATAAAAGATACAAGTGTTATTCACAGAATTATAGATATACTTCTCCTTCATGCAACTGCTGTGTCAGATTTCAAAAAAGCTTTACGGAAAAAGCAAACCATGCTATAGTACGGCGCTCAGACACAAAAACAAGCCATACAGATACCCGCCATGTTGTGGAGTCAGTAAAAGTCAGAAATGGCGTTATAAATATTCACTTACCTTTGATGATCTTCATCAGAATGCACTCCCAGGAATCCCAGTTCCACAATAAATGTTTATTTTGTTTGATAAAGTCCATAATTTATGTCCAAATACCTCCTTTTGTTCGCGCGTTTAGTTACCAAATCCAAACTCACGAGGCGCGGGCAAGTCCAGGTTCAGACATAAAGTTCAAAATTATATTACAGTTCGTAGAAACATGTCAAACGATGTATAGAATCAATCTTTAGGATGTTTTTAACATAAATCGTCAATAATGTTCCAACCGGAGAATTCCTTTGTCTTTAGAAATGCTATGGAACGCAGGTCGCTCTCATGGACGCACGGTCAGCTCATGGCCTTCTGCCAGACCTCTGGTTGAAACAGCTCTCATTCTCTCCCGCTTCAGAGTCGAATCCTGAAACAACGTTCTAAAGACTGTTGACATCTAGTGGAAGCCTAAGGAAGTGCAATATGACCACATAGAAACTGCATATTCAATAGGCAATGAGTTGAAAAACTACAATCCTCAGATTTCCCACTTCCTGGTTGGATATTTCTCAGGTTTTCATCTGCCATATGAGTTCTGTTATACTCACAGACATCATTCAAACAGTTTTAGAAACTTCAGAGTGTTTTCTATCCAAATCTAATAACAATATGCATGTATTCGCTTCTGGGCCTGAGTAGCAGGCAGTTTACTCTGGGCACGCTTTTCATCCGAACGTGAAAATGCTGCCCCCTGTCCCAAACAGGTTTTAACTGAAAGTTTCATAGCTACCATAGCACTTAACTCCTCTTGAATACACAGCCCCACATCAGCAAGGGAGTAACAAAAATGTCAAATCAATGTTGACGGTCAATCGTCTGTGAACTAAAAAAACTGAACTCAACCGTCTGTTTGCAAATGTCTATGTTCTATTCTTTGCATCACTTGTTATTGAATACAACTCAAGTAGAGAACCTGCACTTAATTTTCTCTATTCTCTTTGAGGCTGGTCGACCCGGTCGTCAAAGCCATTAAGGGTGGTGCTGTGGGTGCACTGACGGAGATGGTGAAGACTGGGAGAAACCTGATGGAGAGGAATAAGTTGGGGTGGCTGCCTCTCCATGAGGCCGCAACCCATGGGAAGAAGGAATGCCTTGATATCTTACTGGAAGGTGAGCCACAACATTTTGGGATTGTGCCAATCCCCATACCATCACACCCTATTAAATATCAAAGCTGTTTTTGGAATTCCTGTTGCATCTGTTATTAGTCCCCTTCAACCAGGCATTGAATGTAAATAAATTAGCACTAGTGTCAAAAGAGACCTTTCAACTCACAATACTTACTGTATTAATTTCAAAACAACTTCTTGCTGAATACCAATGAGTGGATAGGCTAGCGATAATGTATGAAGGTTTACTGTGCTAATAAAGTGCCATGCCAGGTTTTTGACTTGACACGGTCTGATTTCACAGTATCTTCTCAATTCTGCAACGTCTAAATGTCTAAATGCCATGTGATTCTTAAACACCCAACATTTTAAACTGTCATTATGATCACACTTGCTCACACAACTACTAATCCTGTCCTGTCATTAAATCCAGCCCACCCTGAGGTGATTAACAGGCGCACAATGAAGGACCAGACTCCTCTCTTCCTAGCTGTGGTGGCTGAACATTTGTCCTGTGTCCAGTGCCTGCTGGAGAAAGGAGCTAACCCCGTCATCGCTGACAAGGACAGGGAAACCCCTCTATATAAAGGTACATACCTTACCTATGCATAAAGGACACCCGCATGCCATTCTTTGAGACAATGGTTGCAAGTTTGGGTAATGTGACGTTATTAAGTCACATAACCAATGACATAACAGTCTTACAGTGTCCATATTAAGACAGCATCAATCTTGCTCATTTCGTTTTTTAACATTCAGATTTATAGCCATAGGATGATCGGGTTATATTCAACAAAACATGTGTTCACTGTTTCTCTCCCTCTCTCTAACAATCCATCCATATGTCCCGTTCAAAGCTTGCGAGGGAGAGAATGTTGAGATGGTGGCAATGCTTTTGGGCTTCGGGGCCGGGGTGAACAAGCATTGTATTCAGGGCTGGACCGCCCTCCACGAGGCTGTGATCCGCAACAACATGGAGATATGTGTGCTGCTGATGAGGGCGGGGGCCAAGCTCAGTCCAGTCAACATGTATGGTATCACTCCCCTGTTCGCTGCAGCCCAGACTGGACATGCTGAAGTCCTGAAATTCCTCATCACCAATGGTAACCAGTATGCACTGGCTTGGGCGTTGATTTGTGCGTTGATTGGCTTAAGTGCAGATAAAAGCTTTTGTCATCAGCTTTATTAGATATGTGATTCCTATCACATTCCAGGTTGAATTTATTATATTTTTCGAAGTGTTTTTTTCTCCCGCAAGACAATGTGATCATTAAACCGAACGGCATGCCACTGAAGTCATACATCCTAAATGCTAAAGAAAGTTCCTAGTGACATTTGTCTCATGTAAAACATCTGTGTGGGCCCTTTGATGATACAGGTGCAGACGTTAACAGCCAGGCGAACGATGGGGCAACACCGCTCTATGAAGCCTGTAAGAATGGACATGGGGAGATCGTGGAGCTCCTACTGTCTCAGAAAGCAGATGCCAACAAACCCACCAAAGCTGGACTTCTGCCCATTCATATCGCTGCCCAACGTGGATATGATGAGTAGGTGGAAATATCATTCATTCTCATACAATAACTACATTGTTACGACATTATGAATGGATTTGATGACAATGAAATCGGCATTCAAAGATTTTGTGCGAGTAACGGTATCTATTATCGTCTCCCTTTTCACTTTATGGTGTTATGTGTATCGTCACTAACGTTTGTGAGGAAAGACCACACCTTGAAACATTTACATCTCCTCCCCTCTCGACAATCAATGTCTGTATATATATATACCACAGATTACCCATTATATAACCAGATATTCTAGTGGCCGTTCTAACAATGAAAATAAATGTCTTCAAAAATGGAAGGCAGTCGGGAGAGGCAAGATCAAGTGGGAACAACAGGCACTATGGTTTCTACTAGTTACCACAGCAACAAAGCCAAAATGGACTATATCCTAAAAATGTATGAAAACAAAAATTTGCTTTTTGGTTTTAATTTAAGGTTAGGGTTAGGCATAATGTTTGCAGTGTAGTTAGGGTTAGGTTTAGAAATCACAGAAATTGTAGAATCAGGTCAGGTTTATGACTTTATGACTAGTGACGACCAGGCACAATTCTGATATAAAGTGTTATTTCTCAAAGTTGCCGCGATGTCACGTTTCCTACTTATATCAGTATACTCGTACTTGTAAGCTAATGCACTTCTTAACATAGTAACAACCAAAATATTACAAAACTTATATTCGATCAAATCAAATCAAACCTGATTTGTCACATGCGCCGAATACAACAAGGTGTAGACCTTACCGTAAAATGCTTACTTACAAGCCAATAACCGACAGTGCAGTGCAAGAAGAGCAGTAAAAAAGAAGAAAAAAGAAGTAAAAAATAATAAAAAAAGTAACACAATAACATAACAATAACAAGGCAATATACAGGGGGTAGCGTGAGGTAATCTTTACATGTAGATAGGGGTGAAGTGACTATGCATAAATAATAAACAGCGAGTAGCAGCAGTGTACAAAACAAATGTAATAGTACGGTGGCCATTTGATTCATTGTTCAGCAGTCTTATGGCTTGGGAGTAAGCCAAACGTAACAAATCAGCCATTACATTTTATGTGAACTAAAATCGACACTCTCATGGACATCCATACAAAAACTTGTTTAAATGGAGAAAAAAAACGTATCGTACTGGAAAAGACATATTTTGGGTTGAGATATCCCTCTCGCTTCACCTCATCTTCTTTGTATATACTCACCCTATTCTGTTCCTGTTATTGTAATCTTTCGTTGCATTTCGAACTTGCTCCTGTCAAGTCTTCTCTGTTTGTCTCACAACCCCGTGATTGAAATCAGCTGGCTCTTGGGATTCATGCTTTAGAGTTTTATTTTGGTTAGTTTGCTACCGTCAGGCTCTTTATCCTCTCATTTCACGGACCAGCAAGCCTCCAGCCTTTTTGACATTTACTCTTCGACTCCAACATGTCTCAACCAGGGTGTATGCAGCCCATACTCAAGACCGCGCTTCCCCCGAGCACATCTACCTACGAGCACATCTACCTACCGACACCTCCACGGCCCTGCTTCAACAAATGCAAAAGAGCATCTCCCGGCATCATGCTCGGTGGACGAGTGAAACTTTTCTGAAAACAGCATACAAGTCCCGGCAATTCATTTATATATTCATTTTTATATATTTATTTTTATTTCACCTTTATTTAACCAGGTTGAGAACAAGTTCTCATTTACAACTACGACCTGGCCAAGATAAAGCAAAGCAGTGTGACAAAAACATCAACACAGCGTTACACATAAACAAACATACAGTCAATAACAAAATAGAAAAATATTTGTACAGCGTGTGCAAATGTAGAAGAGTAGGGAGGAAAGGCAATAAATAGGCCACAAAGGCAAAATAATTACAATTTAGCATTAACACTGGAGTGATAGATGTGCAGATGATGATGTGCAAGTAGAGATACTGGGGTGCAAAAGAGTAAGGGGATAAGTAACAATATGGGGATGAGATAGTTGGGTGTGCTATTTACAGATTGGCTGTGTACAGGTACAGTGATCGTTAGCTGCTCTGACAGCTGATGCTTAAAGTTAGAGATGGAGATATGACTCCAGCTTCAGTGATTTTTGCAATTCGTTCCAGTCATTGACAGCAGAAAACTGGAAGGAAAGGCGGCCAAATTAAGTGTTGGCTTTGGGGATGACCAGTGAAATATACCTGCTGGAGCGCGTTCTGCAAGTGGGTGTTGCTATGGTGACCAGTGAGCTGAGATAAGATGGGGCTTTACCTAGCAAAGACTTATAGATGACCTGGAGCCAGTGGGTTTGGTGACGGACATGTAGCGAGGGCCAGCCAACGAGAGAATACAGGTCGCAGTGGTGGGTAGCATATGGGGCTTTGGTGACAAAACGGATGGCACTGTGATAAACTACATCCAGTTTGCTGAGTAGAGTATTGGAGGCTATTTTGTAAATGACATAGCCGAAGTCAAGGATCGGTAGGATAGTCAGTTTTACGAGTGTATGTTTGGCAGCATGAGTGAAGGATGCTTTGTTGCAAAATAGGATACCGATTCTAGATTTAATTTTGGATTGGAGATGCTTAATGTGAGTCTGGAAGGAGAGTTTGCAGTCTAACCAGACACCTAGGTATTTGTAGTTGTCCACATATTCTAAGTCAGAACCGTCCAGAGTAGTGAATCTCGGCAGGCGGGAGGGGGGGGTAAAAATCGGTTGAAGAGCATGCACTTATTTTTACTAGCATTTAAAAGCAGTTGGAGGCCACAGAAGGTGTGCTGTATGGCGTTGAAGCTCGTTTGGAGGTTTGTTAGCACAGTGTCCATAGAAGGGCCGGATGTATACAGAATGAGAATCACAAGCAGCAAGAGCGACATCATTGATACGTACAGAGAAAAGAGTCAGCCTGAGAATTGAACCCTGTACCCCATAAAGACTGCAAGAGGTCCGGACAATAGGCCCTCCGATTTGACACACTGAACTCAGTCTGAGAAGTAGTTGGTGAACCAGGCGAGGCAGTCATTTGAGAAGCCAAGGATATTGAGTGTGGTGATTGACAGAGTTGAAAGCCTTGGCCAGGTCGATGAAGACGGCTGCACAGTACTTTCTTTCATCAATGGCGGTTATGATATCATTTAGGACCTTGAGCGTGGTTGAGGAGTGCCCGTGACCAGCTCAGAAACCCGATTGCATAGCGGAGAAGGTATGGTGGGATTCAAAATGGTCGGTGACCTGTTTGTTAACTTGGCTTTCAAAGATTTTAGAAAGGCAGGGCAGGATGGATATAGGTCTATAGCAGTTTGGGTCTAGAGTGTCTCTATCTTGGAAGAGGGAGATGACCATGGCAGCTTTCCAATCTTTGGGGATCTCAGATGATATACGAAAGAGAGGTTGAATAGGCTAATAATAGGGGTTGCAACAATTTCAGCAGATAATATTAGAAAGAGAGGGTCCAGATTGTCTAGCCCGGCTGATTGTAGGGATCCAGATTTTGCAGTTCTTTCAGAACATCAGCTGTCTGGATTTGGGTGAAGGAGAAGTGGGAGGGGTGGGGGGGGGCTTGGCCAAGTTGCTGCAAGGGGTGCAGAGCTGTTGGACGGGGTAGGGGTAGCCAGGTGGAAAGCATAGCCAGCCGTAGAAAAATGCTTGTTGAAATGAACAATTATCGTAGATTTATCGGTGGTGACGGTGTTTCCTAGCCTGGGAGGAGGTGGTCTTACTCTCCATGGACTTTACAGCATCCCGAAAACTTTTTGGAATTAGTGCTACAGGATGAAAATGTCTGTTTGAAAAAGCTAGCCTTAGCTTTCCTAACTGTCTGAGTATATTGGTTCCTGACTTCCCTGAAAAGTTGTATATCGTGGGGACTATTCGATGTTAATGCAGAACGCCACAGGATGTTTTTGTGCTTGTCAAGGGCAGTCACGTCTGGGGGGAACCAAGGGCCATATCTGTTCTTATTTTTACATTTTTTTGAATGGGGCATGCTTATTTAAGACGGAGAAGAAAGCACTTTTGATGAGCAACAAGGCATCCCCTACTGACAGGATGAGGTCAATATCCTTTCAAGATACCCGGGCCAGGTTGAGTAGAAAGGCCTGCTCGCTGAAGTGTTTTAGGGAGCGTTTGACAGTGATGAGGGGTGGTTATTTGACCGCGGACCCATTACGCATGCAGGCAATGAGGCAGTGATCGCTGAGATCCTGGTTGAAGACAGCAGAAGTGTATTTGAAGGGCAAGTTGGTCAGGATGATATCTAAGAGGGTGCCCATGGTTATGGATTTAGGGTTGTACCTGGTAGGTTCCTTGATCAGTTGTGCGAGATTGAGGGCATCCATCTTAGATTGTCCGATGGCCAGGGTGTTAAGCATGTCCCAGTTTAGGTCACCTAACAGTACGAACAATGAGATAAATTGGGGGCGATCAATTCACATATGGTGTCCAGGGCACAGCTGGGGGCTGAAGGGGGTCTATAACAAGCGGCAATGGTGAGAGACTTGTTTCTGGAAAGGTGGATTTTTAAAAGGAGATGCTCAAATGGTTTTGGCACAGACCTGGATAGTATGACAGAATTCTGCAGACTATCTCTGCAGTAGATTGCAACTCTTTGGCAGTTCAATCTTTGGCAGTTCAATCTTGTCGGAAAATGTTATAGTTAGGAATGGAAATGTCAGGATATTTGGTGGCCTTCCTAAGCCAGGATTCAGACACAGCTAAAGCAGTGAATAAAACAAACTTAGGGAGGAGGCTTCTAATGTTAACATGCATTTACGGTTACAGAAGTAAAAAAAATGAGAGCGCCTGGGGAATGGGAGTGATGCTGGGGGCTTCAGGGCCTGGGTTAACATCTACATCACCAGAGGAACAGAGGAGAAGTAGGATAAGGGTACGGCTATAAGAACTGGCTGTCTAGTGCGTTCGGAACAGAGAGTAAAATGAGCAGATTTCTGGTCGCGGAAGAATAGATTCAAGGCATAATGTACAGACAAGGGTATGGTAGGATGTGAGTACAGTTAAGGTAGACCTAGGCATTGAGTGACGATGAGAGAGGTTTTTTCATCTCGGGAAAGTGTGCAGTAATTAATCTCAAAGCAGTTCCTGTTCCACATTCTCTGTGTTATCTCCATAGTTATTTGATATATTATGGGCTGGCATCAAAAACCATACATTTCAATCACCATACAGCTGCTAGGCTGCTAGGAAAAAGGGTTCCAAAAAGGTTATACGACTGTCACTGTGGGTGAACCCTTTGAAAAAAAACTTTTGGGCTCTCCCACAGGGACAGCAGAAGAACCATTGTATGTTCTGGATGTCACATTGTGCCGTTTAAGACAAGAATCTCATCGTTCTAAGCATTCTCCCTTCAATCCTGTTTTACCTTCATTCATGTTGTGTCATTGTGGACAGTGGTGTAAAAAGTAACAATAATTAAAATGACTACTTACGTAGTTTTTGGGGGTACCTGTACTTTACTTTATTAATACTTTTGAAAGCTTGAACTTTACTCCACTTGTCACGCCCTGACCTTAGAGAGCCTTTTTATTTCTCTATTTGGTTAGAGAAAGGCAGGGTGTGATTTGGGTGGGTATTATAGTTTTCTATTTCTTTGTTGGCCGGGTATGGTTCCCAATCAGAGGCAGCTGTCTGTTGTTGTCTCTGATTGGGAATCATACTTAGGCAGCCTGTTTTCCGGCCTAGTTTGTGGGATCTTGTCTTTGTATAGTTGCTGTTTAGCGCTACAGAGCTTTACGTTCGTTTCGTGTTTTGAAGTTTTTTGGTGTCATTTGAAAATGAAGTAAAATGTACACCTACCACGCTGCACCTTGTTCTCCTTCCAACGACGGACGTAACACCACTACTTTCCTAAGTAAAATAATGTACTTTTTACACCTACATTTTCGCTGACACCCAAAAGTACTAGTTCAATTTTGAAAGCTTAGCAGGACAATAAAATGGTCCAATTCATGGACTTATCAAGAGATTATCCCAGGTCACCCCTACTGCCTCTGATCTGGCAGACTCACTAAACACAAATGCTTTGTTTGTAAATTATGTCTGAGTGTTGGAGTGTGCCCCTGGCTATCTGTAAATGTAAAAACATACAATAATAATTGTGCCGTCAGGTTTGCTTTATATAAGGAATTTTAAATGATTTTTACTTTTGATACATATGTATATTTTATCAATTACATTGACTTTTGATTCTTAAGTATATTTAAAACCAAATACTTTTTTTGACAATTGGGTACATTTTCCACCACCAATTGTGGATAAAAGTGCTGCTGTTGGCACTTTTATTATGCAATTCATTTAATTAAAAAGTATTGTCCAGGGTCACATTTACCACAGTCCAGGTGAGGGCAGGCCACATATATCATTAGCTTGCATCAAATTGTTGCATTATGCTCATTTCAACTAAATACTAAACATCCTTATGTAATGGCATGGCGTCCATCCTACCATGATTGTTTTTGCTCTCTCTTGCTATCTTGGCTCTCTCCCTTTTACCATTTATCTTCCACTAAACTACTTCTCCCTCTCTCTGGTTAGTCGACTATGGCCGCCCCTGTTGACTGGGACGACAACCATATTTCACGTTTCAAGTGTTATTAGTTGTACAGCATGTACGGGATACACATGGCATTCACCATCAAACAAAATTCTTACCTTCAGGTTCCTTCTCGACAATGGAAAATAATAAGAAATAAGAAAAAGTGAATAGGAACATAAAGTAAATGGCTCAGTAGAATAAACATACTGTAATACAGAAAGGCACAATTTATAGTCCAATATTTACATGTGTTTTGTGGAAGGTGGGATTGGGGGGCAAGTGTTTAAATTGTACAGTATTTAACAATCATAAATAGAGTCTTGTAGCAGCAGTTTTGCTGTGTGTGTGTGTGTGCAGCATGAATGTGTGTGTGAGTGCATGTGTGCTAAGGTGCGGAGAATCCGAGCAGGTGGTCAGTCCAGTTCAAGTGTCCAGCAGTCTGATTGCTTGTAGATAGAAACTGTCTCTGAGTCTATTGGGATCAGACATCATGCTCCAATACCATCTGCCCAACGGTGAGTGAGTAAGCAGCTTGTGACTGGGGTCTGTGGGTTCCTTGACAATGCTGTTGGCCTTCCTCAGGAACCATTTCTAGTAGATATCCTAGATGGGTGGGAGTACGGTCCCAGTGATGTACTGGACAGACTTCACCACCCACTGGAGGGCCTTACGGTCGGGGACTGAGCAATTCCCATACCAGGCCGTGATGCAATCTGTCTGGGAGATCTAAATGGTGCAGTGGTAGTATTTGGAGAGGACCTGTGGTGGCATGTCAAATTTCTTCAGCCTCCTTAGGAAGTGGAGACGCTTTTGCACCTTCTTGCCAAGAGTGGTGGTGTTGTTGGTACATCCACCTCCACCATGTTCCCCACTGCCCGACGACACCACCCTCACGAGGGATGTCGCCTCCACTGCCTGATATTCATTCCACCACCACCAAATCGGCCGCAGCCCAATTCTTCCTCAGTAATTACTTCTAACTACAAGATCCGAGGTCAAGATCACGCCATAATCTTTACCACCAAATGCTGTAAGAGGACTGCACCACCTCTTTTTGCGTCACCTCAATTCCCATCTCAGCTCAGACGTTTACCATCCATTTCATCTACCCCTGACCTCTGGACATTCAGGGCATCAGAACTACCATCCATCCATTCAAACCATCAAGCCCTCTGACATGTTCACGTTCTTGGACATCTCGGGAGTCCTGACCCTTCCTCTATGGGGATTAACTCTGGGCCGAGAAGCAGAGACCACCAGGACTCCCACCCCAACACTGTCTTCATCTCTCCCTCCCGATCCTTTAATGACCAAGTAATCAACAACCTGAACCATAAAGCTCCTTCAACCATCCTTAACCATCAAGCGCCATCGACCATCCTGAACCATCAAGCTCCTTCAACAATCCTGAAACTTCAAGTTCCTTCCACCATCTCGATCTATCAAGATCCTTCAACCACCCTGAACCATCAAGCTCCATCAACCATCCTGAACCATCAAGCTCCTTCAACAATCCTGAACGTTCAAGATCCTTCCACCATCCGGTCTATCAAGATCCTTCAACCATGCTGAACCATCAAGCTTCGTCAACCATCCAAAACTGTCATGCTCATTCAGTCATCCAGAGTCATCATCCAATCATGCGACAGCACCTCTCATGACGCCTACCTAGAAGTTCTCATTCCACAACCACCTAAAAATCGTCTAACCTCATTTCGAAGCCTGCATGACGTCATTCCATATTCATACTTTGTAACCTTTTCCTGCATTAAAATATCTCAAACATATTTATGTTGAAGATGTGGTCTGTACCTAATGTAGTGAACCAAAAGTTATTGTTAGACAAAGCAGAATGTGCTGTAGATCGTCACCTAACCACACTAGGATTCTTTGAACCTCTTCGCTAATCTCCTATCCCGTCAACTATTCCCTATGCTTTTCCTATTCAGGATCGTGTCCAGACTGATCCAAGTCACCAGTAAGTCCAGAGTGCGACGCAGTGGCATCAGTCCCCTCCATCTTGCTGCCGAACACAACAAAGACAACACCCTGGAGGTTCTGATCGAGGCAGACTTCGACGTCAATGCCAAGCTGTCCACCGACCGCTCTTCCATATACCAGGATCGACGAACCACTGCACTCTATTTTGCAGTCAACAACAGCAACGTTGATGCTGCCGCCATGCTTCTTGAGGCCGGCGCAAACCCCAACCTGGACATCTTCAACCCGCTACTGGTGGCTGTGAAGCAGGGTTGTGTCCAAATGGTGTGCTTACTGGTGGAGCACAGGGCAGACGTCAATGTTAAAATCCCAACTCACCCACCTCGTTCCCGGCAAGTGTCATGTTTTGTATGAAGTATCTATCTCTGCTCAAGTACCTCTTGGACAATGGCTGTGATGCCCTATCCTGTTTCAAGTGTGAGCATGGCACCAAACCACACCCACCGATGAGGAATGTATACAAGGATGACCTGGGTCTCTGCCACGAGGAGCCAGGTGTGCAGGTAGGTGGGATTAGCAGAAAGATGGTTATTTTGTGGTTTGAGAGAAAAATATGTTTGGGCAAGAGTTAGAACAGGAAATTACGTGCTAGGTGGTTGGTTGGGGGTGGTCGACATGGGAATGTCAATAGTTTGAATCCAGGCATATTTAGTTTTTTACTGTTTTGTTTTCTAACCTTTACCTTAACCACTTGTTTGCATGCCAAAGTAGAACCTTACCCTAACCACTCACCAGCATGCCTCAACATAACCTGTTCACCTTGCATGTACATTTCTGTCATTTTGAGATTCAGAGAATGAGCGATTCTCAGGCTCTTAGAATTCTGTGTTTGTTGTGAGATCAAGTTGGCCACTTGTTTATTTAAATTTGATGGTAACGGTAACCACTGAGCTGGCCCCCCAAAACCAGAGACTAGGGAGCAGTTTTACCACAGAATTCAAATAACTCAAATAACTTATGGCATTATGCTTCTAAATGCATTATGTATAGCATTACTTGATTCTGTCAAGGCTCAGGAGAAGACCCAGATGCAGACAGTTTCGAAGTAACAAAAGTTTAATACAAAAACAGGAGGGCAGGCAAACGACAGGTCAAGGGCTGGCAGAGGTCAGTAGTCTAGAGCAGAGTCCAAAAGGTACAGAACAGCAGGCAGGCTCAGGGTCAGGGCAGACAGAATGGTCAAAAAAATGGGAAAGCTAGAAAACAGGACCCAGAGACACAAATAGGAGCATTGGGAAAAAACGCTGGTTGGCTTGACGAAACAAAACGAACTGGCAACAGACAAACCCAGGTATAAATACACTGGGGATAATGAGGAAGATGGGCGACACCTGGAGGGGGGTGGAGACAAGTACAAAGACAGGTGAAACAGATCAGGATGTGACAGATTCCTTTTTCTACTCTACTGTCAGTTCTGTGACATTATCTCCAGTCCCTCAATACGTCATTGGGCAGGACCCATCATAGATGCACTTCTAGACTACGTCGGTAATGTGCAGCTGTGCTCCAGACTCATTGAACATCTGGACAGCTACGATGCCTGGGCCTGTATCAAGGAGAAATCGAGTGAGTACCTTCTTCATTAGGGTCCAACTGTCTAAACAGGTTAGATATATTTAGTTTGCAACAACCTTCAAATGTGTCAAAAAATACATTTAAGGGTGACATTTTCCTAAAGTTCCCCCTCACAGATATTGTTCGAAACAAAGTCACAACATAAATTGCATTGCAGACTATAATTTCACATAGTTTACAGCGCAGGTGGCTTTGCGACAGGACAATGTTGCCCTAAGACATTTCCTAGTGAGTACAGGATTTTCCTTCTTCCATATGCTTTTATAACACTGTAACTAAAGATGATTTTATGGAGAACCTATACTTGTGCATGCCAATCCTTTATTCAACAGTACCCCCACGGAGCCTTTTGCAGTTCTGCAGGCTGAAGATCCGACAACGGGTGGGAGTCCACAGACTGAGGCAGATCAGCACCTTACCCCTACCGGGGAGACTTGTCAACTTTCTGAACCATGAGGAGTGATCCATAGCACAATAAGGACATTGGCATGGAATTCAATACTGTAGAGTTGCTAACATTCTGTTTATGCATGTGATTGTGTCTGGTTAAAGGTAAATTCTATATGCATGCAGCTAATTATAATATAAGGATTGACAAAGTTCATATGAGTTTACCACATCCTGAATCAATGCAGATTTAATTGTTATTCTTTTACATTTTGGTTTACACACAAACATTTAGGAAACAATGTGGTAAGCCACCGAACGTTCCAAACAAACCCCTTCATTCAAAGAAAATTGAAGGAGCATGACAGGCCTGGAATTCTATTTCAATGCAGAGCGCGCAATCCGGACTTGTTTGAACAGGAAATCTTGCATGTCGTTACAATGGTGCTCTTACTTGATTTCACCCTTTATGAAAATTTGTTTTTTAATCTTGTTGCTTTTATTTCTTAAAGTAGAAGTGAAAAATGTACGTATCAGTATTTTGTTATTATGTATGGAGTGAAACTTATATTCAATAATTATTGTGTGAATGCACATGCCTAATAAGCTCCCACCTTTATATGTCTATCCATGTTACATGTACCTACACAGTGTCACGTTATAAATTCGATTTTTGTTGTGTTATTCATAAGTTACTGTTGAATGGCTTGCAGCTTTAAGACTTTGTGTCATCAACCTTGGGAAGTTACATATTCATAGGAAATAAATTAACTAACACACACATACATCCCCCTTAAGTGCTACAGCCCCCTCTCCATTCCATTTTCGCAACAGAGCCCAGTGTTTTGAACACAACACTCCCTGCGCCCTTTGACCCCCAGCATTTTCAAGTCCCCTGCACCTGCCTCCCCTAGCCAGTGTCTCTCAGAAGGTCAAAGAGACTATGAGGCTCACAGTAGATGGAAGCATCGGCGGATATGCTGGCTTTGCATATCATTGTGTTCCCCCATGAGGACGGCTAAAAATACATGGGCCACTATAACCACCACCTGCTAGAAGAGGCCGGAGCGCTGGTTCAGGGTCAGATATTATTTTTAATCCTCCTGTTGGTTAAAGTTAGGATTTGCGGTTTGATAATCTGATCCTGGATCTGTGGTTAAAGGAGTCTTCTACCTCGAGCGAGTGTGTTTTTGGTACTGATGGGGAGCACAGAAGGGATAGTTCGGAGCTCTCTCTAGAATTGAACCAGTAAGAGAATCTGTAAGAACAGAGTTTGTCAATGACAGTCCTTGGTTCCCAATAAGTATGCAGGTTTATGGAAGGGGATTGCTAGTTCAAATCCCAGGTCTGATGGGGAAAATCAGGCAGAATGTAATCAGCTTCCCTAAAACTAAAACCCTTTCTTAGGGCTAAAAACCAAAACAGATTTGTGGACATGGACCACTTCATCATAACAAATGTCACGGCTTGAATGTTTGGATCATAGTGCTTATAAAATAGCGTGAGGGTTATGGGTCTGAAAATAATTGTGGTTAGACTTGTACTGCTTTTTAAATTGTTATGTATGGATTATGGATGTGTTAAGAAGTCCTTATGTTGGTACCATTCATTAAACTGTTACCCAACATGGAATACACTATGTGTTAACTTTAAATCACTGTGAATTAAAGTTTCTGCTAAATGTACCAAGTAACACCACTGATTCCCTACACAAGGGCTGCCCAAACCTCTTCCTGGTGATCTACCATCCTACAGGTTTTCAGTACAGCTGATTCTACATATTAGCAGCTCACCAAGACCTTAGCTAGCTGAATCAGATATGTTAGGTTAGGGTTGGACTGAAAACCTACAGGATGCTAGATCTCCAGGAAGAGGGATGGACAGCTCTGTGCTACACCAAGGGAAAACAACCACATGTAGATCTTACTGAATATCTACACGCCACTAGGTGGTAATATAGCTCCACTGCATTTCACAGAGACCAGCAGGATCATTCAAATGGCTAACTAACAGAACAATATTCAGTCTTTATATCTGCAAGTTGTGTCGAAATTTAAATTGTTCCTATTTCCTGATGCTATCTTGATCTATGTTTTAGAAATGAACACTAGGAGAGAGGAAGTACATAGGCCTAGACCATTCTGAAAATATTGCATTCTTGGATGGCATATAAGCCTTTGCACCTCGTCAAATTAACTATTAATTAAGCCTTTGCCAATTTCATTTTACATATTTTTATGACATAAGGGCACTGGAACAAATAAAACCAAATCAAATGCAACTTTATTTAGGGCTCTAATCAATCCGCATTGCTTCAGCATGCTTCAGCAATACAGAATGAATAGAGCTCTTAAGGAGCATTTAAACATATCAACACACTTTACATTCAAATTAACAAAGTAACACATATATATTTTTAAATAAGACAAACTGTTTTGTTGTAAAAAATACAGAAAAATTATATAATAAACAACGAAAGAAGACTTGTTTTGGTTCAATTAGCCAGATGAGGAAACTCCTTTTGGCACTCGGTTCAACTGGCCAATCATCTCACAATTCCAACTGTAGGCTGCAGTCCCTTGTGTGTCCCAAATGACACCCTATTCTCTCTATAGTGCTCTATAGTCCCAACTCCCAGTTGCCATTTGGGAGACAGTCCCAACTCCCAGTTAGTCACTTGTGAAGTTGGGCCTGTGTCAGAGAGGTCAAGAAAGAACATGAATTATCTCCAAACCAGTGGTTAGGATGAGGCTGGGTTTATTACCCTTTGTTTTGGGAAAAAGTCTGGAGTGGACAAATAATGCTGACCAAAGGCGGTCCACTGCAGGGTAGTCTATCACATTCTCCTGAGTGACGACAACAACACTGTTGTACAGGCCTGACTATTGAAGTTGGAAAATTGTTTTGTTGAGAATACACAGTTGTCTATGTCAGACTACAACAGCTTTAGGATTCATTTTCAGCTCAAGGACCAGGGAATAATGGTTACACTTTCAATGAGCCACTTTTTTGTAATGCATAAAAAATTATACATACTTAAGGATTTATACGGACTGCGCCCGAAATGGCATCCATTTCCCTTCATAGTGCACTACTTTTGACATGGGCCCACAGTCCCCACCTCGAGGACAAAATATTTTATTGGCCCCTCTTGGTGGAGGAGAGAAATTGTGCTGCAATTTTACACATTTTGTCATGTGGCGTAGAGAAAATGTTGCAGTTTTTAAGAAAATTGTCTGCAATTCTACACATTTTTCCATGGGGCAGAAATAACATTATTTCAGGTGATTCTACTCATTTTGCCATGGGATGGAGAAAATGTGCGTAATCTGTGTATAATTTAGTTAGAGGAGCCTCTGATCCTATCTGTAGGGAGCCTCATTGAACTCACGGCCCCAACTGTTCGCCACCTCTGTCACACAATTCCCCCGTCAGCCACACATGACGGAAAAACACCCTTGCTAGGGAACATTCAGCACCCTGTCTCTTTCTTGCTTTTTCACACCCGTCCTTGTAACAGAACGACGGATGACACGTGAATTGACAACATGGGGTCTTTCTCTTCTTACACTCAGGAAAAGCCCTCCTTTCTTTCACCCGTCAGCCACACATGACAGACAAAACACCCTCGCTCGGGAATATTCTGCACCTCTGTATCTTTCTCACTTTCTCACACCCGTTCTTTTAAAAGACCGACGGATGACACGTGAATTGACAAAATGCGGGCTTTCTCTTCTTATAATCAGGAAAACCCCTCCTTTCTGCATGTGTTTTTGGTTGTTTTTGCTGTCTTTTGTTTGAATATGGATGCCGACTTCTGTTGGTTGGGGTGTGTGGTGTATTGGGGGCCGCAAAGGGACCCCCTGTCAGTTGTGACTACTCTGTGGTAGAGTGAGGAGGTGTGGACTGTCAGACTTTGAAAAGTGGCCCGACACCCATTTGACTTATTCACTGACCCGGGCCTACGGCCCACTGCTTCCATGCTGTCAATCACAGGAAGGTGAAATAAGGCTGTATTTTGAGCTACCAAGGCTCTCACACAAACACATACTGTATGTATTAGGTATCATCATACATGCTGATGTGAACATTGAAATTCAATACTATAGAGTTAAAATTTGAATACAAATTCCCTGTGTGGGAATGTGACATCACGTGACATCAAAATGATGTCATTTCCTGGTTGTAAACTATTTTGGGTGTTTCTTTTGCAAACAGCTAAAGATGTATTTTCATTATGAAATTAAAGTTCCAGTTCTCTGCCCCTTCCACTTGGAACAAGTTACAAAAGAACATAAAATGACAGGAGCCTTGGTTTACAATGGAGTAATGAAGCAACACAAACATAGGCACAGACACATGCATACACACACATGATAACATATGCGCTATACACACACGTACACATGGATGTTGTGTTGTAGTTATGTGGTAGTGGAGTAGGGGCCTGAAATCTGTTATGAATGTATTGTAATGTTTTAAAAATTGTATAACTGACTTAATTTTGCCAGAATCCAGGAAGATAAAACCTGATAAAATTCAAGTTAGTTAAGTCTAGTTGTTATCTGGTCAGACAACCATATAAGAAAATACAGTGCATTTAGAAAGTATTCAGACACATTTTGTTACGTTACATCCTTATTCTAATCAATCTACACACAATACCCCATAACGACAAAGCAAAAACAATAGAAATGTTTATAGAAATGTTTCCAAATGGATATAAAAAAGGAAAAATCACATTCACATAAATATTCAGACCCTTCACTCAGAACTTTGTTGAAGCAACTTTGGAAGTGATTACAGCATTGAGTCTTCTTGAGTATGACGCTACAAACTTGGCACACCTGTATTTGGGGAGATTTTCCCATTCTTCTCTGTAGAACCTCTCAAGCTCAGTCAGGTTGGACGGGGAGCATCGCTGCACAGCTGCGTTCGATCGGGTTCAAGTCTGGGCTCTGGCTGGGACACTCAAGAACATTCAGATACTTGTCCCAAAGCCACCCCTGCGTTGTCTTACCTGTCTGCTTAGGGTCGTTGTCCTGTTGGAAGGCGAACCTCTGCCCCAGTCTGAGGTCCTGAGCGCACTGGAGAAGGTTTTCATTAAGGATCTCTATGTACTTTGCTCCCATCATCTTTCCCTCGATCCTGACTAGTCTCCCAGTTCCTGCCGCTGAAAAACATCCCCACAGCATAATGCTGCCACCACCATGCTTCACCGTAGGGATGGTGCCAGGTTTCCTCCAGACGTGACACTTGGCATTCAGGCCAAAGAATTCAATCTTGGTTTCATCAGACCAGAGAATCTTGCATTTTGACAAACTCCAAGCGGTCTGTCATGTGCCTTTTACTGAGGAGTGGCTTCCGTCTGGCCATTCTACCATAAAGGCCTGATTGGTAGAGTGCTGCAGAGATGGTTGTCCTTCTAGAAGATTCTCCCATCTCCACAGAGGAACTCTGGAGCACTGTCAGTGTGACTATTGGTTTCTTGGTCACTTCCCTGACCAAGGCCCTTCTCCCCCTGATTGCTCAGTTTGGCAGGGCAGCCAGTTCTAGGAGAGTCTTGGTGGTTCCAAACTTCTTCCATGTAAGAATTATGGAGGCCACTGTGTTCTTGGGGACCTTCAAGGCTGCAGAAATGTTTTACCCTTCCCCAGACCTGTGCCTCGACACAATCTTGTCTCAGAGCTCTACAGACAATTCTATCGACCTCATGGCTTAGTTTTTGCACTGACATGCCCTCTCAACTGTGGGACCTTTTATAGGCAGGTGTCTAATCATGTCCAATCATTTGAATTTACCACAGGTGGACTCCAGTCAAGTTGTAGAAACTTCTCAAGGATGATCAATGTAAACAGGATGCACCTGAGCTCAATTTCGAGTCTGATAGCAAAAGGTTTGAATAACTAAATGTGGAAAAGGGGAAGGGGTCTGAATACTTTCCGAATGCACTGTATTTAATTTTCTTGTTGCAAAAAATATGTTTACAAAACGTCCTGTTACAACTTTGACATCATTGCAGCCATTTTTACCGACTGCGGCTGGGAACAGAAAAAAATGAAATTGAAAAAGTAGTGATTTCATCCTGCGCTGAAGACTGGAAGACTAAACATGTAAACACTCCACATATCGATGTGAAATAACAAACAAGCTCTTCAGCCATAACACCCCACATGAAAGAAATACTATGGTATATTTATATACTATAGTATTGACTGTAGTGTTTTTGCAGACATGACTGTAGTATTCTATAGTATATGCAGTTTACTACGGTATAAATACTGTCATATTTCTGTAGTTTTTGCAGACTTGACATATTTCCCAAAGTGATTTTAATAAATCTTCTTTGACATAGAAGTGGGGTCTTTCTCCTTGAGGAAACCTACTGGACAAACCCGTTTGATACCGGAGCTCCGAGGCATGCGTCGAAGCAGCTAACTTCGACGTAGTGTGCCGGTGCGTGTATCACTATAATGGAAGCTCTGTTCTGTGAAGGGAGCAGTACACAGCGTTCTATGAGATCTTCAGTTTCTAGGAAATTTCTTGCATGGAATAGCCTTCATTTCTCAGAACAAGAATAGACTGACGAGTTCCAGAAGAAAGTGATTTGTTTCCGGACATTTTGAGCCTGTAATCGAACCCACAAATGCTGATGCTCCAACTAGTCTAAAGAAGGCCAGTTTTATTGCTTCTTTAATCAGCACTACAGTTTTCAGCTGTGCTAACATAATTGCAAAAGGGTTTTCTAATGATCAATTAGCCTTTTAAAACAATAAACTTGGATTAGCTAACACAACGTGCCATTGGAACACAGCAGTTTTGGTTGTTGATAATACACTTATGTAGATATTCCATAAAAAAAATGCCATTTTCAGCTACAATAGTAATTTACAACACTAACACTGTCTACACTGTATTTCTTATCAATGTAATGTTATTTTAAAGGACAAAAAAGGTGCTTTTCTCTCTAATACAAGGACATGTTTAAGTGACCCCAAACTTTTGAACAGTAGTGTACGTCATCAATGACGTCCAAAGCTTTGTTTGATTACATGCTTTTTCAAACCGTGTGTTGCAAAATCCCACTGATTTTGCTGTGGTCCAGGTGCTTTCACCGTAGGTATAACTAGGATTTTATATTAAAAGCTTCTCCTGGTAGCTTAGTAAGTACAGTAGGGAACTACGGAACATTCATGGATGTGAGGGTATGAGATAGAATCCCGTTGAAGACGCGCTGTTTTGGAAAAGATTTATGTGAAACCACACTTTCTGCACTGTTGTTCAAATTATTTGCTTTATTTCGTATAGTATAAGCTTTCATACTCCCTCCTCTCCCCTGTAACTATTCCCCAGGTCATTGCTGCAAATGAGAATGTGTTCTCAGTCAACTTACCTGGTAAAATAAGGGTACAATTAAAAAATAAAAATTAATGTCTTAAGCATTCTAAATAATGCCATAGATTCCGTTTTTGAAAAATATTAAACTGAAGGCAAAAAATGGAAGCATAATGTAAGATGCGAACCTACTCTAGCCTTCCAACTGAAAATAGGCTACTAAAGCCAACGACTTACTGCTGCACTATATAGTTTTTCTGAAAACAGTGTATCTGAAAATCACACACCGCTATTTATTGCTGACAAGTAGATGTCACTAATTAAGCTCAAATTAGCCCCAACGCCTTGGTAATCCTATCACTAACAAATACTCAAAGAACACATTTCCCATAACCTGTAGGTAAGTCTGGCATCTGAACAGAGAGTTCAGTACTTCTGCTTTTTTCTATAACCTGTAGGGAACACACTATATGGTCTATATTTGGGATGTAGGTTTCTCACTAATGGGTGGGACAAATTGGGATGATGAGGATGGGTGGGGTATATGCAAAATGTAATACTGTACTGTTAGTATAGTTTTAAAAAACAATTTTTGCGGGACACTGTGGTGTATTTTCGGACTTTAGTTTAGTATTTACAACAGTATTTCTTTCCGGATAATACTCTAGTATTTACTATAGTATTCTACAGTATTCTACAAAATTCAATGGTAACTACTACACAAGATCGAAGGATACCACAGTGTGTAGTATAGTGTTCTACAGTATTCTAAAGTTAACTACCAAATTCTATAGCAAGTACTAGTAAACTGTAGTATTGTTTCATGTGGAACAGTCTGGGGATGGCTTAAAGTGCTATTTTCTGAAGTTGTTGTTAAAGTTATTGTTGTTGATGACTCACCCTGACCAATAAGTTGACCACAACAAACATCAGCGCATTTCTTTTGGTCGGGAACTAGGGGACTGAGATCACACAGATATCCTGCAGATTATTTTGAAAGGGAATTACCTGATGACCATGCTTCAATGGGGGAAAAATGTCTATAACATCATAATTTGTAAGTGGAGGTTCCTCCAGGTAGGAAATTGAGGGTGGTTCTCCTTAGCCCCCACTGAAGTGCGTACATTATGCTGTACACTCACAGACAATCATGCATGTCCACACACACACACACACACACACACACACACACACACACACACACACACACACACACACACACACACACACACACACACACACACACACACACACACACACAGTTGTATTTGCCTGCATCAGGACATCGTTCCCCTCCTTTTTGGAGCTTCTTTAGATACCTCCCATCTTAGGCTGGAGCTATTTCAGTTGGGTCATCCAGACGACTAGACAAGGGTCTCCCTCTCCCTGCTTCCCTCGGCCGATTTAAAGGCTGTCACTTCCCCTTTGGTTCCCGCGCCCATCCAGCCTCCCTGGCAGTGCGACCGATGCATGAGTGTTCAAAATGGCCCAGACTGTCTAATCGCATTATCTTCAAATTGCACATCTGAGTCGAAGAGGTTGGAGCATGGTTCAGAGCATTGCTCATTTGCATTCCTTTGGTCGCTCTTGTTCTCTACTGTAACCCCCCCATCCATCCCTTCATCCCTCTCTCCCTCCCTTCCTGACTATCACCACTTGCACATATTTTGTACACTGACTGTGTCACTTGTGTGATAACTTATGCAGTACATCATGTGTGCTTGGTCTGCTTCACCTGATATCAGATATGTGTGGATCATACATTTCTGAAATGTATGACAAAGGTCAGTAAATAAAATTACTTCCTGGGTATGATACATTTGTTCATATTTCCTTCTCTGGTATTGGCTGACTTAGTATAAGTCCATACAATACATGGGTGGGACCTAATTTGAAATCCTATTCAAAATCAGTCCTAGGCAAAAAGTTAGCTTTCATTTTAGAGGGATCCTGGTACACACACACACACTTTTGATTGGCATGTAGACACGCAGCTGTCAGTTTAATTGACCTGCGGCGGCCCGTAACAACAAACCATCTTCTTGCCGAAGGCAGCCACATGATTGACAGCGAAGCTATCCTTCCACTGAGGAAGGAGCTGCGGGTATGACCGAGCAATCCATCAGCACTCCACGACTTTTGGGGGAAAGCCACAACGACTAATGAGGACGTGAATATTAAGTCTGGGGTCGGTTCACGTTGTTGACACTTTGCTGATAGGATGCTTTGATTTGTTGTGCAAGGTGCAAAGCAGAAACACTGGCTTGGTGTAGTTCAAAACTGCATTGCTGTTTCTATTGCTTTGACACAGCTAAATAAAAAAAATCCTTTACATCTAGAGAGTCCTGAATAACAAAACTGATTTGCCAGTTCTGACCAAAGGCGCGTTGGAGGAAGGAGTATGTTTTGGTTAAGACCATTGGAAGTGAGAACATGGAATGTGCCATTTCCCACAGCATGAAACTATTCTTTCAAATCTAAAAGTATACAGTCAAGTCCCCTGTTTACCCTGCTGAAACATACAGCATAGACGAGCATAGGCTGGTGACCAGCCCTCATTGTGTTTTTACTGGTGACCAGCCGTCATTGTGTTTTCACTGGTGACCAGCCTTCGTTGCGCTTTCGCTAGTGACAAGCCTTTGCTGTGCTTTCGCTGGTGACCAGCCTTTGCTTTGTTATCACTGGAGACCAGCCTTCACTGTGTTCTGGACACTAGGGACCAGTATAAGCTGGTCACCAGCGTACCAGCATATACTGGTCACCCGCAAAACCAGCATCAAGCTGGCTTACAAAGTGATGTCTAATTCCTATTGGAATCCAGCCAGAGTGGGGTAGTGACGTGCAGCTTATAAACGATTTGTTCTTTTTGAACTACTCTTTTTACTGACTCGAGTGTCATGATTCGTTTTTTCTGAGCAACACATTTTTGTCATTCTTTTGACCTGCTGGCTGCAATGAATTCTACAGCAAGATTAATATGCAATCCTCCACACCGGAGATGTATTCTGACCAATACCTGGCTGTCATATATGCTCTCAAGCAAAATAGATAATGCTGCAGGGAGCATAAAGGAGAAAAATACATATTTAGAACTGATAATAGATCTCATTAACTAATGTAATTAATGTATTATTGAGTGTTATGATGGAAACATCTTTGTAGAACCAACTCGTCCGGTTGCGGCCACAACTATTTTTTATTTTTTTATTTTACCGTTATTTTACCAGGTAAGTTGACTGAGAACACGTTCTCATTTACAGCAACAACCTGGGGAATAGTTACAGGGGAGAGGAGGGGGATGAATGTGCCAATTGTAAGTAATCGTTAAGGACTGGGGAGTTTTTCAGGACAAAGAAAAACTGAATGGAGCTAAGCACATGCAAAATTCTAGCTTTCCACCAGACACTTGGAGATTAATTCACCTTTCAGCAGGACAGTAACCTAAAATACAAGGCCAAATCGACATTGGAATTGCTTACCAAGAAATGGCTGAGTTACAGTTTTGACTAAAGTCTACTTGAAAAATTATGGCAAGACCTGAAAATGGTCATCTAGCAATGATGAACTATCAATTTGACAGAGCTTAAAGTATTTGTAAAAGTCTAATGGGCAAATGTTTGGCCGCCTTTCCTTCCAGTTCTCTGCTGCCAATAACTGGAACGAACTGTAAAAATCACTGAAGCTGGAGACTCATATCTCCCTCACTAACTTTAAGCACCAGTTGTCAGAGCAGCTCACAGATCACTGCACCTGTAAATAGCCCATTTGTAAAATAGCCCATCCAACTACCTCATCCTCATACTGTTATTATTTATTTATTTATTGCTCCTTTGCACCCCAGTATCTCTACTTGCACACTCATCTTCTGCACATTTATCACTCCAGTGTTTAATTGCTATATTGTAATTATTTCGCCACTATGGCCTATATATTGCCTTACCTCCCTTATCATTCCTCTTTTGCACACACTGTATATAGACTTTTTCTATTTTATTATTGACTGTATATTTGTTAATTCCATGTGTAACTCTTTGTTGTTGTTTGTTGCACTGCTTTACTTTCTCTTGGCCAGGTCGCAGATTGAAATGAGAACTTGTTCTCAACTCTGGATGGCTCTGATTTTTACCCGCACCCTCCTGCCCGCCTAGTATCACTACTCTGGACGGTTCTGACTTAGAATATGTGGACAACTACAAATACCTAGGTGTCTGGTTGGACTGTAAACTCTACTTCCAGACTCACATCAAACATCTCCAATCCAAAGTTAAATCTAGAATTGGCTTCCTATTTTGCAAACAAAGCATCCTTCACTCATGCTGCCAAACATAACCTTGTAAAACTGACCATCCTACCAATCCTCGACTTCGGCGATGTCATTTACAAACAAATTGGATGCAGTCTATCACAGTGCCATCCGTTTTGTCACCAAAACCCCATATACTACCCACCACTGCGACCTGTACGCTCTCGTTGGCTGGCCCGCGCTTCATACTCATCGCCAAACCCACTGGCACCAGGTCATCTACAAGACCCTGCTAGGTAAAGTCCCCCCTTATCTCAGCTCGCTGGTCACCATAGCAGCACCCACCTGTAGCACGCGCTCCAGCAGGTATATCTCTCTGGTCACCCCCAAAATTAATTCTTCCTTTGGCCGCCTCTCCTTCCAGTTCTCTGCTGCCAATGACTGGAACGAACTACAAAAATGTCTGAAACTGGAAACACTTATCTCCCTCACTCGCTTTAAGCACCAGCTGTCAGAGCAGCTCACAGATTACTGCACCTGTACATCTATAATTTAGCCCAAACAACTACCTCTTCCCCTACAGTATTTATTTATTTATTTTGCTCCTTTGCACCCCATTATTTCTATCTCTACTTTGCACATTCTTCCACTGCAAATCAACCATTCCAGTGTTTTACTTGCTATGTTGTATTTACTTCGCCACCATGGCCTTTTTTTTGCCTTTACCTCCCTTATCTCACCTCACTTGCTCACATTGTATATAGACTTATTTTTCTACTGTATTATTGACTGTATGTTTGTTTTACTCCATGTGTAACTCTGTGTTGTTGTATGTGTCTAACTGCTTTGCTTTATCTTGGCCAGGTCGCAATTGTAAATGAGAACTTGTTCTCAACTTGCCTACCTGGTTAAATAAATGTGAAATAAATAAAACAAACTTTTAAAAAACTAGCCTACCTGATTTAATAAAGGTGAAATAAAAAAATAAAATAAAAAATGTTGCACATTCCAATGACTTACCTAGAAAGACTCACAGCTGTAATTACTGCCAAAGGTACTTCTACAAAATATTAACTCAGGTGTGAATACTTATGTAAATTATATATTTCTGCAAACAATTTTCAATACATTTGCAAAAATTGCATATAATTTGTTTCACTTTGTTATTAGCGGATATTTTGTATAGATGGGTGATAGAAAAAATATATTTTATCCATTTTGAATTCAGGCTGTAACACTACCAAATGTGGAATAAGTCAAGGGGTATGAATACTTTCTAAAGGCACTGTATATCCACACACTCAACATTTGGGAATGGTTAGGGTACATTGTTTTAGACCATGCCGCCAAATATGCTAATGTGCCCCCACCAGCACATTGCTCCTACCTACATTTCAAAGTGCAGTGAAAGTAAGGTAAACAATCATTCATTTTACAACAATAAAACCTTAATTCAACTGTAAAAATACAGTATTTTTACTGCAACTCAGTAGCTGGTAACGTACTGTCAAATGACAGGTAATTGTTTACAGTGTCTGCCATACGCACATATACTATAAGTATAACTGTAGAACCTGTAAATGGTCTACCTGGAACCAGTGGTTCTTCGTGACAGAGTTGGAACTCAAAAGGCTTCCCCTACATGGACAAATCGAAGGGTTCTACATGTTTCCCTAAAAGGTTCCTCCATTCGGGACAAATTACATAACTCTGTAACCAGAGAGTTCTTCATGACAGGGTTCAATGTAGAACCCAAAAGGGTTCCCCTACAGGGACAAAATGAAGAACCCACGAGGGTTCCTTGGGAGAGGGTTCTAAAACATCAAAGGGTTCTACATGACACCCAAAAGGGTTCCCAAATAGGGACAAATGAGGGAATATCTGTAGGTTCTAATCTTTTAATAATCTTTATTATACTCTCCAGCGGTGTATCAGCAAATTCAGTTTACTGGCAACAGAGGTTGTGAGGCTCCCAAATAGTCCGAATTTTGCTGGTCTGCAAAACCACGGCCATCATTATGTTAACAGGAGCTGAGAAACATGATTTATTCCTTTCATAATGTTAAGAGAATGCGATTGCGCGTTTAGGGACCTGTTGTGAAGCCTAAACATGCAATTTCTTTCAGCAACATAAAAGCTGACAGTATATCATTTTCAACCACATAAAATACAACTTCCTAAAATTGAGTTACACCCTCTTTGCCCTCAGAACAGCCGGGGACCCTAATCGGCCGCTTATGTTGCTTATGCCTGGAGCCAGCCCAGATTATACTATATTTAGAAAGCATATAAGTCATTCCAAGCCTTATTCATACAGTTTTGTTGAATAGGAAGTACATCAAATGAAATATATAATATTTTCATCATATACAACTTTCACCATATACAACTGTGTACTTGAACTTGTGTCCTCTAAAGTGACTACACCTCAGCAATTTATATTTACAAAAATGGTCAGAAAGGTTTAAACCTTTCTTAGAGTATGCAGCATTACTAGTTATTGTTTACTGCTTATCATGATAAATAATTACTTTTGGGGATGACGTACATTATTACATTTTAGATTACATTTAGTTACATTTAACTGGTTAACTCCTGCGACCTGTACAGGTTTCTTTGAAGTGCGTTAATGCAATCAGTCATAAAGCAATACAAAGCCTATAATGTACTATGTAAAGGAATAAAGCACACATAAAAAGCCTGTTGCAATAAATACCTGTATATAGAGGTCCTTGAGGACTAAAAGTAAGTGCCCACTGGGCACACACTGGCTGAATAAATGTTGTTTCCATGTCATTTGAATGAAGTTACATTGAACAAACGTGGAATAAACGTTGAATTGACTGTGTGTGCCCTTCCAATGTTGTGTTCATCAAGTTTTTCTGGGCCAAATCCCAATTTGAGATTTTTGGGGGTTTATTAAATCATGCATTGATATCAGTGAGAAATGTGCACAATGCATTTTCAAAGGGTTGATCCCTGATTGGAAACAGTACAATCCCTCCAACAACGATCCACACAGTCTTGGATTCATTGAGGAAGCAATATGGAACAAACTGACAATAGATCATATTCAATAGTACAATTTTATTGAAAACTAAAAAAAAGTCAGCAGGTTGCAATTTAAATTAGTTCAATGCACAATATATATATATGTATATATTTATTGTTTTGGTATGTGATGCATACATTGTGCAACAACCTTTAATTACTCAAATATACATGAATGGCTTGTTCCAGACACACAACAACATTTACTCAACTCAGACTGGTAGCATTTCAACATCTTGTTTCTTAATATTTAATCCTATAAACGTACAGTATGTTATTTACTCTGTACACACGAGAAACAGTCAAGAAGACAAGTCTTAAATACTGATATTTACATTCATGCTATTTTTGTTATACTTATTTTGTACATTATAATACACCACTATGTTCATGTAGTGGAGTTATCTGTAGGTATAGACTGTATGGGCTGTAGGTATAGACTATGCAAAGAGTGTGTCCAGTATGATTTCTTTTGTAGCATGAAATGAAGAATGACGGACAGCTTGGACATACAGACAGTTACCTTTGTGTGCAATATGATCTTTGAGCTCTGTTATCATTGTATTTTACTCTTCTTCTGATGTGAATAAATGTTTGATTTTAATGTATGTTGAATTTCAGCATGTTAACCCATTATGACCCACTTCCCTACAGCCCACTAAAGCTGTGTATCCTTAGGGAGAGGGGGATTGGAAGAATCACTCTTCAGAAGAAATACAACTTTTGATCTAACCACAGGCTGATCAATCGGCAAAAAGGATACACGTCAAAATGTTCCCAAATGTTTACGTAGATTAAAGGGATAGCACAACCAAATTACAAAATGACATGTTTGCTTCCTAACCTTCCGAACCGTAATCAGTTTGCTTATGCATCTACTGATCACTATCGGCTTACAGCATTTTCCAATCACATGCAGTATTAGCAATGGCTTCTAACCAGGTCAATGACTTCTCACCAAGTCACATTTCTACACAATCCCTTTTGGAGACTTTGGGATGATTTGAGCATGAAATGTAATTCATGATGATATTGGGTACATTGACTTTGAGAAATAATCAACCATGTTAGCTACAACACTTTTAGGTAACACACCTTGAAAACAATGCAGTACCAGACATATTGTAGGTGGAGTAATTTACTGCGGTAGCAATTAGGGACTGTTCGAAAATTACTGCATGGGAGGGGGGTTCCAACTAGAGACGTCATTAAAAAAAAACGTTTAAAATGCACCCCCCTCCCCAACGTAAAACATATTTTCACATGACCCTCCCCTTGTAATTGAAAATAATTAAATACACTCCCCCTTCATTGAATTAACTCAAAATAATGATTACAACCACAGTAATAGTGATAAAGTAGTCCTACCTCCTTAATACCATCAGGGGTGCATATTTGCAGGTCAGATAAAAAAAAGTACCCATTAAAAACACATATCATGCAATTCTAGTCAATGTACATGACTGAAGATATTAGCTAAATGTATTTTTTTTTATAGAATTTTTTTCTGAGCTAATAGTCGTCGGGCCAGAACATAATATAATAGCAGCCCGATTCATAGGCCTACACTATTTTGAACACCATGTTGAACACATCTGTTTAGTACATCACTAATTCAATGACAATAACATACTCGTGTAGATAAATGGCTCTACTCAATCTACATCGTGGAAGTTCAGCTTTACATCGTGATTGAAATGTAAAGGCAATGTTCACGGTAAAACTCTGCATTCGTCAGCTCAATCGGAAAATACCTTTACATTTCTATCGCAGGATCTGTCACGCTTCAGCGTTACAGATTGAATCGAGACCAAAATGTCACTAGGTGAATTAGTTTTGTCGCTTATGTCTATTTATCTGTGCGTTGATTGGGGAAAAACAGGCAGCCTACCCTACTTTTTATTAGCTCAAAACAATCAGCTTGGTTGCAAGAGAAACTGTCGCTCCCAAAATGTCCCAAGAGAAAGGCCGATTTAGAAAATAGAAGTTTCAGGGAAGAATGAACAGATAGATATGTATTAACTTTACCACATTTCTCCGATGCTAAACCAGTGTGTCTTGTTTGCAACCAAACTGTCGCTGTTTGCAAATAATTAAATCTAAGATGTTATATGATTCTAAGCATTGTAAAATAGCCTACTTGCCACTCCAGACAGAAGCCCGACCCAGAAAAATGTAAGCTTTAACTGCTGGCTGCTCTTCCATGGCTTAACCCATCAAGAGACAGTCACAAGCGCATTCCTAAAAACTGCCTGGGTTTAAAAATCTTCCCTTTTAGAGAAAGTGAATAGCTCAATTGGTAGCGACAGAGTTACACATTGTAGGCCTATTAGATTACTTCCCAAGCAATGTTTTTTTCAAATATTCTCGGCTATAAAACTTCATAGCTTAACCTCTGAATGACAGAGACAAACCAAAGATATTCCCCATATGCATCGGAGTTGCGTCTTTGGGCATTTTGCAGCTTGTTTCTAGCATAAAGCATCGGGGGAAAAACATTGTTATGAAGTCACTTTATATATGCAGAATCCGTTTTCATTTCTTCAAAATCTTAACCTAACAAGGGGTATGATTTTGCCAGTTTCTTTAACAAGAAACTAGGCTATGGCATACTCTCACATAGGCCTACTCCTTCAATTCGAGCACTGGTTTTAACTTAACAGACCAAGCCATTCACGGACACAGAGGTATTTAAGGAGTGGTGACACTATTGGAGGAATTGGCCAACAAATCTATGAATGGCCTTTAGTTTTGTCTGTTAAAACAGGTAGGCCTACCTTTTATTTCTTAAATAGGAAGAAATCGGCTTCAACACATAGATCTGTTGTTGTTAGTCAATTAGCATCATTTCATCCTCATGTGCTGTCCACCTCCTGATTGATTGCACCGTGGCTTTCGCTTCACATTTCTGCACCACAAAGCTTTCATGGAAGCACTCGAAATCTGGCTTATTCTGAAAAACATGTTGTTTTGTGGCCTTTGGAGTGGCAAATATCAAAGGTACGAGTGTGACGAATATGAGCCCAGAGCCGACGGCGGCAGCCAATGTGGGTACTGTGGCATAGGCTAGTGTATAAGGTAGGCCCATGCAAGCAGATGGGTAAAGTTGGTTAGGATGGAATAAATTATATAGGAAAACCTGCAAAACCGAAAATATAAACCAGGGGAAAAATGCAATACCCTCTCCTGTGCCCAATAAAAATCTACACAATCCTCCCCAAAGCAAAAACAAAAGTTACACACCCCTCCATTATTTTGGAGCGCCCCTCCTGCGCAGTCATTTTACAACTGTCGTTTAGATATGTATCCAGTAGACTATTAGGGTAGAAACTGCAGGTTAGCCATTAATGAATTGCTGAACCCTGGCTTTGTTAAGGGTGGAAAGCCCATAGGCAAAGCTAACATACAAAGTTTTCAGTGCATTTAAGGTGTAGGTCATTAACCCAAATCCAGAAGACTGAATCCTGAAGCCAAACTTTACAATAGAGACTTTGACAAAAGAGTACAGAATGCAATTTTGGAATGCATTTTTTGGGGAAACATATACTTACAAATAAAAATAAAAAGGTTAATTCTACCTTTCTTAAAGGTAGACTCAGCAATATTGCATCATCATACACAGCGGGGCAATAACAAATGAACAAACTTGAAAGACTGCCGCTATTGGCTCTTCCCAATTCGAGCCCCCTCTTGAGGCATGCCCACATTTCTGTAAGCAGGAAGTCACTCCGCTGTGCATCATGTCATATTGCTAAATCCACATTGAATATAGCCCCTGTAAAAACTCTTTGAGTCACATATGTGTAATTCTATGGGCTGAGTTCTCCCATTGATTAATATAGTCTAGACATACAGATCTGCGTCGGAAAGCACTAAACAGGATCCATAACTGGTCGGCATTGGATACTCTCATGTCCTATTTTCATAATAAGGAAACAACCCTTGGGAACATATCTCATATCCTTTCAAATTGCATAGTCAGAGACCAAAAGCAATACATTGAACCTTTCACAATGACAGTTCTTCTTTCATCATATTTTGGTGTACAGACCACTGCAATCCTTGTCCATCAACATGATTTTGTGTTTCAAGTAGAATGTCAATTAACAAAAGGCGTCATCAAGGAACCTTCAGAGGCAGGAGAGGAAGGGGAAGGGGGGGAGGACAAGACAATGAAATGTGGAGGGTTGCGGGAAGTGCAGAAAGAGAAAGACAGAAATCATTGCATTCAACAGAAAGTGCATGCGATTTTTTATCCTCTGTATTTCGTGTCGCTTCTGTCCACTTAGGGGTCTCCAAGGTGATGTATGGACTTACAGATTTGGCCAATGTGCTGGCAGCTGTTATCGAGTGCCCGCTAGACATCGAGTCCACACTAGACGAGCCATCCCGTTAAGGCTTCCAGTGCTAAGCCCTCAAGCCCTGCGTGTGAAGGAGTCAGCTACTGAGTTCCAAACCCGGATTAATATATTTATCAATGCCATTCTCTTTCACAGACCTACGGCCAAGCTCTCTTTCATATGGTCCCACAATGGTCTGAAGCATGATTTGCTGTTGGGTTGCAAGTTCATACTCTCCCTCCTACCAGCCCCCCTGCCTTCTCAAAGTCAAGGAGGGCTTCTTGTCATTTCTAGTGGTTTGGGGTTGTGGTTGCCGTGATCCTTCTATCTGGGCACTTCCTACACCCCTGTGTTGTTGGTGTCCACCGTCTTCTTGCTGCGCAGGCTCATGGCGTACTCCCCTCGGCTTGTTCCATTCTCCTCCTTCCGTAGGGGTTTCCTATGACACAGGTGACAAAAATAATCAGATGTCAACATGTGAACAGTACTGCTCCTGTGACTACATCTGATGCATACAGTTGTTCTATGTCTTGCGCCTGTGTCCTTTAACTCCCTTGTTGGTTCATTTGAAATCAATTGACTCTGAAGAGTATATCCACATTCATGGTAGAGAAGACAAGCATTGGCCAATCTGTCGCAAGTCAAAAGTGAAATGTGCATGCACCCTCCACAAGATTCAAAGCATTTATGCTTACGACACAAGTGGGGAGAATATTATATTGACTGCAGATGGATACAATGAAGCTAGCAATCTAGCTAGATACATAGGTTCAAATTGTTTACAATTACTTATAGCTATTAGCTTACTATTACTTCAGCTACAGCAGCTAGCTAGCCTGCCAACTTAGAGACATTACTGTGCAGCCGTCTTCATCGACCTGGCTAAGGCTTTCGACTCTGTCAATCACAACATTCTTATTGGCAGACTCAACAGCCTTGGTTTCTCAAATGATTGCCTCGTCTGGTTCACCAATTACTTCTCTGATAGAGTTCAGTATGTCAAATTGGAGGGCCTGTTGTCCGGACCTCTGTCAGTCTCTATGGGGGTGCCACAAGGTTCAATTCTCGGGCCGACTCTCTTCTCTGTATACATCAATGATGTCGCTCTTGCTGCTGGTGATACTTTGAGCCACCTCTACGCAGACGACATCATTCTGTATACCTCTGGCCCTTCTTTCACTGTGTTAACTAACCTCCAGATGAGCTTCAATGCCATACAACTCTCCTTCCGTGGCCTCCAACTGCTCTTAAAACTTCTTAGGGCTGAGATCCCGCTAACGGGATTGATATGACAACAGCCAGTGAAAGTGCAGGGCGCCAAATTCAAAACAACAGAAATCCCATAATTAAAATTCCTCAAACATAGAAGTATTTCACACCATTTTAAAGATACGCTTCTTGTTAATCCCATCACAGTGTCCGATTTCAAATAGGCTTTACAGCGAAAGCACCACAAACAATTATGTTAGGTCAGAGCCAAGTCACAGAAAAACACAGCCATTTTTCCAGCCAAAGAGAGGAGTCACAAAATTCAGAAATAGAGATAAAATTAATCACTAACCTTTGATGATCTTCATCAGATGACACTCATAGGACTTCATGTTACACAATACATATATGTTTTGTTTAAAAAATCAATAACGTGCCAATATACATTGGCGCGTTATGTTCAATAGTTCCAAAAACATCCGGTGATTTTGCAGAGAGCCACATCAATTTGTTTATGAAAATACAAGTGTTATGCATGAAACTTCAGATACACTTCTTCTTAATGCAACCGCTGTGTCAGATTTCAAAAAAGCTTTACGGAAAAAGCAAACCATGCTATAATCTGAGTACAGTGCTCAGACACAAAAACAAGCCGTACAGATACCCTCCATATTGTGCAGTCAACATTAGTCAAAAATAGCTTTATAAATATTCACTTTGATGATCTTCATCAGAATGCACTCCGAGGAATCCATTCGATAATGTCCAAATAGCTACTTTTGTTAGCGCGTTTTGTAAACAAATCCAAAGTCAAGAAGGAGCAGACGAAATGTCAAAAAGTTCCGTTACAGTCCATAGAAACATGTCAAACAATGTATAGAATCATATCAATCAATCTTTAGGATGTTTTTAACATAAATCTTCAATAATATTCCAACCGGAGAACTCCTTTGTCTGTAGAAAAGCAATGGAACAGAGATCGCTCTCACGTGAACGAGCATCACGAGCTCAAAGCATTCTGCCAGACCTCTGACTCATTCCCCTCTCATTCGCCGCCACTTCACAGTAGAAGCATCAAACTAGGTTCTAAAGACAGTTGACATCTAGTGGAAGCCTTTGGAAGTGCAACATGACCAATATCCCACTATCTTCAATAGGGAATGAGTTGAAAAACGACCAACCTCAGATTTCCCACTTCCTGGTTGGATTTTTTCTAATGTTTTTGCCTGCCATATGAGTTCTGTTATACTCACAGACATCATTCAAACCGTTTTAGAAACTTCAGAGTGTTATCCAAATATACTAATAATATGCATATATTAACAACTGGGACTGAGTAGCAGACAGTTTACTCTGGATACCTCTGGGCACTGCAAAAATCCCTAAAGCTGGAGACTCTTACCTCCCTCACGAGCTTTAAGCACCAGATGTCAGAGAAGCTCACAGATCACTGCACCTGTACATAGTTCATCTGTATATAGCCAATCCAATCTACCTCATCCCCATACTGTATTTATTTATTTATCTTGCTCCTTTGCAACCCAGTATCTCTAACTTGCACATTCATCTTCTGCACATTCTACCATTCCAGTGTTTAATTGCTATATTGTAATTACTTCACCACCATGGCCTATTTATTGCCTTACCTCCCTTATCCTACCTCCTTTGCACATGCTGTATATAGATTTTTCTACTGTATTATTGATTGTATGTTTGTTAATTCCATGTGTAACTCTGTGTTGCTGTATGTGTCAAACTGCTTTGCTTTATCTTGGCGAGGTTGCAGTTGCAAATGAGAACTTGTTCTCAACTAGCCTACCTGGTAAAATAAAGGTGAAATTTAAAAAAATATTTTAACAAAATAGTTTGCCAGCAACACTTGTCTTACTAGACAAGGCTAGCGAGTTGGCTAGCCATGCACAGAATACTACATATTGCCTATCAAGCCATTAGCATTCTAACAAATGCTAGCAAGGAAAGTAGCCAAACTGGATGGAAGTGAGCAAACCTCAGTCAACCAATCATACCATCTGACACTCATTTCAGAAATGAGGAGGTGTGTAACATTTTCCATTGCCCTCCACTAAAGCCAATGCGTATATCACTTGTCTTTTCTACCAAAAATCTGTCTTAAGCATAGGTAAAAGATCTGAAGATCTTGAATAGTTAATAGACTCCAAGCTACTGTATACCTACTATTATGTTGAAAAGCACTGTGATTAAAAGAAAAAGCACACAGGTGTTGGTTCTGAAAGCCAACTTTGATATTATGATTGTAGAGGAAGGCCTATCTAAACCATAAACATACCATTGGGGAAGTTACTGGCTACGCACAAGGATTTAGTCAGAGTTTAATGCATGTGACACATTAAACACATCTAATAAAAAAAGAAGAAGAATGGAATCTAAATTGAAAATGTGACACTTCTCCCAAGAGGTATACTTCCCTACAGATAGATAAGACGTAAATCCACACAACAGCTTTAATTTGTAATTGTGAATAAAAAATGGCCACCAGCGTTTAAGAGCTTAGACCTGGAGAGAGCTGGGCCTGGTATAATGCAGCCAGTGAGCAGTATATTGCAGTGGCTGATTCACAGCTGCTGAGGGTCATCAAAGTGAGTTATCCTGTTCTCCAAATGACTTTCTGCCGCCTTTAATGGCCCCGTGAGCGAACACAGTGGCCTCCTTCCCTAACTCAACCTACCCATCCTGTCGCTCTCCTAATTAAGAGATCCAAGATATGTGACCCTTTCAGGCAAGGATCCAAATAACTCAATTATGGGTCCCTGCAGGGATGGCAAGACTGGGCATGATCAATGTGTCCAGGAGGTCCTGGGAGGGCTCTGTGTTCGTTCTCCCCATAATGTCACTTTTAGATGATGTGGACCGTCGTGCTGTGTCCATAATGGTAACAGACAAATAAGATGGACATACAGATCTCTATAAGATCTCTTGGCTTTTTCAACCAGAATAAAGTCTGGATATGCTGTCTGCTTTTTCAGGGAAAGACACTGAAAATGGCTATATGCTCCTCATACGTAGCTGTAGTGTGAGACAATCCCCTTTGTTGGCATTATCATTTTTCGCCCCATACTTAAATCGGCATATCAGCATATGAGGTATCTCAACTTTGCATGGTGACGGTTTTGGGATACAAGGCCTCTGTCTGTCTGAAACCCTTAAAAACAAACAAATGGGAAACTTTCTCAGTTCTGAAGCCACTCAGCCCATACACATTAATCCAGTCACTTTCCCCAGAGCCACCTCTCTTAAAAGTTTCAGCAATGGTCGGGACTGCTTTTGCTCATTTGTGGTGATACTGTAAAAACAATCTGGGTCCCTCAGAGATGGGTGAATGAGACACGTCCTGTAGCCAGGCCATTTGTCCTCCAAACATGATTTTGATGGAATATGGCCCATCCTCAAGGACTTGAGGATGTGCACTCATGAGGGACATAGTACCATTTTCTGTTTATCATTGAACATCACATTCGAGTAATGTGCGCACATCCCGAAATCAACAAGCTCTGTAGCAGGATAGCTAATGCTGGGACCTTGACAAACTTAACAGTGAGCGAGTGATGACCATGAAAACATGCAGAACTGATGGCTATGTTCAACAATTATATTATTCTTCTATTACTCTATTTGTGATATTTCACTTTGCCTCGCTGGATTTCTAGGTAATCAATCCTCTGATGACATCTGTAATGTTGTAGACGATAAGCATGTGATTACGTGTTTGTTAACTTGCACGAACTGCATTTGAAATTGCATGTGATTGTATCCACTGCTAGGTACACAAAGAAGTTTTGGAGGTGCGCATGGAACTTTTCATGATACGGACAGGAAATGGGTCTATATACGAATGAGCATCCTTTATGATATCAGAATAAACTTTTGTTCAAATGCAGTAAGCTCAGTCAGCCATTTAAAAGGTCAAATCTTTTGTGAGGAGACAATCTTTGCAGACCGCAACAGCCTCCTAACCTTCACGCCCTTCTTCACACACCGATTTAAGGCATGGTACAGTACCAGAGACTGACGTTCACAGCAAAAAAATTCACAGCACACGAATTGAGGGCCCCAGATGCTTTCAAACATAGTCTGCTGCTACAGGCTACCATGCCATCCAAGGGTCATTACCATAATACATACAGTACACCAGGGTCTATCAGAGAAGACAACATGGATCATTGCTGAATATGAGTCAGGGCACGAAACTCCCAGTCTTTCATTGTCAAGGCTAACGCTAATTCCTTATGCTGACCATGTAGTTATTCAGTGGCAGAGGAGTCAGTGACACAACCACAGAATAAATATTCTCAAGTAGAAGCCATGGGTCTGTGATTCATTTACTATAATCACACCATCACTCCTGTCCCTCTGCTAGTAAGCCCTCTGTCTTTTTCAAGGAGTCATCCTGAGCAAGTGAGCGACTGAGAACTATCAAGCCCCAAAATGGCTGCTGAGGGGGCCAAAAGCCACTCCTCTATTGGTTGTCCCCTCTTCAGTTACAAAGTAGTGAGTCAAATGTTGTAGGGCCTATATCATAAGTTGAAAGTCACTGTGCCTCTGTTAGAAGTAGACTAAACTGCCTGATCTGTTTCAAAAGAAGCCATTTATGATCCAAGTTCCTTCTCAAGATGAGTAGGCTATAGGCAGCAGTAGAAGTTATGTAGTTATTTTGATGGCTGTAGTAGTCTTTGTTGTTTTGGCCACTGGTCAAGCCATACTCATTGTAACTGGCAGCTCTGTGGTGGCTCTCTGCTCAGGGCCTTGGGGCCTTACATAACATGCCAGGGGGAGAGTGAAGAAATTAGCTTTCAGCAGAGTCGCTGTGTCACTCCATTCATTTGGGCTGACTCAGCTGGCAAACACACACAAACATGAGCACACACACACACACACACTCAAACCTTCCTCTCCTCCTTCTCCTGACGGACAGCAAAACGTTGAGACTGAGGTCCTAGCAGCGACCAGACCCTTTCCCATGGTCCTTAAGAGGACTTGGCGACTGCCTGAGTTGACTGTGTGTGTGTGTGTGTGTGTGTGTGTGTGTGTGTGTGTGTGTGTGTGTGTGTGTGTGTGTGTGTGTGTGTGTGTGTGTGTGTGTGTGTGTGTGTGTGTGTGTGTGTGTGTGTGTGTGTGTTTGTTTGTGTGTGTGTGTGTCTTCACAGGGAAGTGGTAAGGCAAACATGTCTTCCAGTCACAGCAGTGACTTCAATCACCATTACCAGCAAATGGAGATCAAGTAAACATTTACAAGTACAGCACTTCTTATCTCTATGTACACAATGATACACTATGCAGTAAATACTACTGTGACCCAAAACAGAGACTAATGTTTCCTGTATAAACATTTTCATTAATTAAACAGATGCAACTTTGAGCGTTACTCAAATATACATTTTATTTACAGCAGCATAAAAAAAAGAAACATAAAAAAACCTGACAGCATGACACATTCAGGATAATAATTTAAATGTAATCTTGGTTCAACCAGAACTAAAGTCTTGTGTAATTGGTCAGATGCTCAATTAAGTTCTGGGTCCATATGTGTTAATTAAGAGAAGAGGAACCGTAACAAAGAGCACCACCCTCTCTCTTTGCGATTCACCGGCAAGTCTATGGGCCAAATGTCCCCCCCCCCTTCCGAAACTCAAAAGATGCTAACACCTGTGAAATCGTGATTTGTCCAAAGCACCGGAACTAATGCTGCTCGTTATCACACGCATCCCATTGTATTCAAATTGGGATATTGATATGGGTGAACTGTAAAACACCTCTCAAAGTGTGAGTTCAGAAAACGTTCAGGATTCAGCAGCATGTTTTTTTCAATGTAATGGTAAGTTCACATGGTTCTGGTAAATTCCAGAACTTCCAGATGAACTTTTATGACGTGGGTGTCAACATTGAAATACTGTTATGAACTTGAGTGAAGACCCAAACGCGGTTTTAACAGAAAACAGAGTTCTTTAATAAAAACAGGAATGGCATAAATCCTCTTCCAACGTAGTCAATGGAACAAAAGAACGTAGTATAATGCAGGTTGCACCTGCCATGCAGACTCCGACAGGACAGGACAAGGAGGAAGCAAACGAGACGACAGCTTGCTTCTGGCATCAAAAAACACAAACAAGAATCAGACACTGAAAGTAGCAGGAACAGAGAAAGAAATAGAGACCTAATCAGAGGGGGAAGAGAGAACAGGTGGGGAAAGAGAGAATGAGCTAGTTAGGAGAAATGTAGAACAGCTGAGGGATGAGAGACAGAGAAGGTAACCTAAAAAGACCAGCAGAGAGAGAGAATGAAGAGAAAGGACAGGAACAGACATAACAAGACATGACAGTACCCCCCCACTCACCGAGCGCCTCCTGGCGCACTCGAGGAGGAAACCTGGCGGCAACGGAGGAAATCATCGATCAGCGAACGGTCCAGCACGTCCCGAGAGGGAACCCAACTCCTCTCCTCAGGACCGTACCCCTCCCAATCCACTAGGTACTGATGACCACGGCCCCGAGGGCGCATGTCCAAAATCTTACGAACCCTGTAGATGGGTGCGCCCTCGACAAGGATGGGGGGAGGGATGAGCGGGGGCGCGAAGAACGGGCTTAACACAGGAGACATGGAAGACCGGGTGAACGCGACGAAGATAGCGCGGGAGAAGAAGTCGCACTGCGACAGGATTAATGACCTGGGAAATACGGAACGGACCAATGAACCGCGGGGCCAACTTGCGAGAAGCTGTCTTAAGGGGAAGGTTTCGGAAAACATTCTCGATAATGATCTGAGCCGTCTCCTTAGCAGAAGGGAGCTTATCGAGAGGAATGAAATGAGCCGCCTTAGAGAATCTATCGACAACCGTAAGAATAACTGTCTTCCCCGCTGATGAAGGCAGTCCGGTGATAAAATCTAAAGCGATGTGAGACCACGGTCGAGAGGGAATGGGAAGCGGTCTGAGACGGCCGGCAGGAGGAGAGTTCCCAGATTTAGTCTGCGCGCAGACCGAACAAGCGGCGACAAATCGACGCGCGTCACGTTCCCGAGTGGGCCACCAGAAACGCTGGCGAATGGAAGCGAGCGTACCCCGAAGGCCGGGGTGGCCGGCTAACTTGGCAGAGTGGGCCCACTGAAGAACGGCCGGACGAGTAGGAACGGGAACGAACAGAAGGTTCCTAGGACAAGCTCGCGGTGACGGAGTGTGAGCGAGTGCTTGCTTTACCTGCCTCTCAATTCCCCAGACAGTCAACCCGACAACACGCCCCTCAGGGAGAATCCCATCGGGGTCGGTGGAGACCTCAGAAGAACTGAAGAGACGAGATAAAGCATCAGGTTTGGTGTTTTTTGAGCCCGGACGATAAGAAATAACAAACTCGAAACGAGCGAAAAACAGAGCCCAACGAGCCTGACGCGCATTAAGTCGTTTGGCTGAACGGATGTACTCAAGGTTCCTATGGTCAGTCCAAACGACAAAAGGAACGGTCGCCCCTCCAACCACTGTCGCCATTCGCCTAGGGCTAAGCGGATGGCGAGCAGTTCGCGATTACCAACATCATAGTTACGTTCTGACGGCGATAAGCGATGAGAGAAAAACGCGCAAGGATGGACCTTGCCGTCAGAGAGAGCGCTGAGAAAGAATGGCTCCCACGCCCACCTCTGACGCGTCAACCTCAACAACAAACTGTCTAGAGATGTCAGGTGTAACAAGAATAGGTGCGGATGTAAAACGATTCTTAAGAAGATCAAAAGCTCCCTGGGCGGAAACGGACCACTTAAAGCACGTCTTAACAGAAGTAAGGGCTGTGAGAGGAGCTGCCACCTGACCGAAATTACGGATGAAACGACGGTAGAAATTAGCGAAGCCCAGAAAGCGCTGCAGCTCGACGCGTGACTTAGGAACGGGCCAATCAATGACAGCCTGGACCTTAGCGGGATCCATCTTAATGCCCTCAGCGGAAATAACGGAACCGAGAAAAGGGACAGAGGCGGCATGAAAAGTGCACTTCTCAGCCTTCACATAAAGACAGTTCTCCAAAAGGCGCTGGAGGACGCGTCGCACGTGCTGAACATGAATCGAGAGAGACGGTGAAAAAATCAGGATATCATCCATGTAAACGAAAACAAAAATGTTCAGCATGTCTCTCAGGACGTCGTTAACTAGTGCCTGAAAGACAGCTGGAGCGTTAACGAGGCCGAAAGGAAGAACCCGGTATTCAAAGTGCCCTAACGGAGTGAAACGCACTCGTCCCCCTCCCTGATGCGCACGAGATGGTAGGCGTTACGAAGGTCCAATTTGGTGAAAAACCTGGCTCCCTGCAGGATCTCGAAGGCTGAAGACATAAGAGGAAGCGGATAACGATTCTTAACTGTTATGTCATTCAGCCCTCGATAATCCACGCATGGGCGCAGGGACCCGTCCTTCTTCTGAACAAAAAAACCCCGCGCCGGCGGGGGAGGAGGAGGAGACTATGGTACCGGCGTCGAGCGAAACCCGACAAATAATCCTCGAGAGCCTTACGTTCGGGAGCCGACAGAGAGTATAATCTACCCCGGGGGGGAGTAGTTCCCGGAAGGAGATCAATACTACAGTCATACGACCGGTGTGGAGGGAGAGAAGTGGCCTTGGAACGACTGAACACCGTGCGCAGATCGTGATACTCCTCCGGCACCCCTGTCAAATCGCCAGGCTCCTCCTGTGAAGAAGAGACAGAGGAAACAGGAGGGATAGCAGACATTAAACAGGTTACATGACAAGAAACATTCCAGGATAGGATAGTATTACTAGACCAATTAATAGAAGGGTTATGGCGCACTAGCCAGGGATGACCCAAAACAACAGGTGTAAAAGGTGAACGAAAAATTAAAAAAGAAATGGTTTCGCTATGATTACCAGAGACAGTGAGGGTTAAAGGCAGCGTCTCACGCTGAATCTTGGGGAGAGAACTACCATCTAAAGCGAACAAGGCCCTGGGCTCCCTAACTGTCTGAGAGGAATGTCATGTTCCCGAGCCCAGGTCTCGTCCATAAAACAGCCCTCCGCCCCAGAGTCTATCAAGGCACTGCAGGAAGCAGATGAACCGGGCCAGCGGAGATGGACCGGAAAGGTAGTGCGTGATCCAGAAGGAGAGGCCTGAGTAGTTGCGCTCACCAGTAGCCCTCCTCTTACTGATGAGCTCTGGCTTTTACTGGACATGAGGTGACAAAATGACCAGCGGAGCCGCAGTAGAGACAGAGGCGATTGGTGATTCTCCGTTCCCTCTCCTTGGCCGAGATGCGAATACCCCCAGCTGCATAGGCTCAGCATCCGAGCCGGCGGGGAGGGTGGCAGTGATGCGGCAGGTGGCAGTGATGTGGAGAGGGGAGCAACGGAGAACGTGAGCTCCTTTCCACGAGCTCGGCGACGAAGATCAAACCGTCGCTCTATGCGAATAGCGAGAGCTATTAAGGAGTCCAGACTGGAAGGAACCTCCCGGGAGAGGATCTCATCCTTAACCTCGACGTGGAGACCCTCCAGAAAACGAGCGAGCAAAGCCGGCTCGTTCCAGTCACTAGAGGCAGCGAGTGCGAAACTCAATAGAATAATCCGTTATGGATCTATTCCCCTGACATAGGGAAGACAGGGCCCTGGAAGCCTCCTCGCCAAAAACAGAACGGTCAAAAACCCGTATCATCTCCTCCTTAAAGTCCTGATACTGGTTAATACGCTCAGCCCTCGCCTCCCAGACTGCCGTGCCCCACTCACGCGCCCGTCCGGTAAGGAGAGAAATGACATGGAGTAAGTGTTGGGCTGGAGAGAGAACACCACATCACACTGAGTGAGGAATGAGCGGCACTCAGTGGGCTCCCCAGAGTAACACGGCGGGTTGTTGATCCTGGGCTCCGGAGACTCGGAAACCCTGGAAGTGGGCGGTGGATCGAGGTGGAGTTGGTGAACCCGTCTTGTGAGGTCGGAGACTTGGACGGCCAGGGTCTCAACGGCATGTTGAGCAGCAGACAATTCCTCCTCGTGTCTGCCTAGCATCGCTCCCTGGATCTCGACGGCGGAGTGAAAAGGGTCCGGAGCCGCTGGGTCCATTCTTGGTCTGATTCTTCTGTTATGAACTTGAGTGAAGACCCAAACGCGGTTTTAACAGAAAACAGAGTTCTTTAATAAAAACAGGAATGGCATAAATCCTCTTCCAACGTAGTCAATGGAACAAAAGAACGTAGTATAATGCAGGTTGCACCTGCCATGCAGACTCCGACAGGACAGGACAAGGAGGAAGCAAACGAGACGACAGCTTGCTTCTGGCATCAAAAAACACAAACAAGAATCAGACACTGAAAGTAGCAGGAACAGAGAAAGAAATAGAGACCTAATCAGAGGGGGAAGAGAGAACAGGTGGGGAAAGAGAGAATGAGCTAGTTAGGGGAAATGTAGAACAGCTGAGGGATGAGAGACAGAGAAGGTAACCTAAAAAGACCAGCAGAGAGAGAGAATGAAGAGAAAGGACAGGAACAGACATAACAAGACATGACAAATACATTTTTGAGCAGACAAATCTGTGAAAATGCTCTTCGTCCAAATTTTGCACAAACTGTTTAAGATGGTTTTCTTGTTGAGAAGACATAATATTTACAACCAACTTTACCAACCAACCAGGGAAATATGTCATGTTATGTTGTCTATTTTGATCAACCAAAAATGACATCAATAAGACGTGTCAGATTTGCCTATTGGGCTAGATCCCTACCTGTCTTGACCTGGGCTCAAACCAGGTGGCTCGAAACAAAAACACTTCATACTCAAGGAGTTCTCATTCAAGGGTTTTTCATTATTTGTACTATTTCCTACATTGAAGAATAATAGTGAAGATATCAAAACTATTAAATAACACACATGGAATTCTGTAGTAACAAAAAAAATGTTACATTTTTTTGATATTCTTCAAAGTAATCACCCTTTGCCTTAATGACAGCTTTGCACACTCTTGGCATTCTCTCAACTAGCTTCACGTCCAACTCATCCCAAACCATCTCAGTTGGGTTGAAGTCAGGTGATTGTGGAGACTAGGTTATCTGATGCAGCACTCCATCACTCTCCTTCTTGGTCAAATAGCCCTTACTCGGCCTGGATGTGTGTTGGGTCATTTTCCTGTTGAAAAACAAATGATAGTCCCACTAAGCGCAAACCAGATGGGATGGCGTAACTCTGCAGAATGTTGTGGTAGCCATTCTGGTTAAGTGTGCCTTGAATTCTAAATAAATCATAGACAGTGTCACCAGCAAAGCACCCCCACACCATCACACCCCCTCCTCCACGCTTCACGGTGTGAACCACACATGTGGAGATCATCTGTTCACCTACACTGCGTCTCACAAAGACACGGTGGTTGGAACCAAAAATCTCTAATTTGGACTCATCAGATCAAAGGACAGATTTCCACTGGTCTAATGTCCATTGCTCATGTTTCTTGGACCAAGCAAGTCTCTTCTTCTTATTGGTGTCCTTTAGTAGTGGTTTCTTTGCAGCAATTCGACCATGAAGACCTGAGTCTCTTCTAAACAGTTGATATTGAGATGTGTCTGTTACTTGAACTCTGTGAAGCATTTATTTGGGCTGCAATCTTAGGTGCGGGTAACTCTAATGAATTATCCTCTGCAGCAGAGGTAACTCTGGGTCTTCATTTCCTGTGGTGGTCCTCATGAGAGCCAGTTTCATCATAGCGCTTGATGGTTTTTGCGACTGCACATGAAGAAACTTTTAACGTTCTTGAAATTTTCCACATTGACTGACCTTCATGTCTTAAAGTAATGATGGACTGTTGTTTCTCTTTGCTTATTTGAGCTGTTCTTGCCATAATATGGACATCGCATTTGACCAATTAGGGCTATCCTTTGTGTACCAACCCTACCTTGTCACAACACAACTGATTGGCTCAAACACATTAAATTCCACAAATGAACTTTTAACAAGGCACATCTGTTAATTGGGGCAGCAGGTAGCCTAGTGGTAAGAGCGTTGGGCCAGTAACTGAAAGGTTGCTAGATTGAATCCCCGAACGGACAAGGTAGAAATCTGTTCTGCCCCTGAACAAGGCAGTTACAAGGCAGTTAACCCACTGTTCCTAGGCTGTCATTATAATTAATAATTTATTCTTAACTGACTTGCCTAGTTAAATAAAAAATGTAAATGCATTCCAGGTGACTACCTCATGAAGCTGGTTGAGAGAATGCCAAGATGCGCAAAGCTGTTATCAATGCAAAGGGTGGCTACTTTGAAGAATCTCAAATATGTTCGCACTACTATATGATACCATAAGTGTTATTTCATAGTTTTAATGTATTCACTATTATTCCACAATGTAGAAAATACTAAAAATAAAGAAAAACCCTTGAATGAGTAGGTGTGTCCAAACCTTTGACTGGTACTGTATATTGTAGAAAGCAGGTGCTTCCACACAGGTGTGGTTCCTGAGTTAATTAAGCAATTAACATCCCATCATGTGGTGTATAAAAATGCCCAGTTGCCCAATAGAGATCCAGACACTTGAAGAATCTATGCAAAGGCGCATTGAAGCGGTTCTGAAGGCTAGTGGTGGCCCAACGCCCTATTAAGAGACTTTATGTGGGTGTTTATTTTATTTTGGCAGTCACCTGTAGCTAGCAATTATAGTTAGTGAGTTTCTTCCTGCCCTTTTAGTCTGTAATTTACTGTGTGGGTGTACACTCACATTTCACATTACCTACAGAGTATCCCTGGACAGGGAACCTCTAACCAATAAGGCCACTCTAGTATTTATATGTATATGTCCCCATCCTAGCCCGGCCCAGTTTGGAATGTGCTGTGCTAGCTCTTCCCCTTCTCTTTAGAAATGTACTCGCTAGCACCTGCAATCCCCATCCATCCACATAAGACTTGGAGTGTGTGTGTGTGTGTGTGTGTGTGTGTGTGTGTGTGTGTGTGTGTGTGTGTGTGTGTGTGTGTGTGTGTGTGTGTGTGTGTGTGTGTGTGTGTGTGTGTTGTATGGTAGAGCGTTGTGCGTGCATGGTGGCACCATGGGGATGTTTCATTGCGGAGCTGAGTTCGGGGAGAAAAATACACACAGACGCACACAGACGGCCCCCTCAATGGGCCCTCGGCTCTGGCCCCTCAATAATAGATTGACAGGTGGTTCATAACACATTGCAGGTGAACATAAATATTTCAAGACCCTTTTACGCAAGCCTCTCACTTTGTAGAAACCAGATGGACTGTGTTTGTGAGATTGTGTTTTCGCAATATTTGTTTTTTTTACATTTGCAAAAGTACTGTCTTTGGCGGTTGCTCCGGCAACAAGCAAGCTCACATAAAAGAAGTACTACAGTTTACTATAGAATACTATAGTACTTACTATATAATTATATAGTACTCTGCAGTAAAACTGTAGTATACTGTAGAAAACTATACTACACACTGCAGTATCCCTGGATTGTGCAGTGCTTACTAAAAGTTTTTGTAGTATACTGTAGAATACTATACTCATACTGTAGTATCCCTCGATCGTGTAGTGCTTACTATATAATTTTGTAGTATACTGTAGAATACACTACACACTGTAGTACCTATCAGTCAATACCGTTTTTCTCAATCGTATCCAAGCAATCTGTGTATCTTTGTTGAAACGTATCTATAGCAGAACAGCACTGTTCAAATGCTCAAATACATTTACAGAACTTCTGATAATTTTCTTGCATTAGTGAATACAAAATTCACTGTTAATGAAGTGTTCTGTTCACAGAATATAACATCGCTTTCATCAAAAGAGAAATATGTGCAATTGTGATCAATGCTACAGAAAATCAGTAAAATATTACTGCACAAAATTCTAAATCATTACTGCACAACATTCTAAATCATTCTATCAGTGTCATACCATGTACAATATATGGAAAGAGGGGATTGTCACTGTTGTGATTTTATACAATATTGCGGAAATGCTGAGATGCAGAGAATGCAGTTGGTCACTTCTAAGTAACTTTGGATTACTCCTAAGTCATCATCTTCAACATTATGGGTACTGTTGCTGTGCACCAATGGAAAGTCTAAAGAGCAATGAGCAAACCAGCCCTTGTATTGAATATATGGAATAGGATTGTGATGATACCGATGAATGAATCCTGCAGACAATGTGCTTTTAATTTAAAAAAATTATCAGGAACACAACTTCATTTAATGTGCATGAAATTGTTTGTTTGACTCTGCATAAAAGGAGAGTAATTGCCCATAATTCTGTACCTTTGGATAGTTATTCTTCCAATTATGATCATCATGATTTAGTGACTGCAAAGAAAATGTATTGAACTACTGGACATTTTGTCTGCTTGAACTCAAGAGATAAGCATGATTGCATTCATCTTTTCGCAGGCAGTCATGTTCTTTTGTTAAATCTATTTGTAAGTTTGATGGTATAATGTAGTTTTGATGAATGTATTTATGTTTCGAGAAGGCAAAAACATTTTGAAAATGCATTTATTGTTTTGCAAAAGGCCACAGAATTCTGTGTCTTGTGGATTCTGTTTTGAAAATTGACAACATTGTTCCAAAAATAATGCTTGTACCCAATTATGAAAAACTGTAATACCACTCACTTACTATTGCATTTTGTACTACACTGCAATAGACTGTGCTATAAGACAGGGTACTATAGCACATACTTTAGTTTACCGTAGTATACCATGGTGCGTACAAGCTAGGTCTACAAATAAATGTCTGACATTATTGACACCCTTGATAAAGATGAGCAATGATGACTGTATAAAATACATAATTCAATACTGAGCTATATTTTATGCTGAAAAATATTGGGAAATTATATTATTTTATAGTAATACAAGTGCTAACATGATTACGTGATAATCCTGAATAAATCCTGAATAATGATAAGTGAGAAAGTTACAGCGGGTCAAAATCATACCCCAAGACATTCTATCCTCCCCTGTTATTGGTAATGGTGAGAGGTTAGCATGTCTTGGGGGTATGATCGTTGTCCCTGATTGTTGTCCCTCTGTAACTTTCTCACTCATCATTATTCCCAATTTATTCAGGATTATCCGTCATCATGGTTACATTCATGTAGAAGTGTTTGAAACATATTATATACAGTACTTATTTACAATGAAAGTGACTCCAAAATGATTTATTTTTCCCTCTACCTTTTTGAGAGAAAAAATATGACTTGTTAAACAACATCTCTTTCTCTGAGCTGTTGTATTAGTGCACTCTTAGAAAAAAGGGCTCCAAAAGGGTCTGCGGCTGTCCCCATAGGAGAACTGTCACGCCCTGATCTGTTTCACCTGTCCTTGTGCTTGTCTCCACCCCCCTCCAGGTGTCGCCCATCTTCCCCACTAATCCCCTGAGTTTTAATCCTGTGTTTTCTGTCTATCTGTGCCAGTTCATCTTGTTTGTCAAGCTTACCAGCGTTTTTTAGAATGTGGGGTTCGCATCCCACATCCTACTTAACCTTTTTACCTCCAGGGTCAAAAAAATGTAGGATGCTGAAGACAAAAGATTATCATAGGCTGTACTAAAAATAAGGAATTATTTGAACAACAATGGAAAGATACTGTGGCTTCACAAGTTATTTTACAATCATAGCCCGGATTCAATTTTGTGCCTATGCTGGTGTCTAATCCCAAATCCCGGTCCCTACCGGCTGAGCTGTTGTTCAGGTGCTGTAAACTGATAAAAAATCTAACTACATTGGTAAATAGGGTGTCAATGTTTGAAAGCAAATAGGGTGTCGTTGTTTGAAAGCAACTTTGCATCGAAAACAACACTGGCATCACACCGAAATCAGTGGGATCTCGCATTTTGCAACACAGAGTTAGAAAAAGCATGTGATCAAAGGAAGCTTCAGACATCGTTGATCACGTGCTACTGTTACTTTGAAACTATCTGTTAATGCTTTGAAATGAGCAACACATTTATTTATTTTTACAAACAAAACTTTTACTTAAGACTGTGGCTCCATTGCATGATTTAGGATGTAAAATAAACAACTGAACAGCCTATGATTATCAAAACTCATAATTTAAAAGTTAGAAATACAATGTAGCCAGTGTTTCACAGAAAATAAAAATAATATGGTGATTTGATCCTGTGCCACCACAAGGCAAGAGACTCAATCACCACTGCTCTAAAGGCAGAGCAATCCAAGATGGCGTAGCAATCAGACGTCTTCGTCTTGTCGTGTCCCATGTATATAATTGTTTTATATATTTTTCTTTGCATATCTCTTTTTTATATATTTTTTTCTAAACCTGAACTTCAAAATACTCTCCTGCAACCCGCCTCACCCAATGTGGTGTGGATCTGTTTTTCTAAAGTATTTTTTATTTACCTAGAATCCAGAATCACCCAACAGAAGCTAGCCAGCTCCCTAGCTACTAGCTATTAGTCAGCTAACCACTGCTCGCAGTCATCAGCTAACGTTAAGCTCGGAAAGCTCTCGCCTGTTTGTACAACGCGACTCAAACCAGGGAATACCGGACCTATTTTCTCTCCATATCCCCGGATTCCTACTGCAAATTCTGGACATTCGCCTGGATCATCGCAGCTAGCTAGCTGCTATCCGAGAGACTACTCCTGGCTAACGTCGGTCACGAAGCAAGCACCAATTAGCCTGGAGCAAGCCCATGCTAAGCCCTTTCTCCTGGCTAGCTAAAGAGGCCCATCAGCCACTCCTGGGCTACAATACCCGGACCCCTTCTACTGCCGGTACGGGGCACGGAACCCCGCCGATCCTTCACGACTGGAATACGACACAATCTGCTAGAGGTGATACTCAACTGGCCTCTACATCGCGACGTCCCCTAAATGCCCATCTGCTAGCCGCGGCCCACTAGCTGTCTAGAGCATATTGGACTGTTAGCTGTATAGATCCATCGGCCAATTTCTTGGGCCACTATACCTATTTTGCCAATTGAAATTGGACCCCTCTGCAACTTGAAACCCTACTAATCCATCACGACTGGTCTATCGACGTCACCGCACGCAGAGGCTAAAACAGACTTTCCTCCGTCGAGACGTCCCTCTAAGGTCCTTCTGCTAGCTTGCTAGCCCCGGCCTGCTAGCTGTCTGAATCGCCGTGTCTCCAGCCGGCCCAACCACTCACTGGACAACTAATGATCACCCGGCTATGCATGCATCTCCCTAATATCAATATGCCTTGTCCATTACTGTCCTGGATAGTGATTATTGTCTTATTTCACTGTAGAGCCTCTAGCCCTGCTCAATATGCCTTAACCTACCATGTCGATCCACCTCCCACATATGCAGTGACATCACCTGGTTTAAACGTCTCTAGTGAAAATATCTCTCTCATCATTCCTCATTGCCTAGGTTTACCTCCAATGTACTCACATCCTACCATACCTCTCTGTCTGTACATTATGGCTTGAATCTATTCTATCGCGCCCAGAAACCTGCTCCTTTTACTCTCTGCTCCGAACGCACCTGACGACCAGTCCTGACAGCCTTTAGCCATACCCTTATCCTACTCCTCCTCTGTTCCTCTGATGATGTAGAGGTTAATCCAGGCCCTGCCGTGCCTACCTCCACTCCTACTCCCCAGGTGTTCTCATTTGTTGACTTCTGTAACTGTAATAGCCTTGGTTGCATGCATGTTAACATTAGAAGCCTCCTGCCTAACTTTGTTTAATTCACTGCTTTAGCCCACTGTGCCAAACCGGATGTCCAAGCCTTGTCTGAATCCTGCCTTAGGAAGACCACCAAAAACACTGAAATTTCCAACCCTAACTTTAACATTTTCCGACACAGAACTGCCAAAGGGGGCGGTGTTGCAATCTACTGCAGAGATAGCCTGCAGAGTTCTGTCTTACTATCCAGGTCTGTACCCAAACATTTCGAGCTTCTACTTTTAAAAATCCACCTTTCCAGAAACAAGTCTCTCAGCATTGTCACTTGCTATAGACCACCCTCTGCCCCAGCTGTGCGACATGCTTAACCCCCCGGCCATCCTACAATCAAAGCTAGATGCCCTCAATCTCACACAAATTATCAATGAACCCACCAGGTACAACCCCAAATCCGTAAACACGCACACCCTCATAGATATCATCCTAGCCAACTTGCCCTCCAAATACACCTCTGTTGTTTTCAACCAAGATCTCAGCGATCACTGCCTCATTGCCTGCATCTGTAATGGGTCTGCGGTCAAACGACCACCCCTCATCACTGTCAAACGCTCCCTAAAACACTTCAGCAAGCAGGCCTTTCTAATCGACCTGGCCCGGGTATCATGGAAGGATATTGACCTCATTCCGTCAGTAGAGGATGCCTGGTTATTCTTTAAAAGTGCCTTCCTCATCATCTTAAATAAGCATGCCCCATTCAAAAAAATGTAGAACCAGGAACAGATATAGCCCTTGGTTCTCTCCAGACCTGACTGCCAGTGACCAGCACAAAAACATCCTGTGGCGTTCTGCATTAGCATCAAATATCCCCCGTCATATGCAACTTTTCAGGGAAGTTAAGAACAAATATACACAGGCAGTTAGGAAAGGTAAGGTTAGCTTTTTCAAGCAGAAATTTGCATCCTGTAGCACAAACTCAAAACAGTTCTGGGACACTGTAAAGTCCATGGAGAATAAGAGCACCTCCTCCCAGCTACCCACTGCTCTAAGGCTAGGAAACACTGTTACAACCGACAAATCGACTATAATTGAGAATTTCAATAAGCATTATTTTACGGCTGGCCATGCTTTCCACCTGGCTACCCCGACCCCAATTCTCAGCCGTCCACCCCCCACAGCAACTCGCCCAAGCCTCCCCATTTCTCCTTCACCCAAATCCAGATAACTGAATTTCTGAAAGAGCTGCAAAATCTGGACCCCTACAAATCAGACGGGCTAGACATCCCTAATGTAGACAACCTCTCTTCCTATAATTATCTGCCGAAATTGTTGCAACCCCTGTTCAACCTCTCTTTCGTTTCGTCTAAGATTCCCAAAGATTGGAAAGCTGCCGCGGTCATCCCCCTCTTCAAAGGGGGAGACACTCTAGACCTCTCTTCCTATAATTATCTGCCGAAAAGTTTGCAACCTCTGTTCAACCTCTCTTTCGTTTCTTCTGAGATTCCTAAAAATTGGAAAGCTGCCACGGTCATCCTCCTCTTCATAGGGGGAGACACTCCAGACCCAAACTGCTACAGACCTATATCTATCCTACACTGCCTTTCTAAGGTCTTCGAAGGCCAAGTTAACAAACAGATTACCGACCATTTCAAATCCCACCGTACCTTATCTGCTATACAATCTGGTTTCAGAGCTGGTCATGGGTGCACCTCAGCCATGCTCCAGGTCCTAAACGATATCATAACCGCCATTGATAAGAGACATTACTGTGCAGCCGTATTCATTGACCTCGTTAAGGCTTTCGACTCTGTCAATCACAACATTCTTATTGGCAGACTCAACAGCCTTGGTTTCTCAAATGATTGCCTCGCCTGGTTCACCAACTACTTCTCTGATCGTATGAGTTCAGTGTGTCAAATCGGAGGGCCTGTTGTCCGGACTTCTGGCAGTCTCTATGTGGGTTCCACAGGGTTCAATTCTCAGGCCGACTCTCTACTCTGTGTACATCAATGATGTCGCTCTTGCTGCTGGTGATTCTTTGATCCACGTCTACGCAGACGACACCATTCTGTATACCTCTGTCCCTTCTTTGGACAATGTGTTAACTAACCTCCAGACAAGCTTCAATGCCATACAAATCTCCTTCCGTGGCCTCCAACTGCTCTTTAAATGCAAGTAAAACTAAATGAATGCTCTTCAACTGATCGCTGCCCGCACCAGCCCGCCCGTCCAGCATCACTATTCTGGAATGGGGTGTATCCAGTATCTCCCAGTATCTCTACTTGCACATTCATCCTCTGCACATTCTACCGTTCCAGTGTTTAATTGCTAAATTGTAACTACTTTGTCACCATGGCCTATTTATTGCCTTACCTCCATTATATTTGCACATGCTGTATATAGACTTTTTCTACTTTATTATTGATTGTATTTTTGTTTATTCCAAGTATAACTCTTTGTTATTGTATGTGTCGAACTGCTTTGCTTTATCTTGGCCAGGTCGCAGTTGCAAATCAGAACTTGTTCTCAACTAGCCGACCTGGTTAAATAAAGGTGAAACAAAAAATGAATAAAAGAGCCACCTGCCAGGTGAGAAATACTGTAGAGTATTTAATATGTCGACTCAGCCTGGAAGTAGCATCCAGCAGAAGTCAAAGCTTTGTATGTCATTTATCATGTATTAACTGCTTGTCAAGTTTGGGTTTAAAATAAACGTTTTCAAATCACTTTTATATATTACCAAAACACTTTGGATCAATAATGTGATACCTAGGGACTGTACGTCATTTACAGTGCCTTCAGAAAGTAATCAGACCCCTTGACTTTTTCCACATTTTTGTTACGTTACAGCCTTATTCTAAATTAATTAAAGATTTGTTTCCCTCATCAATCTACACACAATACCACATACTAACAAGGCAAAAATAGATTTGTAGAAATGTTTGTTCATAAAATTAAATATCACATTTACATAAGTATTCAGACCCTCAGACCCTTTGGCAGTGATTACAGCATCAAGTCTTTTTGGGTAAGAAGCTACAAGCTTGGCACACCTGTATTGGGGAGTTTCTCCCATTATTCTCTGCAGATCCTCTCAAGCTCTGTCAGGTTGGATGGAGAGCGTTTGCTGCAGAGCTATTTTCAGGTCTCTCCAGAGATGTTCCATCGGGTTCAAGTCCGGGCTCTGGCTGGGCCACTCAAGAACATTCAGAGACTTGTCCCGAAGCCACTCCTTCGTTGTCTTGGCTGTGTGCTTAGGGTCGCTGTCCTGTTGGAAGGTGAACCCTCACCCCAGTCTGAGGTCCTGAGCACTCTGGAGCAGGTTTTCATCAAGGATCTCGCTGTACTTTGCTCCGTTCATCTTTGTCACCTCCCTGACCAAGGCCCTTCTCCCCCAATTTGCTCAGTTTGGCCGGGAGGCCAGCTCTAGGAAGTTTTGGTGGTTCCAAACTTCTTCCATTTAAGAATGATGTAGGCCACTGTGTTCTTGGGGACCTTCAATGTTGCAGAAATGTTTTGATACCCTTCCCCAGATCTGTGCCTCAACACAATCCTGTCTCTGAGCTCTACGGACAATTCCTTCAACATCATGGTTTGGTTTTTGCTCTGACATGCACTGTCAACTGTGGGACCTTATACAGACAGGTGTGTGCCTTTCCAAATCATGTCCAATCAGTTTTTACCACAGGCGGACTCCAATCAAGTTGTAGAAACATCTCAAGGATGATCAATGGATACAGGATGCACCTGAGCTCAGTTTCTAGTCTCATAGCAAAGGGTCTGAATACTTATGTAAGTAAGGTATCATTTTAAAATGTTCAATACATTTGCAAAAAATTCTAAAAACCTCTTTTTTTTATTTAATCCATTTTAGAATAAGGCTGTAACTTAACAACATTTGGAAAAAGTGAAGGGCTCTGAATACTTTCCGAAGGCATTGTGTAACGTGTGATACCTGGAGAAAATCAGACCTCTCTGAAATAAAAATGGATAGCCCTCCCTTCAGTAAAATATATTTTTTACCTGATCCTCCCTGAACGCTTGAAATAAACAAGTCACCCTCCCCTATACCCAAAATAATAATTAAAACAAAGTGGATAACAGAGAACATGCTTAACATTTACCCTCACTCCTAGGACAGACCAGATCCTTAGATATGCAGTTTTAGAAACTGTTCTTCGTTTTGTAAGCATTACATGGCAAAGTAGCCTGAAGGTTGTGGATTCGCAGACCACCACGGACAACGATAGAAGAGAAAAGATATAAAAGCACTGCATGAATCTATAATCTAATTTGCGCTCCGAGAAAATATAATTTAATCTGTCAAATAGGTAGGCCTACCTCTTATTTCTTGAATAGGAAGAATTAGCCTCCAACACAAAAATCCCTCTTGTTGTTAGCAGCCTAAACCCAAATTAAAATGAAGATTGTTTAAATGAATTATGCCTTCTCAAATTAGCCTACATTCAGCACCCATGCTCGGTCCATCTCCATGGCTGCTGCTTGATAGTAATGTCAATTATGTAAATAACAAGAATATTTCTTATTGTGAGGTCAATAAGTGTGATAAATAGCTTCATTATGGGCAATGAAACATATTGTTTTTATAAAAATCAATTATAGCAGGAGCAAGCTTACCTCCGGTGCTCCTTCTCATCTTTGCGTTCTCCCTCTCAAACTAAACAGGACATTAGTAGGCCTAGTCCACTCACACAGATATTGTATCTTTGGACAAATAAAACAATATTTTTGGAAGAAGTCTTTGACTCAACTCCTGAAGTGCCACAGCACAGTCATTGGTTAGGCAGCAAAAAAGTGTTTACATCAGCGAGAGCAGTGCAGGCTGGGGCTCATGATTAAGAACACCTATTCATTACAGTGTGTAATGCAGTGTAGCCTAGTTTCAATGGCGCCGCAGGGGATGGCTGCCGTTTTATGGGCTCCTAACCAACTGTGCTATTTTGTGTGCTTTTGTACATAATGTTGATGCTACCATCTCTTATGACCGAAAAGAGCTTCTGGATATCAGAACAACGATTACTCACCTCAAACTGGACAAAGATTATTTCTTTGATGAGTCCGACATGAAGGATATACTGCCAAGCCCAAATCCCTGTCATTCACATGAAGACGGAAATACAAGGGGCGGAGATTGGGGTGCTTTGTTAGAATCGAGACTATCTTACCAACGGGACATTAAAATCTCTAATATCTTTTGTTTCACTGAGTCGGGGCTGAACAATGACACAGATAATATACATTTGGCTGGGGTGGCTACTTTGATAAATCTCAAATATAAAATATATTTTGATTGTTTGACACTTTTTTGGTTACTACATGATTCCATATGTGTTATTTCATAGTTTTAATGTCTTCACTATTATTCTACAATGTAGAAAATAGTCCAAATAAAGAAAAACCCTTGAATGAGTAGATGTGTCCAAACTTTTGACTGGTACTGTATTTACTAGGCGGTGTCAGAGGAAGAATTGTCAAAGACTCCACTCACGTGTCATAGACTGTTCTCTCTGCTACCGCACGGCAAGCGGTACCGGAGCGCCAAGTATAGGTCCAAAAGGCTCCTTAACAGCTTCTAACCCCAAGCCATAAGACTACTGAGCATTTTACAATTTACATTGACACCTCCCTTTTTGTTTTTACACTGCTGCTACTTGCTATATTTATCTATGCATAGTCACTTTAGCCCAACCAAGATGTACAAATTATATTGACTAACCTGTACCAAATCAAATCAAATCAAATTTTATTTGTCACATACACATGGTTAGCAGATGTTAATGCGAGTGTTGCGAAATGCTTGTGCTTCTAGTTCCGACAATGCAGTAATAACCAACAAGTAATCTAACTAACAATTCCAAAACTACTGTCTTATACAAACAAGTGTAAGGGGATAAAGAATATGTACATAAAGATATATGAATGAGTGATGGTACAGAGCAGCATAGGCAAGATACAGTAGATGGTATCGAGTACAGTATATACATATGAGATGAGTATGTAAACAAAGTGCATAGTTAAAGTGGCTAGTGATACATGTATTATATAAAGATGCAGTAGATGATATAGAGCACAGTATATACGTAAACATACAGAGCCTTGCGAAAGTATTCGGCCCCCTTGAACTTTGCGAGCTTTTGCCACATTTCAGGCTTCAAACATAAAGATATAAAACTGTATTTTTTTGTGAAGAATCAACAACAAGTGGGACACAATCATGAAGTGGAACGACATTTATTGGATATTTCAAACTTTTTTAACAAATCAAAAACTGAAAAATTGGGCGTGCAAAATTATTCAGCCCCCTTAAGTTAATACTTTGTAGCGCCACCTTTTGCTGCGATTACAGCTGTAAGTCGCTTGGGGTATGTCTCTATCAGTTTTGCACATCGAGAGAAATTTTTTCCCATTCCTCCTTGCAAAACAGCTCGAGCTCAGTGAGGTTGGATGGAAAGCATTTGTGAACAGCAGTTTTCAGTTCTTTCCACAGATTCTCGATTGGATTCAGGTCTGGACTTTGACTTGGCCATTCTAACACCTGGATATGTTTATTTTTGAACCATTCCATTGTAGATTTTGCTTTATGTTTTGGATCATTGTCTTGTTGGAAGACAAATCTCCGTCCCAGTCTCAGGTCTTTTGCAGACTCCATCATGTTTTCTTCCAGAATGGTCCTGTATTTGGCTCCATCCATCTTCCCATCAATTTTAACCATCTTCCCTGTCCCTGCTGAATAAAAGCAGGCTCAAATCATGATGCTGCCACCAACATGTTTGACAGTGGGGATGGTGTGTTGTGGTTGATGAGCTGTGTTGCTTTTACGCCAAACATAACGTTTTGCATTGTTGCCAAAAAGTTCAATTTTGGTTTCATCTGACCAGAGCACCTTCTTCCACATGTTTGGTGTGTCTCCCAGGTGGCTTGTGGCAAACTTTAAACGACACTTTTTATGGATATCTTTAAGAAATGGCTTTCTTCTTGCCACTCTTCCATAAAGGCCAGATTTGTGCAATATACGACTGATTGTTGTCCTATGGACAGAGTCTCCCACCTCAGCTGTAGATCTCTGCAGTTCATCCAGAGTGATCATGGGCCTCTTGGCTGCATCTCTGGTCAGTCTTCTCCTTGTATGAGCTGAAAGTTTAGAGGGACGTGTCAGGATTTGGCCAGGGTTGTTCCGGGTTTTGGTCACTAGATGCCCCCATTGTGCTTTTTGACCTTATGTTTTTTCCCTTGTTCCCCATTATTATTTGCACCTGTGCCTCGTTTCCCCTGATTGTATTTAAACCCTTAGTTTCCCTCAGTTCTGTGCTCTGTGTTTGTATGTTAGCACCCAGCCCTAGTGTTCTGTGTATTCTTGTCGATTCCGGTGGATGCTCTTGTGGAATTCTGTTTTTGTTTTTGAGTATCTCTTGAGGCTTTTTGTGCTATTCCTACCACCTTTTGGATTTGCCATTTTTGTATTTAAGGACTTCTACTTTTTACTTTATTAAATACACCGTCTTAAGTACTGCTGTGTCTGCCTCATCTTCTGGGTTCTGCTGACTATTCGTGGCTCAGTTGGTTAAGTGACTGTTTCTCACTCCGGAGACCCAGGTTCGTAACCGGGTCCTGACAGGACGGCCAGGTCTTGGTAGATTTGCAGTGGTCTGATACTCCTTCCATTTCAATATTATCGCTTGCACAGTGCTCCTTGGGATGTTTAAAGCTTGGGAAATCTTTTTGTATCCAAATCCGGCTTTAAACTTCTTCACAACAGTATCTCGGACCTGCCTGGTGTGTTCCTTGTTCTTCATGATGCTCTCTGCGCTTTTAACGGACCTCTGAGACAATCACAGTGCAGGTGCATTTATACGGAGACTTGATAACACACAGGTGGATTGTATTTATCATCATTAGTCATTTAGGTCAACATTGGATCATTCAGAGATCCTCACTGAACTTCTGGAGAGAGTTTGCTGCACTGAAAGTAAAGGGGCTGAATAATTTTGCACAATTTTTCAGTTTTTGATTTGTTAAAGTTTGAAATATCCAATAAATGTCGTTCCACTTCATGATTGTGTCCCACTTGTTGTTGATTCTTCACAAAAAAATACAGTTTTATATCTTTATGTTTGAAGCCTGAAATGTGGCAAAAGGTCGCAAAGTTCAAGGGGGCTGAATACTTTCGCAAGGTACTATATGAGATGAATAATGTTGGGTATGTAAACATTATATTAGGTAGCATTGTTTAAAGTGGCTAGTGATATATTTTACTTCATTTCCCATCAATTCCCATTATTAAAGTGGCTGGAGTTGAGTCAGTGTGTTGGCAGCAGCCACTCAATGTTAGTGGTTGCGTTTAACAGTCTGATGGCCTTGAGATAGAAGCTGTTTTTCAGTCTCTCGGTCCCAGCTTTGATGCACCTGTACTGACCTCGCCTTCTGGATGATAGCGGGGTGAACAGGCAGTGGCTCGGGTGGTTGTTGTCCTTGATGATCTTTATGGCCTTCCTGTAACATCGGGTGGTGTAGGTGACCTGGAGGGCAGGTAGTTTGCCCCCGGTGATGCGTTGTGCAGACCTCACTACCCTCTGGAGAGCCTTACGGTTGTGGGTGGAGCAGTTGCCGTACCAGGCGATGATACAGCCCGCCAGGATGCTCTCGATTGTGCATCTGTAGAAGTTTGTGAGTGCTTTTGGTGCCTCCTGAGGTTGAAGAGGCGCTGCTGCGCCTTCTTCCCGATGCTGTCTGTGTGGGTGGACCAATTCAGTTTGTCTGTGATGTGTATGCCGAGTAACTTAAAACTTACTACCCTCTCCACTACTGTTCCATCGATGTGGATAGGGGGGTGTTCCCTCTGCTGTTTCCTGAAGTCCACAATCATCTCCCTAGTTTTGTTGACGTTGAGTGTGAGGTTATTTTCCTGACACCACACTCCGAGGGCCCTCACCTCCTCCCTGTAGGCCGTCTCGTCGTTGTTGGTAATCAAGCCTACCACTGTTGTGTCGTCCGCAAACTTAATGATTGAGTTGGAGGCGTGCGTGGCCACGCAGTCGTGGGTGAACAGGGAGTACAGGAGAGGGCTCAGAACGCATCCTTGTGGGGCCCCAGTGTTGAGGATCAGCGGGTTGGAGATGTTGTTGCCTACCCTCACCACCTGGGGGCGGCCCGTCAGGAAGTCCAGTACCCAGTTGCACAGGGCGGGGTCGAGACCCAGGGTCTCGAGCTTGATGACGAGCTTGGAGGGTACTATGATGTGAAATGCCAAGCTGTAGTCGATGAACAGCATTCTCACAAAGGTATTCCTCTTGTCCAGATGGGTTAGGGCAGTGTGCAGTGTGGTTGAGATTGCATCGTCTGTGGACCTATTTGGGCGGTAAGCAAATTGGAGTGGATCTAGGGTGTCAGGTAGGGTGGAGGTGATATGGTCCTTGACTAGTCTCTCAAAGCACTTCATGAGTGCTACGGGGCGGTAGTCGTTTAGCTCAGTTACCTTAGCTTTCTTGGGAACAGGAACAATGGTGGCCCTCTTGAAGCATGTGGGAACAGCAGACTGAGATAGGGATTGATTGAATATGTCCGTAAACACACCAGCCAGCTGGTCTGCGCATGCTCTGAGGGCGCGGCTGGGGATGCCGTCTGGGCCTGCAGCCTTGCGAGGGTTAACACGTTTAAATGTTTTACTCACCTCGGCTGCAGTGAAGGAGAGTCTGCATGTTTTCGTTGCAGGCCGCCGTGTCAGTGGCACTGTATTGTCCTCAAAGCGGGCAAAAAAGTTATTTAGTCTGCCTGGGAGCAAGACATCCTGTTCCGTGACTGGGCTGGTTTTCTTTTTGTACCGTGATTGACTGTAGACCCTGCCACATACCTCTTGTGTCTGAGCCGTTGAATTGAGATTCTACTTTGTCTCTATACTGACACTTAGCTTGTTTGATTGCCTTGAGGAGGGAATAGCTGCACTGTTTGTATTCGGTCATGTTTCCAGTCACCTTGCCCTGATTAAAAGCAGTGGTTTGCGCTTTCAGTTTCACACGAATGCTGCCATCAATCCACGGTTTCTGGTTTGGGAATGTTTTAATCGTTGCTATGGGAACGACTTCTTCAATGCACGTTCTAATGAACTCGCACACCGAATCAGCGTATTCGTCAATGTTGTTGTCTGACGCAATACGAAACATATCCCAGTCCACCTGATGGAAGCAGTCTTGGAGTGTGGAATCAGCTTGGTCGGACCAGCGTTGGACAGACCTCAGCGTGGGAGCTTCTTATTTTAGTTTCTGTCTGTAGGCAGGGATCAACAAAATGGAGTCGTGGTCAGCTTTTCCGAAAGGAGGGCGGGGCAGGGCCTTATATGCGTCGCTGAAGTTAGAATAACAATGATCCAAGGTTTTGCCAGCCCTGGTTGCGCAATCGATATGCTGATACAATTTAGGGAGTCTTGTTTTCAGATTAGCCTTGTTAAAATCCCCAGCTACAATGAATGCAGCCTCAGGATGTATGGATTCCAGTTTGCAAAGAGTCAAATAAAGTTCGTTCAGAGCCATCGATGTGTCTGCTTGGGGGGGAATATATACGGCTGTGATTATAATCGAAGAGAATTCTCTTGGTAGAAAATGCGGTCGACATTTAATTGTGAGGAATTCTAAATCAGGTGAACAGAAGGATTTGAGTTCCTGTATGTTTCTGTGATCACACCACGTCTCGTTAGCCATAAGGCATACGCCCCCGCCCCTCTTCTTACCAGAAAGATGTTTGTTTCTGTCGGCGCGATGCATGGAGAAACCAACTGGCTGCACCGACTCCGATAGCGTCTCTCCAGTGAGCCATGTTTCCGTGAAGCAAAGAACGTTACAGTCTCTGATGTCCCTCTGGAATGCTACCCTTGCTCGGATTTCATCAACCTTGTTGTCAAGAGACTGGACATTGGCGAGAAGAATGCTAGGGAGTGGTGCACGATGTGCCCGTCTCCGGAGTCTGACCAGAAGACTGCCTCGTTTCCCTCTTTTACGGAGTTGTTTTTTGGGTCGCCGGCTGGGATCCATTCCGTTGTCCACTAGCACAGCAGCTAGCTAGCTAACGTCCACTAGCACTGTAGAAACTTTTACACTCAACGACTCGATTAGTGTAGTGTTAGCTAGCTACATAGTTGTCTTTGCTGTCTTCGTATCCAAGGTAATTGTGTAGTTTAGAGTGTGTAGACTTAGAGTGATTATCTTAATTTACCGAGGTTAGCTAGCCAACTATTTGTCGTCCTTAACGTAGGAGTCACTGCTAGCTAGCTAGCCAACAGCTAGCCAACGTCTTCCGAATTGAACTTCAACAACCCGGTCAACATTCCGCCTCGCTCCACAGGTAGTATCACATTTTCATTTCACTTCATTACAGTCCAACGGTTTGATTTGTTTGATCGTAGCTAGCTAGCTACATAGCCGTCTTTGTATCTAAGACAATTGTGTAGTCTGGAGCGATTTTCTAGGTTAGCTAGCCAGCTATTGTCGTTCTTTTAACGTAACGTTACGTAATCAACACTGCTAGCTAGCCAGCTAGCCCCGAATAGCAGCACTGTAGAAACTATTACACTCGACGGAACGACTTGATTAGTGTAGTGTCAACAACGTAGCCACTGCCAGCTAGCCTACTCCAGCAGTACTGTATCATTTCAATCATTTTAGTCAATAAGATTCTTGCTACGTAAGCTTAACGTTCTGAACATTCGATAAGTGTAGTCCACTTGTCATTCCAATCTCCTTTGCATTAGCGTAGCCTCTTCTGTAGCCTGTCAACTATGTGTCTATCTATCCCTGTTCTCTCCTCTCTGCACAGACCATACAAACGCTCCACACCGCGTGGCCGCGGCCACCCTAATCTGGTGGTCCCAGCGCGCACGACCCACGTGGAGTTCCAGGTCTCCGGTAGCCTCTGGAATTGCCGATCTGCGGCCAACAAGACAGAGTTCATCTCAGCCTATGCCTCCCTCCAGTCCCTCGACTTCTTGGCACTGACGGAAACATGGATCACCACAGACAACACTGCTACTCCTACTGCTCTCTCTTCGTCCGCCCACGTGTTCTCGCACACCCCGAGAGCTTCTGGTCAGCGGGGTGGTGGCACCGGGATCCTCATCTCTCCCAAGTGGTCATTCTCTCTCTCTCCCCTTACCCATCTGTCTATCGCCTCCTTTGAATTCCATGCTGTCACAGTTACCAGCCCTTTCAAGCTTAACATCCTTATCATTTATCGCCCTCCAGGTTCCCTCGGAGAGTTCATCAATGAGCTTGATGCCTTGATAAGCTCCTTTCCTGAGGACGGCTCACCTCTCACAGTCCTGGGCGACTTTAACCTCCCCACGTCTACCTTTGACTCATTCCTCTCTGCCTCCTTCTTTCCACTCCTCTCCTCTTTTGACCTCACCCTCTCACCTTCCCCCCTACTCACAAGGCAGGCAATACGCTCGACCTCATCTTTACTAGATGCTGTTCTTCCACTAACCTCATTGCAACTCCCTCCAAGTCTCCGACCACTACCTTGTATCCTTTTCCCTCTCGCTCTCATCCAACACTTCCCACACTGCCCCTACTCGGATGGTATCGCGCCGTCCCAACCTTCGCTCTCTCTCCCCCGCTACTCTCTCCTCTTCCATCCTATCATCTCTTCCCTCTGCTCATACCTTCTCCAACCTATCTCCTGATTCTGCCTCCTCAACCCTCCTCTCTTCCCTTTCTGCATCCTTTGACTCTCTATGTCCCCTATCCTCCAGGCCGGCTCGGTCCTCCCCTCCCGCTCCGTGGCTCGACGACTCATTGCGAGCTCACAGAACAGTGCTCCGGGCAGCCGAGTGGAAATGGAGGAAAACTCGCCTCCCTGCGGACCTGGCATCCTTTCACTCCCTCCTCTCTACATTTTCCTCCTCTGTCTCTGCTGCTAAAGCCACTTTCTTCCACTCTAAATTCCAAGCATCTGCCTCTAACCCTAGGAAGCTCTTTGCCACCTTCTCCTCCCTTCTGAATCCTCCTCCCCCTCCCCCCCCCTCCTCCCTCTCTGCAGATGACTTCGTCAACCATTTTGAAAAGAAGGTCGACGACATCCGATCCTCGTTTGCTAAGTCAAACGACACCGCTGGTTCTGCTCACACTGCCCTACCCTGTGCTCTGACCTCTTTCTCCCCTCTCTCTCCAGATGAAATCTCGCTTCTTGTGACGGCCGGCCGCCCAACAACCTGCCCGCTTGACCCTATCCCCTCCTCTCTTCTCCAGACCATTTCCGGAGACCTTCCGCCTTACCTCACCTCGCTCATCAACTCATCCCTGACCGCTGGCTACGTCCCTTCCGTCTTCAAGAGAGCGAGAGTTGCACCCCTTCTAAAAAAACCTACACTCGATCCCTCCGATGTCAACAACTACAGACCAGTATCCCTTCTTTCTTTTCTCTCCAAAACTCTTGAACGTGCCGTCCTTGGCCAGCTCTCCCGCTATCTCTCTCAGAATGACCTTCTTGATCCAAATCAGTCAGGTTTCAAGACTAGTCATTCAACTGAGACTGCTCTTCTCTGTATCACGGAGGCGCTCCGCACTGCTAAAGCTAACTCTCTCTCCTCTGCTCTCATCCTTCTAGACCTATCGGCTGCCTTCGACACTGTGAACCATCAGATCCTCCTCTCCACCCTCTCCGAGTTGGGCATCTCCGGTGCGGCTCACGCTTGGATTGCGTCCTACCTGACAGGTCGCTCCTACCAGGTGGCGTGGCGAGAATCTGTCTCCTCGCCACGCGCTCTCACCACTGGTGTCCCCCAGGGCTCTGTTCTAGGCCCTCTCCTATTCTCGCTATACACCAAGTCACTTGGCTCTGTCATAACCTCACATGGTCTCTCCTATCATTGCTATGCAGACGACACACAATTAATTAATCTTCTCCTTTCCCCCTTCTGATGACCAGGTGGCGAATCGCATCTCTGCATGTCTGGCAGACATATCAGTGTGGATGACGGATCACCACCTCAAGCTGAACCTCGGCAAGACGGAGCTGCTCTTCCTCCCGGGGAAGGACTGCCCGTTCCATGATCTCGCCATCACGGTTGACAACTCCATTGTTTCCTCCTCCCAGAGCGCTAAGAACCTTGGCGTGATCCTGGACAACACCCTGTCGTTCTCAACTAACATCAAGGCGGTGGCCCGTTCCTGTAGGTTCATGCTCTACAACATCCGCAGAGTACGCCCCTGCCTCACACAGGAAGCGGCGCAGGTCCTAATCCAGGCACTTGTCATCTCCCGTCTGGATTACTGCAACTCGCTGTTGGCTGGGCTCCCTGCCTGTGCCATTAAACCCCTACAACTCATCCAGAACGCCGCAGCCCGTCTGGTGTTCAACCTTCCCAAGTTCTCTCACGTCACCCCGCTCCTCCGCTCTCTCCACTGGCTTCCAGTTGAAGCTCGCATCCGCTACAAGACCATGGTGCTTGCCTACGGAGCTGTGAGGGGAACGGCACCGCAGTACCTCCAGGCTCTGATCAGGCCCTACACCCAAACAAGGGCACTGCGTTCATCCACCTCTGGCCTGCTCGCCTCCCTACCACTGAGGAAGTACAGTTCCCGCTCAGCCCAGTCAAAACTGTTTGCTGCTCTGGCCCCCAATGGTGGAACAAACTCCCTCACGACGCCAGGACAGCGGAGTCAATCACCACCTTCCGGAGACACCTGAAACCCCACCTCTTCAAGGAATACCTAGGATAGGATAAAGCAATCCTTCTCACCCCCCCTTAAATGATTTAGATGCACTATTGTAAAGTGGCTGTTCCACTGATGTCAGAAGGTGAATTCACCAATTTGTAAGTCGCTCTAGATAAGAGCGTCTGCTAAATGACTTAAATGTAAAAATGTAATGTAAATGTTGTCCTGGGTGAAAGGCAGAACACAGGATCCGCTTCGCGTAAGTCATATTCTTGGTCGTACTGATGGTGAGTTGACGCTGCTCTTATATTCAGTAGTTCTTCTCGACTGTATGTAATGAAACCTAAGATGACCTGGGGTAATAATGTAAGAAATAACACGTAAAAAAACAAAAAACTGCATAGTTTCCTAGGAACGCGAAGCGAGGCGGCCATCTCTGTCGGCGCCGGAAGATATTTGTCGCCCCGTACATTGACTCGGTACCGTGCCCCCTGTATACAGCCTCATTATTTTATTGTGTTACTTTTTCTTTTCTTTTCTTTTTTACTTTAGTTTATTTTTTTAAATATTTTCTTAACTCTATTTCTTGAACTGTGCTAACATGCTCTTCATATATCCTAGGCCTACAGACTATAGTATAGGCTACGGATCATTTCATTGAGACCACACTAGGCACACTTGATACATGACCCTCCCCCATTTTCCTCCAGGTAACAATTATGTGCATTTCGACCGCTCCATTAACAAGAACAACTACTAGAGCTGTTTCATTTACAATCACTGTTGGAGAAAGAAAAAACATCTAAATAGGATCTCTCAGGAGTCGATACTAGAGTGCTGCGGATTTCCGGATAGATTACTCCTCCTTGTGACAAAAAGCTTCCAGCAGAGGCCGGCGCTCTGTTGCAAGTTCGACACCTGTCAGATGGTAATGTGAATTGTTACTTTGATGCAAGCATTGATACGTTGTGTCAAATCAGTAGTGGTTTGAAAACTGCATCAGCGTGTCGGAGCTCTGGTATCAATCATCCCATCACTAGTGAATACTATAGTTAATAAATATATTAATACTGCAGTATTTATACCATAGACAGTAATTATACAATGGTATTATTTTATGTGGGAGAGTATCTCCAAATACCTTGATCAACATAGATGCTTAGATCATGGGTTCAATTACCTCTAGGGCCATACATACGAAACCTGTATGCATGACTGTAAGGAGCTTTGGATAAAAGCAACTGCTAAATGACAAATATTTGAAAAAACCATGTGAAAGGTTTGACTGGTTTAACCATGTATTAACGAAACCATAACCCTATCCAAATCAGGCATGGGCAATCCCTGCGAGATCAGGGATCGAATGTACTTGTCCTCATGCTCAGTTGTACACCGGCAGGGTAGCCTAGTGGTTAGAGTGTTGACCGAAAGGTTGCAAGTTCAAATCCCCGAGCTGACAAGGTTTAAATGTGTCGTTCTGCCCCTGAACAGGCAGTTAACCCACTGTTCCTAGGCTGTCATTGAAAATAAGAATTTGTTCTTAACCTCTTACACTTATGGTGGCGCTATTTCATTTTTGGAAGAAAAACGTTCCCGTTTTAAACAAGATATTTTGTCACAAAAAGATGCTCGACTATGCATATAATTGCTACTGTTCGAAAGAAAACACTCTGACGTGTCCAGAAATACAAATATCTTCTCTGTGCGTGCCCTAGAACGTGAGCTTCAGGCAAAACCAAGATGACTTGGCATCCAGGAAATGACAAGGATTTTTGAGGCTCTGTCTTTCATGATCTCCTTATATGGCTGTGAACGCAAGAGGAATGAGTCTGCCCTTTCTGTCGTTTCCCCAAGGTGTCTGCAGCATTGTGACGTATTTGTAGGCAGATCGTTGGAAGATTGACCATAAGAGACCACATTTACCACGTGTCCGCCCGGTGTCCTGCGCCGAAATTGGTGCGCAAAAGTCACCTGCCAGTATTTTTCCATGGGGCAGAGAGAGAAGCAAGCTTCCAAGAACTGCATGTCAATGAAGAGATATGTGAAAAAACACCTTGAGGATTGATTCCAAACAACGTTTGCCATGTTTCGGTCGATATTATGTAGTTAATCCGGAAAAAGTTTCACGTTGTAGGTGACTGCATTTTCGGTTCGTTTCGGTAGCCAGGCGCAATGTAGAAAACGGAACGATTTCTCCTACACACAGACGCTTTCAGGAAACACTGCGCATTTGGTATGTGGCTGGGAGTCTCCTCATTGAAAACATCAGAAGCTCTTCAAAGGTAAATGATTTTATTTATTTGGTTATCTGGCTTTTGTGAAAATGTTGCGTGCTACATGCTACACAAAATGCTATGCTAGCTTTGCATACTCTTACACAAATTAATCAATTTCTATGGTTCAAAAGCATATTTTGAAAATCTGAGATGACAGTGTTGTTAAGAAAAGGCTAAGCTTGAGAGCAAACGCATTATTTTAATTTTATTTGCGATTTTCAGAAATCGTTAACGTTGCGTTATGCTAATGAGCCTGAGGCTTAGTCACAATCCCGGATCCGGGATGGGGAGTTTCAAGAGGTTAACTGACTTGCCTAGTAAAATAAAAGTTAAAAAAATAAAAAATTAAACCGGAGCCTCCCACTCCTCTTTTTCTATTCTAGTTAGAGCCAGTTTGCGCAGTTCGGTGAAAGGAGTAGTACACAACGTTGTACGAGATCTTCACTTTCTTGACAATTTCTCGCATGGAATAGCCCTCCTTTCTCAGAACAAGAATAGACTGATGAGTTTCAGAAGAAAATTATTTGTTTCTGGCCATTTTGAGGTGGTAATCGAACCCACAAATGCTGATGCTCCAGATACTCAACTCGTCTAAAGAAGGCCAGTTTTATTTCTTCTTTAATCAGCAGAACAGTTTTCAGCTGTGCAAACATAATTGCAAAAGGGTATTCTAATGATCAATTAGCCTTTAAAAATGATAAAATTGGATTAGCTAACAACGTGCCATTGGAACACAGGAATGATGGTTGCTGATAATGGGCCTCTGTACGCCTATGTAGATATTCCTTAAAAATCTGCCGTTTCCAGCGACAGTCATTTACAACATTAACAATATCTACACTGTATTTCTGATCAATTTGATGTTATTTTAATGGACAAAAAAATTGCTTTTCTTTCAAAATCAAGGGCATTTCTAAGTGACCCCAAACTTTTGAACGGTAGTGTATTTCCTTTCCTTGTACTTCCATCTCCAGTCAACAACAACTATCCATCATGTTGTTCATCTGCAGTTTCACTGAATTCTGCAAAGCAAAGGTGGCCAGCGCAGGGACAGAGCAGCATTGACTCATTCTTGGCCACCATAGGAGTCCATGTGCACAGCCAGGGCCCCCCAGGCAGAAGGCCATAACAGAGGCTATACTGCAAGACCTGATCATTTCCTGCATCCTGCCTATGTCCTTAGTGGACAACCCTCACTTTAGGCATTTCATGTCAGTGGTAGACGACTTAACACCGAACACAAAGGCGACAATAAAAGTGCCCTAGAGAAAACAGAATCAGTGTCTGTCACTGTAGATACAGTGGCAAGAAAAAGCATATAAACATATTTTTGCATCTTCAAATAATATTTTTGCAGGAATCTCCTTGCGAATGATTTTGCAGAAGATTGTATCTGAAAAGTATCTTCAAATAATATTTTAGCAGGAATCTCCTTGCAAATTATTTTGCAGAAGATTGTATCTGAAAAGTATATTTGAAAATACATTGATTTCTGCATAAATTGTTCCAAAAATGTGATCTGTTTTTCATCTAGGTCACAACAATAGACAAACACAGTCTGCAATCAATTATACATTTTGACGTCTTTATTGAACACACCGTGTAAATATTCACTGTGCAGGTGGGAAAAGTATGTGAACCCTTGGATTTAATAAATGGTTGACCCTCCTTTGGGAGCAATAACCTCCACCAAATGTTTTCTGTAGTTGCGGATCAGACAGTTTTGGTGTGAACTGCTCTCTTGAGGTCATGCCACAGCATCTCAATCGGGTTGAGGTCAGGACTCTGACTGGGCCACTGCAGAAGGTGTATTTTCTTCTGTTGAAGCCATTCTGTTGTTGATATACTTCTGTGTTTTGGGTCATTGTCCTGTTGCATCACCCAACTTCTGCTGAACTTCAATTGGTGGACAGACAGCCTAACATTCTCCTGCAAAATGTCTTGATAAACTTGGGAATTCATTTTTCCATCGATGATAGAAAGCTATCTAGGCCCTGAGGCAGCAAAGCAGCACCAAACCATGATGCTCACTCCACCTTACTTTGAAGTTGGGATGAGGTTTTGATGTTGGTGTCCTGTGCCTTTTTTTCTCCACACAGTGTTGTGTGTTCCTTCCAAACAACTCAACTGTAGTTTCATCTGTCCATAGAATATTTTGCCAGTAGCGCTGTGGAACATCCAGGTGCACTTTTGCAGACTTCAGACGTGTAGCAATGTTTTTTTTGGACATCAGTGGCTTCTTCCGTGGTGTCCTCCCATGAACACCATTCTTGTTTAGTGTTTTACGTATCGTAGACTAGTCAACAGAGATGTTAGCATGCTCCAGAGATTTCTTTAAGTCTTTAGCTGACACTAGGACTCTTCTTAACCTCATTGAACATTCTGCGCTGTGCTCTTGCAGTCATCTTTGCAGGGCCGCCACTCCTAGGGAGAGTAGCAACAGTGCTGAACTTTCTCCATTTATAGACAATTTTCTCTTACTGTGGACTGATGCACATCAAGGCTTTTAGAGATACTTTTGTAACCCTTTCCAGCTTTATGCAAGTCAACAGTTCTTAATCTTAGGTCTTCTGAGATTTCTGTTGTTCGAGGCATGGTTCACATCAGGCAATGTTTCTTGTGAATAACACATTTTTATAGGGCAAGGCAGCTATAACCAACATCTCCAATCTCGTCTCATTGATTGGACTCCAGGTTAGCTGACTCCTGACTCTAATTAGCTTTTGGAGAAGTCATTAGCCTAGGGCAGGGCTGCGTAACCCTCTTCCTGGAGATCTACTGTCCTGTAGGTTTTCAGGCCAACTTAATTTAGGGTATCTGATTCAGATAGTTAAGGTCTTGTTGAGCAGCTAAAAATGCCAGGCCCGTAGATCTCCAGGAAGAGGGTTGGGCAGCCCTGGCCTAGGGGTTCACATACTTTTCCCAGCTTAAATTATTTATTCAATATATTCAAGAAAAATACAATAATTTGTGTGTTATTAGTTTAAGCACACTATGTTTGTCTATTGTTGTGACTGATGAAGAGCAGATCAAAATTGATGTCCAATTTATGCAGAAATCCAGGTAATTCCAAAGGGTTCAAATACTTTTTTATTGCCACTGTAAATGGATTGTCAGGGCCATGAGGGGCTTCATAGGAGTAACGGCCCATTGTAACGGCCCATTACATGGTCCATGGAAGAGAAAAAACTTCCAGACTGGAGTCAGTTCTGTTGAGCTGTTATACTGGGGAAAGAATCAGTGATGCATTTGAAGTAATCTGTGATAATGTTGGCATAATACATACATTTGATTATATCATATGTGATAACGCTGCAAATATGAAAAAGGCCTTCACAGTTTGTTTCCCCAAAGCAAGCAATGACCATGATGATGATGATGATGTGTATAAACCCAGCCTATGGGAAGAAATAGGTGAAGAGTACAATGCTGGTGTAGAAGCTATCCAAACCAACTGCAGGAAACAGTGCTTACAGTGCTTTGCCCATTCATTACAACTGTGATTTAGAGATGGACTAAAGGAAACAAAAATCATAAACTGTGTGATGGCTAAGGTAACTAAACTTTGCAGCTTACTACATACTACCTGTGGTCTGAAAGAAGCATGTGAAGCTGAGTTCGGAGCCAATCGTAGTATCCTAGCTGCTGTGTCTAACAGATGGAATTCCATCCTCTGGCTTGTTAAAGCATTCACCAATCTGAATCAACAAAGCCTCAATACTCTACTTGAGGCCCAAGGACACAAGGAGCTCTGCTTATCACCAAGGGTATGGAGACACAGCTATTGGAGCTAGTGGACATTTTGGACCCTTTTGTCCAGACCACCGACTTTACTCAGGGGGGGAAAGTGGTGACTCAGTGCTGCCTTCCTTGTGTACTGTCACTCAACTATCCTCTGCAAAGTATACTGAGCACAAGTCGTCACCTAGTCAGTCTAGTAAAAGCACTGTGGCAGTCACTCAAACGCCGATTCCAGGGGGTGTTTGTGAATGTCAGAATGATACACTTGGATGAACAGGCATCAAAACTTCCATTTGGTGACAAATGTACACTACTGTTCAAAAGTTAGAAACTTTTTTTTTAAAGAAAAGCACATTTTGTTGTCCATTAAAATAACATAAAATTGATCAGAAATACAGTGTAGACATTGTTAATGTTGTAAATGACTATTGTAGCTGGAAACGGCTGATTTTTAATGAAATATCTACATAGGTGTACAGAGGCCCATTATCAGCAACCATCACCATCACTTTGAGAAACAGACTCCTCACAAGTCCTCAACTGGCAGCTTCATTGTATAGTAACTAGTGCCTAGAAGACCAGCATCCCGGAGTCGCCCCTTCACTGTTGACGTTGAGACTGGTGTTTTGCGGGTACTCTTTAATGAAGTTGCCATTTGAGGACTTGTGAGGCGTCTGTTTCTCCAACTAGACACTGCAATGTACTTGTCCTCTGTAATGTACTTGGCCTCTCACTCCTCTTTCTATTCTGGTTAGAGCCAGTTTGCTCTGTTCTGTGAAGGGAGTAGTACACCGCAATTAGCCTTTTAAAATTATATACTTGGTTTAGCTAACACAACATGCCATTGGAACACAGGAGTGATGGTTACTGAAAATGGCCTCTGTACGGCTATGTAGATATTCCATTAAAAATAGTCATTGACAACATTAACAATGTCTACACTGTATTTCTGATCAATTTGATGTTATTTTAATGTACAAAACATTTGCTGTTCTTTCAAAAACAAGGACATTTCTAAGTGACCCCAAACATTTGAACGATAGTGTATACATAATGGCTGTACTGTAGGACCCATCTTTTGTCTGTTCTGGCTTGATCATGATGTCCTCATACCACATGGAGATAGAGAGAGTCTGATTGGTAGGTACAATGCATTGCAAAATGCAATGTTTTCTATGTCACTTGCATTCAAATAATAATGTTATTTTTTTCATATATAATGTGTACTGTTATATTCTTGATCATATACATCTTTTTTTTCAGTCCTTGTTTTGGCTGAGGCATGGAAAGTCACCGTTACGGAGAGGAGCAGTGGAGAAGAAGAACAACAACCTGCCAAAACCTCCAGAATATTCTCTGGCTACCGCAACAAGATCAGCAAGAAGAAAGGAGACATAAAGTCATCTGTCAGAGCAGAGATTATTCGCTACATTGAAGTGTCTTCTGATGAAAATGAAGTTGATCGCTTGGATTTTTGTAGAATCCATGCAAAAGACTTTCCAAGGCTCAAGCAGGTAGCAATGACAGTGTTGGCTGTACCTGCCACCAGTGCCCCAGTGGAGAGAGTGTTTAGTCATGGAGGCCTCATCATGCACCCTCATCGTGCCAGGCTCAGTGCAAGAATGCTGACAAACTTGATCTTTCTGAAATGTAACCTGTCTTCAACATAAATGTCCTCTGTCTTAGGGCACAGCATGTAATTTGCTACTTTTACAGGAAATTGTATTTCTGTTAAGTGTCCAGGTCAGTAAGTATATTTTAGGGATATAGGTCATTACTTTTGATATGTAGGACATTTTAGTAGTGTAGTTATTGAACGGCAGGGCCTAATGGTTAGAGTGTTGTACTAGGAACCGAAAGGTTGCAAGTTCAAATCCCCGGGCTGACAAGGTACAAATCTGTTGTTCTGCTCCTGAACAGGCAGTTAACCCACTGTTCCTAGGCCGTCATTGAAAATAACTGACTTGCCTAGTTAAATAAAGGTCAAATAAAAAACAGTTGTCAGTCATTTTGGTTTAACTTCCCTCACCTACAGATTTTCTGTTTGTGTGGCAGAATGACGTGAAATATAGACATGTCTGCTACACAATTCTATGCACTTTAAAATGTTATGTCTGCTTTTTTTTCATATCCGGTACAATGACCTTTATCAATGTAAACTGTCTACATTTTAAAAAGACATTTATTTTGATTTAAATAGTGCCTGATGTGCTTTATTTCATTCAAGTGTGAACCAATGAACAAGGAAGTCTCTTCAAATAATTTACAAGGTTTATAGACCTAACCCACAGCAGGAAGAAAGCCATTGCCAAAAGGGACTTGAGACTTGACTTAGACTTGGTCCTAAAAGACTTGAGACTTGACTTGGACTCTACCTCAAAGACTTGTGAACATCTCTGGCCTCGAGGCACGCCCCTGTTCAAAAGTAAAAAAAATTGTCTTGGCACTCCTGTGTCCCTTTTCTATCTCTCTCCTACCCCTCAACCTCTTTCAATGAAACATAAGTCAACGACAGCACAACAACAACTGCTTTTCAGAAGGGGGGTGGGGGCGGCAGCGATTGTTTATGCCCAAGACCACTGCCTGCCAACAAGAGGGATGCCCTAATGTTCGGCACCCTTTGGATATATTTTATTTGTGCTGATATCAGTCTTCCAGGAGCAAGCGTCTCTACCCTCCACCCCACCCCATCATCACCACATCCCCATTCCATCTATCCCCCCCTCCCACACACCCCCAACCCAACCTCTTTGTCTCTCTAGCAAATGATGTAGAGGTGTATTTTCGAATAAAAACCTATCCCTTCTCCTTCCCTTCTTCCTCCTCTGTGTCATCTTTGCCCTCCATCAGGGACAGGAGTCTCTCCCTCAGGCACCCTGACAAGGCGATAGCCAAGTACACTTGGAAAGCCCATGGTTGACACTTCTGCAGAGTTATATAACTCCGTTATTTCTCCCTTGGCCAAACATTTCAAATATTGTTATTGATTGAGCCAGTCCATATGACTGGCCCAATACAATTAGAGGGTAGGACACAAACTATACATTCAATGCCACACGCACATGCACGCACACACACACTGTTTTTGATATCCAAATGCCCTGGTGCTAGCCTCCCAATAAGGAAGTGTCTCACCAAAACAAACAATGGACCACTGACCAGCACTTGCAGATTCATGATTCAATCATTCTCATGTCACAACAACACAGTGCAAGCCTTCCCCCCAAGGCTGCCTCTGCTTTCTCTCACCAGTCAGCATTTCCTTTAATGGCATGTCGTTACTGTAGCGGTTCTCCTAAGCTTTAAGAGTATGGCGGCCGTAAAACGGTGATAAGGTAAATGGTCGGTGTGTTTTTTGAGATGGTGTGCTCTTTGTGAGAGACTGAGCCCCGTGGTACTGTTTTTATTCCACTGTTCACTGAGCGTCACTGAATAATGGGTCTAAATGCCCACAAAGAAAGACATAAAAAATACAAAAAAAACCTGACTCTGCTAGACTTAGCATGCTCATTAGGGAGAAAATTGCTGCCAGCTGGGGTTCCCATCCTGAGTTTATTTGCCCCCACTCAAATTATCAGGCACAGAGAAAGAGAGAGAACAAGAGGGGGAGGGGAGGAGGGGCAGACTGCACATGGGAAATGAGTGCACCCTGGCACATTTCCAGGAACGCCACTACAGGCGTGACAACAAAATATACAGTTTATTTACAGTAGCCATACAAATTGGATATATTGTATATTGCATACTGGGGCGGCAGGGTAGCCTAGTGGTTAGAGCATATACAATATATAGTAACCAGAAGGTTGCAAGTTCAAACCCCCGAGCTGACAAGGTACACATCTGTTGTTCTGCCCCTGAACAGGCAGTGAACCCACTGTTCCTAGGCCATCATTGAAAATAAGAATTTGTTCTTAACTGACTTGCCTAGTTAAATAAAGATACAATTCTGGATATAAAGTGTCATAATTCAAGAGCAATACTTCTGATAAACCTGTTTCAGTGCTGGTCAGATACCATGTATTGTTCAAATGTATCATTTATGACAAAAAGTTAGTTTTTTGGTTCCAACCGCAGAGACGCAGAGTCGGTGAACGGATGATCCCCGCATGTGTAATTCCCACTGTGAAGCATGGAGGAGGAGGTGTGATGGTTTGGGGGTGCTTTGCTGGTAACACTGTCAGTGATTTATTTAGAATTCAAGGCACACTTAACCAGCATGGCTACCACAACATCCTGCAGCGATACGCCATCCCATCTGGTTTGCGCTTAGTGGAACTATCATTTGTTTTTCCATATGACAATAACCCAACACACCTCCAGGCTGTGTAAGGGCTATTTGAACAAGAAGTAGAGTGATGGAGTGCGGCATCAGGTAACTTGGCCTCCACAATCACCCAACCTCAACCCAATTGAGTTTGCTTGGGATGAGTTGGACTGCAGAGTGAAGGAAAAGCAGCCAACAAGTGTTCATTATATGTACGAACTCCTTCAAAACTATTGGAAAAGCATCCCAGGAGAAGCTGGTTGAGAGAATGGGTGTGCAAAGCTGTCATCAAGGCAAAGGGTGGCTACTTTGAACAATCTCAAATATATTTTGATTTGTTTGACACTTTTTTGGTTACTACATGATTCCATATGTGTTATTTCATAGTTTTGATGTCTTCATTATTATTCTACAATGTAGAAAATAGTAAAAATGAAGAAAAACTCTTGACTGAGTAGGTGTGTCCAAACATTTGATTGGTCTGTATATCCCAAATTGTAAGGGATTTCCTCCTCTTCTTCCAAAGAGGAGAGGCGAAAAGGATCAGAGGACCAATATGCGGCGTGGTAAGTGTCCATGGTTCTTTTTAATACGTAAAGGTACACATGAACAACTGACTACAAAAACAAGAAATGTGAAAAACCCCAAACAGTCCTATCTGGTACAGAGACAGGAACAATCACCCACAAACACACAGTGAAACCCAGGCTACCTAAGTATGATTCTCAATCAGAGACAACTAATGACACCTGCCTCTGATTGAGAACCATACTAGGCCGAAACATAGAAATACCCAAATCATAAAAAAACAAACATAGACTGCCCACCCCAACTCACGCCCTGACCATACTAAATAAAGACAAAACAAAGGAAATAAAGGTCAGAACGTGACACAAATACATAGCTTATATGCATTTTCTCAATTTCAGGTGCTTCCACTATGTTGTTGTGAGAAAAGTGCAGCAAGTTTGCAATCCAAAAACTGTGGCCTACTACAGTACATCAAACAGGATGCTAAAAATATCAACAGAAATCTACTTTGAGTCTGCCGAGACCTAGAAAAAGGAGATATATTTAGAATCCTCCTGACCCTTTATGGGAGGAACAAGCTTATGACTAACCATAACAAGCCACAGTAGTAGGTACCCTCTCACTGGATGACTCAATCATTGGAAAGTAAAAATGAGCCCAAAACACATTATACACAAAGGTTTACTTAGAGGATTTTTCTTGAGGAAATATTATCAAGAGAAAAGTTTGGCAGAGGACAAAGATAGTTAGAAAAGAGTGGTGTGATATCTTCTTTTTGGGGGGGTGTTTTTCTTAAAACTGCATTGTTGGTTAAGGGCTTGTAAGTACGCATTTCACTGTAAGGTCTACTACACCTGTCGTATTCGGCGCATGTGACAAATAAAATTTGATTTTGTCTTTTATTTCTCTTCATTGTCTTTCTATGTGTGTGCCTCCCTCTATTTCTTCCCCCGTTCCCTCCAGTCTGTCACAACCTCATTGTTTGCCTCTGAGGGAACACAACAAATCAGATACCCTTCTCACTCCATTTTCCTGAACTATGGCATTGCCTCAGAAAGAGAGAGAGTGGGAAAGATAGAGAGAGAGAGAGGGGGGAGGGGGTGGAGAGAGGGGGTGGAGAGAGAGGTGTGGGAGAGACAGGTGAGACAGGTAAAAGAGAGAGAGATAGAAAGATGGCGGGATGGAGAAAAGGAGGGGGGGTGACCGAGGGAGAAAGGGATAGAGGGATTTGATAAGAAAAATATATTTGCCAGGCCTGAATATTTGGGATAATAAAATCGAGTGATGTGGTGATATGGGGACAGCAGCCAATTCTAAAAAGCTCCAGTGGATTCCTGGGGAAAGCCTTAAAACTGGCACATACCTTTCTGGTTCTGTGCGAATGAATGAATCCGTCTGTCCTCCGATCAGCCAACTTCTATGCCTGAGCAGATCAGGCATACATAATAACGCACTCAATCCAAATCCCAGGAGTCTCCTTCGATTTTGACTGCTCTGATGCATCTGTTTGGGGCCATTTCCCTTGAAGTTATTTTTTGGAAAGTCTTTTATCTACTTCCCTAACGGTATGTCAATGTTAGCTAGACTCAAGTGCAGCTCAGGACACATAGGCACTGACACACACACACCACTCTTCTGGCTCCTAGCTCACCTCAAAGAGTAGCTGGATCAGGCTGACATACTGTAGCTCAATCAGGCTGACGTACTGTAGCTGAATCAGGCTGACATACTGTAGTTAAATAAGCCTAACATACTGTAACTGAATCAGGCTAACATACTGTAGTTGAATAAGCCTAACATACTGTAACTGAATCAGGCTAACATACTGAAGCTAAATCAGGCTGGCATACTGTAGCTGGATCAGGCTGACATACTGTAGCTGGATCAGACTGACATACTGTAGCTGGATCAGGCTGACGTACTGTAGTTGAATCAGGCTGACGTACTGTAGCTGAAAAGGCCTAACATACTGTAACTGAATCAGGCTAACATACTGAAGCTAAATCAGGCTGACATACTGTAGCTGGATAAGCCTAACATACTGTAACTGAATCAGGCTAACATACTGAAGCTAAATCAGGCTGGCATACTGTAGCTGGATCAGGCTAACATACTGTAGCTGAATCAGGCTGACATACTGTAGCTGAATCAGGCTGACATATTGTAGCTGAATAAGCCTAACATACTGTAACTGAATCAGGCTAACATACTGAAGCTAAATCAGGCTGACATACTGTAGCTGGATAAGCCTAACATACTGTAACTGAATCAGGCTGACGTACTGTAGTTGGAACAGGCTAACATACTGTAGCTGGATCAGGCTGACATACTGTAGCTGGAACAGGCGTACATACTGTAGCTGGATCAGGCTGACATACTGTAGCTGGATCAGGCTGACCTACTGTTGCTGGATCAGGCTTACATACTGTAGCTGGATCAGGCGTACATACTGTAGCTGGATCAGGCTGACATACTGTAGCTGGATCAGGCTGACCTACTGTTGCTGGATCAGGCTTACATACTGTAGCTGGATCAGGCTGACATACTGTTGCTGGATCAGGCTGACATACTGTTGCTGGATCAGGCTTACATACTGTAGCTGGATCAGGCTGACATACTGTTGCTGGATCAGGCTGACATACTGTTGCTGGATCAGGCTAACATACTGTTGCTGGATCAGGCTGACATACTGTTGCTGGATCAGGCTGACATACTGTTGCTGGATCAGGCTTACATACTGTAGCTGGATCAGGCTGACATACTGTTGCTGGATCAGGCTGACATACTGTTGCTGGATCAGGCTGACATACTGTTGCTGGATCAGGCTTACATACTGTAGCTGGATCAGGCTGACATACTGTTGCTGGATCAGGCTGACATACTGTTGCTGAATCAGGCTTACATACTGTAGCTGGATCAGGCTGACATACTGTAGCTGGATCAGGCTTACATATTGTAACTGGATCAGGCTGACATACTGTAGCTGGATCAGGCTGACATTCTTCCCCAGCTGTCAGCTGTGATCTTTTCACCCATTTTGAGGATTGAAGGGGAAAATATTCTACTGGAGAGCTGCATTCACTGAGTTGATTGACATCCACTGAGGTTCGCTGACATTGAACTCATCTCCAACAGCTTGAGGTGTCAGCATGCTCACTCTGATAACCATGTTAGGGCTAGCAACATGATAGGAATGGCTCTGAGTATGTCTTTGTAGTGTTGTATGTTGATATTAATTATTTTTTTAAAGCCAAATATCAGGTTCAATACTGATCAAATCACAGGAGAATAAGTATTGGCAGGGGAAGAATGGACAAAGCTAACTATGGACCAATCACCCTCATGAAAGCTGATTATAAGATCTTTACAAAGGGTTTACAAATACTATATATAAGGGATTACCCACATGATCGGTGGAATCATGTTGTATTACACTAAGGCCCCTTCTATAGAAGTAGAAGACAATGTTACCTTGGTGAGACTGAACATAGATTATCCTAAATGTATCCCAACATGTTTGGCACGACAAGGACTGGTAAAGAAAGGAATGTTAGCACTAACAGACTGGATTTCTCCAGACTATCAGGTTATAGATTGTGTCCTAAATGTTTACACAGTGTCTTTGTTCACAATCTCCTGCCAGTGCACACACACTTCTTCTGAAAACTTGAAGCATCAACCAGTGAGGTGGGTTTACCTGGCAGGATTATATATATTAAGTATCATACTGTATCACTCATGTTTAACCATTGTGTAATTTTCTGTGATCATGGGAGGAAAGAGCTGACGTGTAAATAGCCCAATGCAAATTCAATGCAAGGGTATGTGTACGAGTCAGAAAGAGTGAGGCCTACCTCTTTATGGCCTTATAGCAGATGATGACCATCAACAGGAGGAAGGCAACCGAGGCACAGCCCACAGTCCCCAACACCACGATCTCCTTCCACCACGGCTTCATGGGAGGCACTGTGGAGGGAGCCACTGCAGAGAAAGGCAGAAGGGAGGAAGAAAAAGAGATGACCTTTTCAAGTTTAAGTTCATTTTCGTTCAAGTTCCATTTCACATCAAACACATGGAGGAGAAAGTAGGACCCAGTGAGTCACATAACCAGTTTACAACCAACTGATCTCTGTTACAACCAGGTAAAGCTGGCATTTTTTATGAGGAGATAAAGACATCATGGGGAAAGCCGTCCTATTTCGGTTGTTATCTGGTCAGTTAACAAGATCACAACCACATAAAGTTGCATTATATGATGAAAACAAAGATAGATGAGATAAAACAGTAGACAAAAATATGAAACAGCCAGATAGTCTAACAATAAAATCACCTGATGGCTTGCATGGCTCAATAGTAAAGACATGGCGCCCCACTCCAGATCATCCATCATGAATTACCCCGAGAGAGAAATTCTATAGGATCATTACACCACTAACTCAGCCAGCAACCTATTAGCGCTATTGCGGGTCCTGGACATTGCCTGTGCCACTTCAAAGTTTGGATTAGTTTCTACTTTTTCAGTGTGGGGACATTTTGAGCAGCAGTGTTTTATCGAGCATGGGTTTGAATGGAACCATAAAAGGCAGGATCATCCAGAAGGGGACGGCTCATTCACGGCTTAATCGCCCGGAAGCATCAGATGGGGGAGCAGCCTGTTCTGTGGGCCCACCAAGGGCCTTTCTGAATGGATGTATGGCGTGGTGTGCTAGCTGTGTTATTTTGTCTGTTCTCTGTGTGGCTTTGGGTCTCAAACTCAAGGTCTGGGGGCAACATCTGGCTTAAAACCAGGTGTCTTATGGCCCCGCACTGATATCTGAATCAATCTATCTACATACATACATACACGCACACAAACACCTCCTGTTGTGCAGGAGCATACACACACACACACACACACACACACACACACACACACCCCCCCCCACACACACACACATAAATTCACACAAACGAAACCATGTCTCAATTGTCTCAAGGCTTAAAAATCCTTCTTTGACCTGTCTCCTCCGCTTCATCTTGACTGATTGAAATGGATTTAACAAGTGACATCAATAAGGGATCATAGCATTCAACTGGATTCACCTGTTCAGTCTATGTCATGGAAAGAGCAGGTGTTGTTAACGTTCTGTATACACAGGCTACAGTACAATCTATAGTATATGTTTCTTTCTTTTAATGTTTCCAACAGTGATTTAAGGTGATACAAACAACAAGGCCAAAAATAACTTGAGTTGTCCTTGGGCCGTATTATAAATGTAGAATTGATTTGGGAGGGGGAATCTGAGATGGATAGCCAGATGATCCCCTACCCCCCTCCCCATTTGGGGTTAATTGTTTCCGGGAACACTCAAGCCTGGTTCTCCGGCTGATAAGCACTTCTCCAGATGGATAAGTAATGCATCTCTGTCTCCTCTGTGACAGCCGATAAGATTCCTCGGATAAACCGTCAAAAGGGAAATGGAGGGAACACCTTAATCGAGTCTGTGACGAGGCCCACCTGTTGTTCACTTGCGTCACACCACTCCAACTCCTGGCAGAGGCTTTTCAAAACTCTGTGGCTGATTTACTATGGGATGTGTGTGTGTCTGCTCGCTCCATGTTGATTCCAGATCATTGCAACATTACATCATCTCCTGAGCATAAGACCCTGCACATCCTGCAGGTCATCTTCAACATAAGGTTTGAACATTCCCATATTAGGAATGGTTTAAATAGCCAAAAATAAACAAAACTTTGCAACGGTAATCATTTTCAGACTAATATTATTATTGGGGGAGAGGGCAGTGTTTTTCAGTGTTTTCCCAAACTGCTACAACAGTGTAGCTCCATCAAGGGCATCAAATCCGTGATGCATTGAATGACGGGCTGATCTTCAAATAATAATGGGTAGTTATTTATCACGCAAAGTGATGTGTAAATCAGTCAGTGGACTGTTGCCGACTGCAATGCAGTCGATGTTAAACAAGCCCATAGACAGACCAAGGATGGATGCACAATGCTTCCATAACTTTCATTGAATCACCTATTGCACAATACTCAGGACGACACGATCTCTCTTAAGGCACCTGCATGATTCCCATCTGAAACGGTTCGGAACAGTTTGTGCATATAATATATATTCTGACGACATTTTGTGACATTTTGTTAGTTTTTGCAAAGGTTTTTTTAGTCTGTTCGTGCACACAAATTTTTCTTCAGGCAAGCCACAGTTCGGAAGCCGAATTTTACGCCCTTTCGTCGGTTATTGGTCAGATGTTTTGATTAAGTGTTTGTTGTCATTCAATGATAGACGTTTTTATGCACATTTTTTCACTTGCCAAATACTGCACCAAACATCTTAGTTAGATGTAAAACTGTGCAACTAAAATCTCAAGCAAAAACATCAACATTAATGACAGATTTCTTGAGTTATCTTCGATTAATTCTGACTATTTTGAGAAAGTCTATACTGGCTATGGCATCTCAAGATGGACAAACAGTGCTACTGCCGCTTTTAAGGGAGTATGTGAGCACACTCATTTCGGTTCGCCTAGCTGAGTTTGGCCTTTAGTGTAACTACGCAACCCCCATTCCATCTGTATGAAGGAAATCACCAGATGGCTCTGATCCCAGGTGACTAAAACACACACGTACCCAAACACAAGTACCACAAACACTCAAAAACACACACACCGGCCCACATACACGCACGCACACACCACACACACACTTACATGAGCATGCAAACACATACACACAATCATAGGCAACTGCACTCATACGGTGCAGACACACTTGGATTTATTAGGTAAGAAACCCCAAATTTGCACGACCCAAAGATAGGGAATGAATGGCCGGTATTTATTTCCAGCATTAGGCAGAGAGAGAGAGAGAAAAGAGAGAGAGAGGGGGAGAGAAAGACAGACAGATACATAGAGAGGGGCAGTGGGGATGCCAAAAGGGAGAGTGCATGGGCTTGCTGAGCTCCCTGCCACCACATCCCCAGTCCCTTAGACAAGCAGGGATGTCACTGTCCATCTCATCCCTAGTGCTGACCAATAAAAACAACACCAATCCTCACTCACACACAAGCGTGCACAAACAGACAAACACGATCACACACACGGCACATGCACATAAAAACAAGCACACATATGCACACAATCATACACACACACACACAAGGACCCATAAAAAATTACTGTTTGATCCTTCCACAGCAACATTCTTCTGATGTTTGATTCTTACACTTATTTGGAGAGACTTGTGCATATTTTATGGCTGGGGTGAGGACGGACCCAGAGCGAGGACTGACGTGAATAATCTCTGGTTAACAAGGGTGCGAGGCCGAGGGCCCCTAAGGCTCCTGCTGCAGCCTCAGACTGCTACAAACGACACGCAGCCTGTCCTCGGAAGACTCCTCAACCTCAACTGCCTCAACCAACGCAGTTCAACTGCCACCAAAGCAATATGTCTGCCTCCACAGTGCCCTGCAGGCCTCCGGGCTAAAGAACCCGATAATTGGACTGTCATACGTTTCATGGGAGGGAAGTAACAAAAGGAGAGATACCAAGGGAGGAAGGGAAGAGAGGCACCCACTGTCACGGCTTCTTCAACGTCATTGTAATACATTGGTTAAACAGCTAGGATTACTGTCCCTGCTGTGCATTCAAACTTTTTCATGTGTGTCAACATGAGGGTCTACGTACGAGTGGTACAGAGAAATAAACCCACATGCAAACGCCATGCTCTACCAACTGAGCTACAGAGAACCACCAGAGTACCACCTTTGGACGAAACCAAAGACCATTAGCTTACTGGGTAACGACTGGTGAATCATTCGCATTTCAAAATGTTGCACTTACAATTACATCACTCAATATCTGACGCCGTTTCCTTTCTCTTCCCTATAGTGACTAATATAAAATAAGAGAGAAACTTTTCATTTCATAGCTAGAGATGAGAAAACAATAAATAGTACATTATTTCTTTGTTGAGCACAAAAAAAAACTTCCTCTCTTGATGGCACTGTCATTTGCTTTTGTTTGGATAAGTCACTCAGTCCCTCTGTATAGGGACCAAGCTGGGGTCTGGCATGGCAATGCGATTCATCTATAGTTTTGCAAGGAATACAAAGGCCTCAGTCAGTGAGTAATAGAGATAAGCTGTAATAGTCAAGGACCAGGATGTAGGACCTGTACTGTTGCCATATGATCTGTCTCACCCATTTAACTATAACGTCACATGGGGTCAGAAGTGGGAACTAAACCATAGCCTCCACTTGACTCACATTGCTCTGCCCAATCCATACAACTGTAACGTAACAAATAGCTGTGTAATAGGCTGTAAAAGGCTAGTTATGCAGTACTTTTACAGTTTTTGATGCTTTACTTGGAAAACAACATTAGCAATGGTAAGAAGGGTTGCAAAGGGTCGGAAACCTTCCAGTAAATTTCCGGAATTGTTACAGAAATTTTTGATGGGAAGTTAAGCCCGGGAATTTGGGGAATTTTGCGTAAATTCATCAAAAAAGCTAGCTTATAACGGTGAACCTTTTTTTGTGGGATCCACATAATGCAAATCTAGGTCTTGTGACATATTTTGGTTAAACCATCCCCAATTCAATGGAATTGCAATCCTCTGCATGTACAGTGCATTCTTCCATCACATGTACAGTGCACTCTTTCCATAACATGTACAGTTGATCCTCAAGATCTTGCACACTATTGAGATCCTATTGAGCCCACACTACTACACTGTCTGAGCCAAGGACTACATGCTTGAATATATTTTATATGACATACATGATTTTTTGTTAACTAGTTAATAGTAGCCTACAGTAAAGTGTGTTTAAATAAAGTCTAACTTGTTAACAATTTCTGCTAGTTAGTTTTGCTACCATGTGCGTTTTAGCTTGCTTTAATCTGCTACCTGAGGAGTGTTAATTCACCTGTTTCCATACAGGGTTCAGCTTTTCTTTTCTTAGTCAACCTTGTGTTATTTTCCTTTGTGTTCCTGAACGTAGCACTGCTTCTTTGTGTTACAGAACGTAGCCCTGTCTTTCATTTTTGTTCATTGTTTTCACCTGTGTTCGTTTCTCACCTGGTCTCATCACCTCCCTATTTAGTTCAGTTCTATCTGTTTGTATAGTTGTGAGGTATTGTTTGTTTTTGTCTGCCTGCCTGTGACCACGATTCCTGCCTTCTGCGAAGGTTTAATAAACATCTGCCACGCTCTGTGTGTGAATCTACACCTTTTTGTCCCTGGGTATTCATTACACTTTCATTTTAAAACATGTATCTTACAAAGGAGTTGTTTAATCTAACTACTTATCTGTACATGGAATTGGAATTGTGGTTTTGTACACATTTTCTTCTAATCTTTACAGGAAAATGCCTCGGCCTTATCTGATGTGTGGAGACATTTCACTGCAGCTAATGTGAAGAATGCAACAAAGATGCAGAATCATCTGGCCAAGTGCATAAAGTTCCCTCAGCGCTCACAACAAGCAACCTCTGACAAAAGTCCCTTTACTTCTATTCGAGGTGAAAATCATGAATCAGACACCTTCTCGATAGCAACAGCTCATGGTCCTCCTGGAATCAGAGTTTTTTTTGACTCAATGGAGGAACGTAGTCAGAGAAATGCTGATGAATGTCTTGCTCAAGGTATGTAGGCAACTGGTTCACCTCTGATGCTCACAGGCAATGTGTATTGGAAGAGATTTCTGAATGTTCTTCGCCCAGCGAACATCCCTCCAACAAGACATGCTTTATCTAGTAATTTGCTGGATGCAGAGTTCAACAGAGTTCAAGTGAAGGTCAAGCAAATCATAGAGAAAGCAGACTGTATTGCAATCATATCTGATGGGTGGTCAAATGTTCGTGGGCAAGGAATAATTAACTACATCATCTCCACCCCTCAACCAGTATTCTACAAGAGCACAGACACAGACACACTGGGCTCTACATTGCAGATGAGCTGAAGGCAGTCATCAATGGCCTTGGACCAGAGATGGTATTTGCACGGGTGACAGACAATGCTGTGAACATGAAGGCTGCTTGGTCTAAAGTGGGAGGAGTCCTACCCTCACATCACACCCATTGGCTGTGCTGCTCATGCATTGAATCTGCTCCTCAAGGACATCATTGGCGCTGAAAACAATGGATACACTCTACAAGAGAGCCAAGGAAATTGTTATGTATGTGAAGGGTCATCAAGTTATAGCAACAATCTATCTCACCAAGCAAAGTGAGAAGAATAAGAACACCACATTGAAGCTGCCCAGCAACACCCATTGGGGTGGTGTTGTCATCATGTTTGACAGTCTCCTGGAGGGGATGGAGTCTCTCCAAGAAATGGCCATATCACAGTCTGCCGATATGGACAGCCCCATCAAGAGGATCCTCCCGGATGATGTATTTTGGGAGAGTGGTATGCAGCCTAAAACTCCTGAAACCTATAGCAGTAGCCATTGCACGGACTGAAGGAGACAATGCCATCCTGTCTGATGTTCAGAAGAAATCTGTACTGCCCTGCCCACTTCACTGTTGCTCCAAGCAGAGGAAACTGCAGTTCTGAAATACACCAAAAGTGTGAAGACCTACCTGAAGCCCATACATGCCGTAGTGTACATGTTGGACCCAAAGTATGCTGGCAAGAGCATCCTGTCTGGTGCAGAGATCAACCAGGCCTATGGTGTCATCACTACCGTGTCTCTCCACCTTGGCCTGGATGAGGGCAAGGTTCTTGGCAGTCTGGCGAAGTACACTTCCAAGCAAGGGCTTTGGGATGGAGATGCAATATGGCAGTCGTCCCTACATATCTCATCAGCCACCTGGTGGAAGGGACTTTTTGGATCTGAGGCTCTTTCTCCTGTTGCCTCCATCATCCTCCAAATCGCACCAACATCAGCCTCCTCCCAAGCACGCAACAGGCTGACCAATACAAGGGTTCAAAAATTGGTGGCCATTCGGGCAAATTTTAGGCTTTTTGAGACTGACAACGAGTCATCCTCAACAAGGTTGGAAAGTGACAGTGAAGATGAGTCCTCAGAGTCTGATGTTCAAGATGTGGACATGGAAGCCCTAGAGCAAGACAACCAAAGCTTTAGTTTTACAGATGTATGTTGAAAGTGTTTTTGGGAGATGCGATGGATCATTCAATATTCCCTTTCTTTTGTTGTTCAGTGAAAGCATCCCATGTGAATAGTCAACTCATTTAACTAAAGTTCAATTCGTAACTAAATTGTTTTTCAAATTACTATTGGAAGGATTTAATAATCTGCAATTATGTCTTCTTATAATAAGGTAAAAGGTTTATGTTTCTGTCTCCATATCTCCATGTCTCCATGCTGTCCGGACCTCTGGTAGTCTCTATGGGGGTGCCACAGGGTTCAATTCTTGGACCGACTCTCTTCTCTGTATACATCAATGAGGTCGCTCTTGCTGCTGGTGAGTCTCTGATCCACCTCTACGCAGATGACACCATTCTGTATACTTCTGGCCCTTCTTTGGACACTGTGTTAACAACCCTCCAGGCAAGCCATACAACTCTCCTTCCGTGGCCTCCAATTGCTCTTAAATACAAGTAAAACTAAATGCATGCTCTTCAACCGATCGCTACCCGCACCTACCCGCCTGTCCAACATCACTACTCTGGACGGCTCTGATTTAGAATACGTGGACAACTACAAATACTTAGGTGTCTGGTTAGACTGTAAACTCTCCTTCCAGACCCATATCAAATATCTCCAATCCAAAGTTAAATCTAGAATTGGCTTCCTATTTCGCAACAAAGCATCCTTCACTCATGCTGCCAAACATACCCTTGTAAAACTGACCATCCTACCAATTGGATGCAGTCTATCACAGTGCAATCCGTTTTGTCACCAAAGCCCCATATACTACCCACCATTGCGACCTGTACGCTCTCGTTGGCTGGCCCTCGCTTCATACTTGTCGCCAAACCCACTGGCTCCATGTCATCTACAAGACCCTGCTAGGTACAGTCCCCCCTTATCTCAGCTCGCTGGTCACCATAGCATCTTCCACCTGTAGCACACGCTCCAGCAGGTATATCTCTCTAGTCACCCCCAAAACCAATTCTTTCTTTGGCCGCCTCTCCTTCCAGTTCTCTGCTGCCAATGACTGGAACGAACTACAAAAAGCACTGAAACTGGAAACACTTATCTCCCTCACTAGCTTTAAGCACCAACTGTCAGAGCAGCTCACATATTACTGCACCTGTACATAGCCCACCTATATTTTAGCCCAAACAACTACCTCTTTCCCTACTGTATTTAATTTATTTATTTATTTTGCTCCTTTGCATCCCATTATTTTTATTTCTACTTTGCACATTCTTCCATTGCAAATCTACCATTCCAGTGTTTTACTTGCAATATTGTATTTACTTTGCTACCATGGCCTTTTTTTGCCGTTACCTCCCTTATCTCACCTCATTTGCTCACATCGAATATAGACTTGTTTATACTGTATTATTGACTGTATGTTTGTTTTGCTCCATGTGTAACTCTGTGTCGTTGTATGTGTCGAACTGCTTTGCTTTATCTTGGCCAGGTCGCAATTGTAAATGAGAACTTGTTCTCAACTTGCCTACCTAGTTAAATAAAGGTGAAATAAAATAAATAAAAAATATGATATGGTAAATATATTCAATGCAAAAAACATCTACATTGATATGGTATTAATAGGAATTTGCATATATTTCCGTTAATGCCCAGATATTCCCGTTAATTCCAACGGAATGTTTCCACCTCTGAATATTCCCCAAAACGTGCAACCCTAATGTTAAGTAGCACAACAGCATTCATACAGTAACTCCCTTCTTAAGTGTATTCCCTTATAGACTATAGTATGGTCCCTGTCTTCTTCTACTGCTGGCTGACAAGACAACCACAATTTCCCTCTCTGGGGATCAATAAAGTTTACTCAAAATTCTAATGTAATGCCTTGCCAGCAGTTCCTCTCATGAAAAGCTCTGAGGACATTACCAATCCCCGTGGGTCCATTCCAAGAAACCATGGTGTAAACACAGCTGAGAATTTCCTGTTAACGCTAGCTATCATCATGAGCCCTTTTACCCCGGAGCAAGACCCCAGAGACATTGACTGGTGAAAACAACATCCCAGAATACATAACCCATGGGACTTGACTTCACACTGCTGAGGGTTTGTTCAATGTTTGTAAAAGTGTGTTAGAGAGTGAGTGTGTGTATGTGTGGGGGGGGGGGGTGTATGAATGTGTGTTCCATGCATGAACCTGTGTGTGTGAGTATGTCTCTGGTAGCATCCATATCCATGAAGTATACTGTGTGTGTCTGAAGTGTGTGTGTGTGTGTGTGTGTGTGTCTGAAGTGTGTGTGTGTGTGTGTGTGTGTGTGTGTGTGTGTGTGTGTGTGTGTGTGTGTGTGTGTGTGTGTGTGTGTGTGTGTGTGTGTGTGTGTGTGTGTGCGATTGTGTGTGATTGTATGCTTCTGCACAGCGAATACACATTACATACTTCACAGGGGATGACTGTGATAGATTGCCGTATGTATACTTGTGTTGTTCCTGTGTGTGTGTGTGTGTGTGTGTGTGTGTGTGTGTGTGTGTGTGTGTGTGTGTGTGTGTGTGTGTGTGTGTGTGTGTGTGTGTGTGTGTGTGTGTGTGTGTGTGTGTGTGTGTGTGTGTGTGTGTGCTCCTGCACAGCGAATACACATTACATACTTCACCGGGGATGACTGTGATAGATTCCCCCTCTTCTCTCTAAGACAGGAACAACACAAGTATACATACGGTAAGGAGCCAGGGCAGCACCATGACTTCAGCAAGGGAGCAGGGCTATTAGATTAGGCTATTTTTATACCTGCCCTGGACCTTAATGGAGTTATGAGGCTCTGCATTGCCAGGCCAAACTGATTGCAGAACTGAGGGAACTGATAGCATGCAGGATACAAAAACAAACAACAGTCCTCGGCCAACAAGGCTTTTTCAATTTTCAACATGGAATGCAAGGCACTACTATTTCTTAATGTTGCTGGACCCCAGGAAGAGTAGCTGCTGCCTTGGCAGCCACTAATGGGGATCCTTAATAAATAAAATACAAATAATAAATAATAAAATACAAATATTGTCATGTTTGGCCCGTTTGTCACGACTTCCGCCGAGGTTGGCTCTCCTGCCTGTTCAGGCGGTGCTCGGCGGTCGTCGTCACCGTCCTACTAGCCACTACCGATCCCTTTTCGTGTATCTGTTGGTTTTGTCTGATTGGTTTCACCTGTGTGTTGTTTAGTTAATTAGTGTCTGTATATGTAGTAGGTTGTCCCGCCCTTGTTTTGTGCGGGATTGTTATTTTTGTATTCATGTCAGTCGGTGTAGTTCTTGTGTTGTTATTCTCCGGTCTGTCTTTAATCCTGTGTTGGATTGTTCACCCTGTGTGTGTTGGGTTGACTGTGTTTTTTGTTCGCCGGAGAATAAACTGTCATATCACTATCTGCTCTCTGCGCCTGATTCCACCCACCTTGTTAAGACGTGACACTGTTGTTCTAGTCCAGCTCTGTCTGGCGAAGTTCTCTTTAAGACCGAAATATATTTGGATATTGACCAACAAAAAATTGATGAGCTGAAAAAAAAGATCCCAGAAACATTTCCATATGCACAAAAAACGTATTTCTTTAAAATGATTTGCACAAATTTCTTTACATCCCTGTTAGTGAGCATTTCCCCTTTGCCAAGATACTCCATCCACTTTACAGGTGTGACATTTCAAGAAGCTGATTAAACAGCATGATCATTACACAGGTGCACCTTGTGCTGGGGACAATAAAATGATATGCTAAACTGTGCAGTGCACAGATGTTTTCCACAGATGTTTTGAGGGAGTGTGCAATTGGCATACTGACTGCAGGAATTTCAACCAGAGCTGTTGACAGAGAATTGAACGTTAATTTCTCTACCATAAGCTGCCTCCAAAGTAATTTTAAAGAATTTGCAGTATGCCAAACCGGCCTCAGAACCGCAGACCACGTCTAACCACGCCAGCCCAGGACCTCCACATCCGGCTTCTTCCCCTGCGGGATTGTCTGAGACCAGCACCAGGACAGCTGATGAAACTGTGGGTTTGCACAACCGAAGAATTTCTGTCAGAAACCATCTCAGAGAAGCTCATCTGCATGCTCTTCGTCCTCACCAGGGTCTTGGCCTGACTGCAGTTCAGCATTGTAACCGACTTCAGTGGGCGAATTCTCACCTTCGATGGCCACTGGCAACGGAAGTGTGCTCTTCACGGATGAATCCCAGTTTCAACTGTACTAGGCAGTTGACAGACGGCCTGTATGGAGTGTTGTGGGCAAGCGATTTGCTGATGTCAATGTTGTGAACAGAGTGGCCCATGGTGGCGGTGGGGTTATGGTATGGGCAGGCATAAGCTATAGACAACGAACACAATTGCATTTTATTGATGGCAATTTGAATGCACAGAGATACCGTGACGAGATCCTGAGGCCCATTATCGTGCCATTCATCCGCTGGCATCACCTCATGTTTCAGCATGATAATGTACGGCCCCATTGTCGCTAGGATCTGTACACAATTCCTGGAAGATGAAAATGTCCCAGTTCTTCCATGGCCTGCATACTCACCAGACATGTCACCCATTGAGCATGTTTGAGATGCTCTGGATCGACGTGTACGACAGCGTGTTCCAGATCCCACCAATATCCAGCAACTTCACACAACCATTGAAAGGGAGTGGGACAATATTCCACAGGCCACAATCAACAGCCAGATCAACTCTATGCGAAGGAGATTGTTGTGCTGCATGAGGCAAATGGTAGTCACACCAGATACTGACTGGTTTTCTGATCCACCCCCTTACCTTTTTTAAGGTATCTGTGACCAACAGTATATCTGTATTCCCAGTCATGTGACATCATAGATTAGGGCCTAATGAATTTATTTCAATTGACTGATTTCCTTACATGAATTGTAACTCAGTAAAATCTTTGAAAGCATCACACATTAGCTAAGTAGCTCAGTTTGTGGAGGTAGTGGCAACAATATCAAACGTAATATATAATAATATATGCCATTTAGCAAACACTTTTATCCAGAGCTATTTAAAGTCTTGCGTGTATACATTCTAGGTGGTCCCAGGAATGAAACCCACATCGCCATGCTCTACCAAATGACCTACAGAGGACCACCCAAGTACCACCTTTGGACCAAACCAAAGACCATTAGCTTACTGGGTAACGATTGGTGAATCATTGGCATGAAGTAGCACCTCCCAGGCACTAGGAGTGCTGGTGAGCCGGTGGCAACCATTCATATTGGTGACAATTGAATATCAACAACTGAATATCAACGTTGCCCATCTGAGTGCCTAATCACAGAAGGCATGAGGGTGATTGGTTTCAATGCCAGTGCCATGTTGTTTGAAATAGGGGCTGTGACCATTGAGATCCTATATGTAATTATATGGCTGTGACTGTCTGTCTGCCCCGGGGCTTTGGGGTGGACAGTGGAAGAGCTGCACTGGGCGGAATACGCCCCCCAGTGGTCCCACTTGGCCATCCCAGAATCCCTTGCTGGGCTCTAGCTTCCTGGCTGAGACGGTTGCTCATCAAGCTGACAGGCCTCCAGCCCAGAGACTGAGTCACTGCCACAGGTGTGTGTGTGTGTGTGTGTGTGTGTGTGTGTGTGTGTGTGTGTGTGTGTGTGTGTGTGTGTGTGTGTGTGTGTGTGTGTGTGTGTGTGTGTGTCATCGGCCCAGTAAATAGAGGATGTTTGCTTCATATCAGGTAATATTCTCTTCAGTGGTTTATTTATTCCATTTATTTTCAATTCAGCCAATTCAGGAACTGAATTGAAATTGTAATACATTGAAATTCTAAAAGACTGAAACTATCCTCATTGAACATATAAATAGCTATTTTCAATGTGGGATTTCAAATAATCTTCTGAATTGACCGATTAAAAATGGAGTTTACCCGAACACAGTCACAAAGGTTATAGCGTAACATTAACAATGTTAGCTAAAAAACATTCTGAGAACATTGTCAAACAGTTTTGGTACCAGTGCCAAGTCAATGTGCAGGGGTATGAGGAAATTGAAGTAGATATGTACATATAGATAGGGGTAAAGTGACTAGGCAACAAGATAGATAAACAGTAGCAGCAGCTTGTGTGGAAGCGTGTGTGGCGAATGTGTGCCTGTGTGTATTTGTGAGTGAGTCCAGTGTGTGTGCATAGTCAAAAAGTGTTAGTGCAAAAAGGGTCAATGCAGACAGTCCGGCTAGCTATTTGGTTAACTATTTAGTAGTCTTATGGCTTGGGGGTAGAAGCTGTTCAGGAGCCTTTTGGTCCCAGACTTAGTGCTCCGGTATCGCCTGCTGGGTGGTAGAAGAGAGAACAGTCTATGACTTGGGTGGCTGGAGTCTTTAACAATTTTTAGGGCCTCCCTCTGACACCGCCTGGTATAGAGGTTCAGCCCCAGAGATGTACTGGGCTATACACACTACCCTCTGTAGTGCCTTGCGGTTGGATGCCGAGCAGTTGCCATACCAAGCGGCGATGCAGCCAGTCAAGATGCTCTCAATGGCGCAGCTGTATAACTTTTTTAGGATCTGAAGGTCCATGGCAAATATCTTCTGCTTCCTGGGGGGTTGTGTTTGGACCATGATAGCTCCTTAGCAATGTGGGCCTATCCACTACAGCACCATCGATGGCCCTCCTTTTACTGTAGTCGACGATAAGCTCCTTTGTCTTGCCCACGTTGAGGGAGAGGTTGTTGTCCTGGCATCTCACTGTCAAGTCTCTGACCTCCTCCCGATAGGCTGTCTCATCGTCATTGGTGATCTGGCTCACCGTCGTTGTGTCATCTGCAAACTTTATGATTGTGTTAGAGTCGTGCGCAGCCATGCAGTCGTGTGTGAACAGGGATTACAGGAGGGGACTAAGCACGCACCCCTGAGGGGCCCCTGTGTTGAGGGTCAGTGTGGCAGATGTGTTGTTGGCTACCCTCAGAAAAGATAACTCGTTGTGTGACTGTGGTTCCCACATAACGGGGGTTGGTATTGTCTCGTAGGTGGCTCATCCACATGCTCGCCTGCCAGCGTGCAGCAGCTTCAAAGGTCATCTCAGCACTCGCTGCTCCACAGCCAGCTAGCCTTCCCCAGTCCACACTCTCTTACTCATCACAGAGAGAATGAGAACAACTGGTTTGCGACTATCACCATCTCCACAATCCACCAACAGCAGCATAACATGAGCTGAGGCCATTTTCAACTCACATCAAAGACAGTGGTCCCCTCGGGACTAGGTTGGAGTTTTTCCTGGACCATCGATACAGTGTCAGATGTTTTGTCCTCCTGATAATGGTTAGAGTTAGGAATGGGAGTAGGGTAATCTGATCCGAGATCTGTGATTAGAGGTGACCTCAACCTGGAGCATCCTGTTGTCATGTAGCATAAATCGAATTTGTGGAATCACGGCCAGCTTTTCTCATTAATGTTAAAGAAAGTTCAAATGAGCAAAATGGCAAAGAACTGAGGCAAAGAACAGAGAGCTGCCTATACATGGTGGAGGGAGGAGTGTATGTGTGTCTGTACTGGATGAGCAAGGACACAGAAGAGGTCTATATTGAGAGAAATATTGCCGTCTAGGCGCCTACCAATGTAACCAATGAAAGCTTCCTGGGGTGCCGTGGTTGGCTGGGGCAGCAGGAGAGAGATCTACAGTCGATGGCTCAGTCAAATCCCTGGCCCACCTCTTAAATCCTCCTTTAATTAAAGTGGAAGTGCTGGAGCAGGTCCAGAGAGGGAGCCTGCATACCAGAAGGATACTCACACTGGTATCCTTTTAACCACAGATCTAGGATCATGTTCCCCCACCACCGATACTAACCGTAATCATTTGGGGGATTAAAATATTTATGACCCTGGATCAGTGGTTAGGTTAGGAGAAATTCTGACCTGCTTTCATGGAGTTTCAGGAATGAGGTGAACACCTACAGTACACTACCCTCATTACGCCAGACAGTTAGAACACCAGGATTTCCCCCATTCCATCCCTTATCTCCCATCTCCCATCCTATGAGGTAGGTAGCTGAGGCAGGTCACAGTGCCATCAGGGCTGTGACAGTCATGGAATTTTGGACGACGGTTGTTTGTCAGCAAAATGTCCGCTGTCACCATTATAGTCGTTTGAATAGCAAATGTATATATTTTTAAACAGTAACTGTATGTGCTGCTGTTGCTGCAGAGAGAGGGGGGCAGTTTTTCTACAACACCTTGCTGATACAAGGAACGACAGCGTTTCATCACGTTGTACAGAGTCTTGTCACAGCGGAAACGCGGACGTGCCATCTCTTTGAAAGACCGACCATCACAAATCAAATCTCATTTTTATTTGTCACATGATTGATAAACAACAGGTGTAGACTAACAGTGAAATGCTTACTTCTGGGCCGCCCTTCACAATGACACATAGAGAACAATAGAAAAATAATAACACAAGGAATGAGTAACGATAACTTGGCTATATGCAGTACACGTGGTACCAGTACCATCTTCAGTCAGCTGTTCCACAACACAAAATTCTAAAACTGGATAGTTTGGCATCCTCTCATATCTTCTTATGTCGTCTGTTAGATGTAAACCAGGCTTATTTACACTTTGCTGCTTTTGGGTAAAGTTTTTACGATTTGAATATGAAGTAGATTTTTTAAAATTACAGTCTTCATCTATATTCGTAGGCTACATGAATATGAAATTAGTGTGCCATCTGAGTGGCACACTTGTCCACACACACACACACACACACACACACACACACACACACACACACACACACACACACACACACACACACACACACACACACACACACACACACAGTAGGATTAATCAACAGATTGTAAACAAGTGGTTGACAAAGCCCTCACACTCATTCACATTATCAAGCTAATTAGCCTTAAATTAGCCAGCAGGTATGGGTACATAAAGAAATCATTTCACATTTCCAGGCCCCTTACATTCGCTTAACCTGTCCTCCATTCACTCACTTACCGACTGACTTATTTACTTTCTTACTTATTGACTGACTGATAAAATGTACCTTTGCCAATAACTGCCAATCTTCTAATGCCCCACATTACTAATGGGTGCTGAATAACCTGGATCTGAGCTCAAGATCAATCTGGGGGTCCCATCAACAAGATTGGCTGCTGGATAAATCTGAACTCGAGGAAGTGTGTGTGTTTGTGTGTGTCTGTGTGTGGTAGGTGCATATGCCGTGGGGGTGGTTAGGCACTTCTATATTCCTCTGGCTATAATGTATTAGTTATACGCATTATGACCGTTTGTATTATGAAGATGTGTTCTCAATGACTTGTTCAAAGATGAAATAAATAAGCAAATGGGTTCTGCGATCAGTTTAGAGGGAAGGAGCCCAATCAGACAACTACTTTAGATATGAACTTTAAAAGCTTATTTGGCTACAAATGGAACCAATGCTACCAATGCTATTACATGTTGCTGCACTTTTCTGTAGTTACTGTGCTTTTCAGTACTGCACTTATCAGCAGTAACTGGCAAATATAAATCAATAATACAGTGCTCTTTGTTACGAAAACAACTACGATGCTACATATTGCAAGAGCAACTTAGTGCTAAGTGCTACTAACAAGCTAGTGTGGCACAACAATATCCTGGTACTGGGTAATGGGTACTGTCTGACATGTTTTTCCCTTTATTTCAAATGACAGCTCTACGCTGAAGGCACAGAGATACTTGCTACCTTCCAAAAAGGCACCCTATACCTCCCTATGTGCCCTGGTCTAAATTAGTGCATTATAAAGGGAATAGGGTGCCATTTGGAATGCAGGCACTGTAGAAACAAGAGGCATCTAATGCCAACCGCAAACTAAACCCAGCACTATCAGAGATGGGTTACTTTTGTACACCTTAGGACTTATTATGCATTTATGTAACTTGGCCCGGGAGAGATGGAGAAGTTACTTTACACCTTGCTTTCAGCGGTGCTGCTATGAGAGACTTCTCATCATCAGTATGTACAGCTACATGGCACAGCCCACATCAGCTAACCACTTCAGTGTTGTGGGCGCCGCATGACAACATACAGGCCTGGACTAGTAAGCCACGTGGGCTCACTTCAGCAAACACTCCAGTGCCGAAATACTTCACGATCTAACTTACACAGTTGCGTAACGCCACGCAGATGCGGCATTTAAGTGTGACGGTGTTAGTGTGTTATCTCCGGCAAATGCTAATGCGAGACAATTCCACTTCTGATTTCGCAATCTTTCCCACTTTGCCGCAGGTGGAGAAAGGAAACAGTATCGTTCCTGTACACGTTCCTGAATAATTAAACAAGGAGAATGATAGGGGTGGGGGGTTGGATACAGCAATCGGCATGTTCCAAAAAGATTTTCTAATGTTCTGACCACGACAGTCGGCAGCACCTGATTGATTCGGCTCGGAGACAGCTGAGCCAAATGGCGCAACAACCCCCCCCCCCCCCAACACACACTCTCTCTCTCTCTCTCTCTCTCTCAAGGGGGTTTATTGGCATGGGAAACATGTGTTAACATTGCCAAAGCAAGTGGGGTAGATAATATGCAAAGGTGAAATAAAAATAAAAATCTCTCTCTCTCCGACTTCCTACATGAACCGGCTGCCTAATTACTCTTGACATGGTCTGAATTAGCATAAACAGGCATATGAACTCTACGCTAGCTAGCACACTCACTCGCAAAGCCCCTGCGGATTGATAGCCCGGCAGGCTCGATGGGCTCTCAGTCTTTCTCTCCCTCTCCCTCTCCCTCTCTCTTTATCTCTCTCCTCCCTCTCCTCTGTAACGTTGATTGGCAGGAGGGGGAGTCAAGCCGACAGGCCTCCAGGGAGGAAGCTGACACGTAAAGAATAGCCCTTGTCATATCAAAGCGGCGCGCGTCACACCGTTACTTACTCACACGCGCACTTCAAACCTCATCATGTCTCGTCATGGACGAATGGACGGGATTCAGTTTTTCGGATGGGTCCGAGACTAATTGAAAATGAACAAGGGCTGAATAGTCACCGGGCTTTTTTCAACAGCGGCTTTATTTAGCAAGGGTGAACAACAAACGCCCCAAGGAAAAGACGGGGGGATAAATAAAGATAGCCTACATATCTGTTCACGGAACATCATTCATCTTCAAATTGCTGGAAAGATGAGAGCGATTATACTTTTGTGATCCGTGTACTTTGAGATAAATCTTTGCTCGTTAAGGAAAAGAACACCCTGGATTGAATATGGCTGTCTATTTATAACCTCTAAATCTTCCCAACAGGATAGTTTGATAAACCCCTGTTATTTAAGTAAATTCCTAAGTAAAGTCCTTGATGAATTAAGGTTGCTCAGACACCCAATGGCCCAAATGCCCACTGTATGTATGAATAATGAATCCTTATAGATATGACGATTGTTGCAATGGCTCAGTGGGTTAGAGCATGCTGCTGGCAATACCAAAGGGGTATACTACGAATCTAGCTAGATGTACTCAGGCTTTTCTGAAATTATCCAGCTTCAGTTATCTTCACATTCCAGCTCGGGCTTCATCCATGTTACGAAGGTAGATTTTCGTTGTGTACCCGCCGCTTACCTGACCACTCGAGCCGGGCTTGTAATTGCGTGTTGGTGCCTCACTGCTTCCACTGAGCCGGGAAAGGGAGGTGGTGGGGGGGTTAGTGGGAGATGTGGTGGCCGCCACACGTTAGACCCACTCACGTTTGTTTGAGTTGGAGCGCTGCTGAGCTGAGGTTTCCCGTGGTCACCCAAGGGGATACACTCACTCTGCAGTCGATGGTTCTCTCAGACCTCGTGCATGACAAGGCATCAGCAAGCGGGGCCTCACTGTGCTGCACCGGCAAGTCACTTTGGATGTTAAAATTTACTGCAGCCTGAGCCAAACTTCAGTTTTAATCCTCAGTTTTTGGGGATGGCTGTAGGCTTGAATAAAATCAGGGCTAAGTAGACCAGGTCGCTGAACGTTTAAAACGCCTTTTTTGTTGTTGAAGCTAGTCTTTTTTTTTACGATTCTTTCTCTCCTTTAAATCTTTTATCACTCTCTCCCTCTCTGTACAGACAGGTGCAGGAGGCTTTGTTGGCCCCCTAACTTTCTCATGCATATTTGAGGCATTGATTTTTAGATATACTTATGTTCTTACCCCTAAAAAGCCTACTAGATTTTCTCACCAAAAAGCCCTCAAGTGGAATCTTCACAACAATACCATTCAGACCATATCATTCAACACACCCTCATTCCTAAATGCATCCACACAAGCTTAGTGAGAAGTCATACTTCTGTGGAGGAAGTGTTTTGAGATGGTCTCACAGAACCATGTTTGTTTATGTCACAAAGTAGCAAGGCCTCAAAATCCTAGGTCATGTCAACAGAGTAAATCTGAACGCCAGAAATGAATGTTTCCTTTTACTTACTTACCAGATAAATTGAATGAAAGACATGGTAGAGAGAGAAACATTTAGAGAGAAAGGGAGGATGATAAAAGCTCTCTTCTGACTGGAGCAGGGAACCAGACACACTATCAATAAAACAAACCCCAGCTTCTCCCTCACTTCTCACTGGCTTGTTTTTTTTTCGCTCCATCCATTGCCAAGGTTTAAACAAAAGCCTGGAACGAATAGCTTTCAAAAGCATTATAGCAGATTGATGGCGCAACCTTCACCGTGCCATACCCGCGAAGTATCACTGATCAATAGTCTCTCAGTGCATGAGGCCAGGCTAGCTAGAGGCTCAAAGACAGATCTAAGATATAAACTTCTAGATGGGATGGAGCTGCCAGGCTGTCACCGCTAACAGCCTCATACTTTACGGCCAGGCCCACAATTCAAACCCGAGAGGCCAGTTCTAGGAACATTTGAATTGCTTAAAGAAGGAAAGCAATTTGCTAATATGTTGACTGGCCAAAATATAGGTGCGTTCAATGCTATTCTATGGGTTTAGACCTTAGCTAATGTTGATGGTGATGGCTAGCATTGGTAGGAGTGGAGGAATCTCAGTGTTTACGCTGTGGGGCAAAGAACTTAGACTATGATCGTCTTTGGCCTATATCACAGACTGGGGAAAGGTGAATTCACTCCCCACAAGGAAACAGAGAGCCATGCTGTGGTCACACAGACAGTGCTGCTGGCTTCTGCTGGTTGACACCATCCTGCTCAGGTCCAGATTAGCATAAAATTGGGTATTTGGCATTTGAGCCTGAAAATACAGTATAGCATGCTAATAGGGTAACATTTACATTGTTTTTTGGGGGGGGTTAGAAAATGACCTAAGCAGTTGATGGAATTGGTTTGTTTAACAAATTCAAAGTGTGAATTGCAGTCTCTCGTTGCCCATATAGTGCTTTAGAAGTAATGAAACGAGTACATTTGTAATTTGGCTGAACTATACATTTAAGCTGCCCATAGACCATAGATAGTAGCATTTAGTATGCACAGCCACATTGACGCATAAGAATATATCTCATTCAGAACAAATGAGCATAGTCAAACAGGGGCCTTCTAGGCATCCAGGGGTGAGATTACTTATCCGTTTCGCCTGCCACAACGATCTGCTATTGGTGAGGCAGTGTAGTTTGTGACCACAGGCAGTTCACAGCTCCAGTTCACGAATCGTTCTCACTTACTCATTTTCAATGAGTTCAACTGATAATTTACTTAAAAATATAAACATTGGCAAATGTTTGATGTTTTCAAACTTCAAAAAGGGTTTGTAGTTGAGACTAACCCCCATCCCAACCCATCTGTTGTGTAGCTCCATCCAGCTATCACTTGAACTCTGAGTATGTGGTGGGTTGATTTGGGTGAGACAACCTCTGACCCCCGCAGAAAAGTATCAAGGCTGGAAGCACCTCACAAGTCATGTCACCTTTCAGGAAGTGATATCAATGCTCTACCTTACGGTAGTAGGCTAGTAGGCTATCAATCAAGGCCAGTCATCTAATTCCTGAGGGTGGAGTGAGCGGGGGCGGGATGTTACTTTGCAAACCAATCAGGCCAATGACAAAATCATCATATAGGAAAGTCCAATACTTACCAGTGAAGGCCAGAAGTCTGGGGGGTGGAGGAGGTGGGGGTGGGGGCGGCAGGGGAGGGTAGGGTCTACATTGGCATGCCAGCTGGCAGCTCTCACCCGCCCTCTCTGCCACGTTCCGCGCACATGAACTCTGGGGCTCTCCCTGAGTGAACTGCACAGCAGAAGGAGAGAGAGTGGGAGAGGGAGAGAGAAGGAGAGAGAATTCAAGCCAATTGGTAAGGCAACACCATAGTATAGCAGTGCTAATTTAACAAAAATAGTAATTAGTAAGTATTACGGAATTACCATATCACCATTTCATTCGTACGTAAAATGTAAGTAAATAGTAGCTAACAGGTGGACTGTTAAATTAAGGGTATCTATTGTCCTGGCTCATGTAGGACTGGATAGCGTGGATGGATTGGAGCAGGTTGAAACAGGGAGGAATCTCTTATGACGTTCAAGAATATGTATTTGGTGCCCTGGTTGGTGAGAATTCCACAAAATGCATACTTAAGATGGGTGCACTATAAAAGGTGCTTGGTGAAAGTCTACACACCCTTGCACTGTTTTCACATTTTTCTGCCTTAAAATGAAATTGAAAAAGGATTACAATTTATTTTCTCTATGTATCTACACAAACTGCTGCACATGTTTAATGTGAAAGTAAAATTATATAAATGTGTCTTAGTTAATAAAACATTTAAAACGAAGATGTCTTGATTGCATATGTCTTTCACTTGGTGAAAGCCCCTTCGGGCAGCCATTGCAGCTGTGTAAGATTTTACCAAATCTGCACAACTCTTATTAGGGAAACATATAATTATTGTTTTTGTCAAAACAAAAAACTCTCCTGCTGGTGGCAAGCATAGACATAAAACGATGCTGCCAACACAATACTTGAAAATACAGAGGGTTTCACAACATTTAATTCACTCCACATTTACTGGCCTGTATGACAAGGTGAAAAGAAGGAAGCCGGTGTTAAGGAATCCATTCCAAATCATCCATTATGTTTGCAACAAGGCCCTTCAGTAATACTGCAAGATAACATGACAAATAAATATTTGTTTTGTCTTAAATTCAAAACTTCAGGCTTGGGTCAAATCCAATACAACAAATCACAGATGTGTATCTTCAAGTATTGTTGTGACAGCGTCATGTTATGGGTATGCTTATTATGCAGGGACGGGGGAGTTTGTCAGGATCAAAGTAAATATGAAAGGAGCAAAACCAAAGCAAAAAGTTTCAGGAAAACTTGCCCCAGTCTTCTGAACACATAACCTAGTTTTATTTTTCAGCAGAACAATTACATACATTTAAATACCAAAGGCACACCAGAATGCCTTTTCAAGAGGTGTTGAGTGTTCTTGAGTGGCCTTGGCTTGAATCTGCTTCACAATCAGAGAAGAGGCTTGAATATTGCTGTCCATCAATGATTCCCAACTAAATTTACTGAGCTTGAGCAATTTTGACAAAACCAATGGATATATAGTATGTTTCCCTAAGTTGTAGAAAGTTGTGAATCTTATTCATGATGTTTCACAACTGTAATTGCTGGCAGAGGTGCTTCCAACAAGTTTTCTCTCTGTTGTGTGAAGATGTGCAATCAAGACATCTTTGGCATATTTTTATTAGTTAAGATACAGTACATTTCTATAATGTTTCTTTCACTTTGAAAATGTTGAGCAGGTTGTGTAGGTATGTATGAAAAGATTTTAGATACAGCTTCAAGGAAGCAAAATGTGAAAACTGTGCAATGGGTGTGTAGACTTTCACTAGGCAGTGTACACTAAAATGACATGATGCTAGCATACCAACTTGTTTACATTGGGCAGAGAGTTCCTGGAAATCTCACTATACTGCAACACAGCACCCAGTACTTGGGTCCTAACAACGCAGATCAGGGTACCCTAACACCAAGAACTTCGATTTCCACTTTTCTAATGAGTGAAAACGAGTCTAGGAAATAGGACAAAATGGGAGAGACTAGTGCCCTTTTCACACAGAGCCAAGCCGTGCAGAACTGAGCTATACTGTGCTTACCTGGTCGTATATCAGTGATTTGCAGTCAGGGTAGGCAGTACTTACCCAGTAATAATCTAATATGAAAAGCTGTTAAGAAAAATATATATATACAAAATTGTCATTATTTTTTGTTATCTACTGTTTTTTTCTCAACGATTATGGTGTTTTTTTGCTCAAAATCTTATCCTGGGATAACCTTTCCATGCATTCAAATCCATTCAATCGTTGACACGTGCGGCAGTTCATGACTCCAGTCACTGTTAATGGACAGGGTTAGCATATAGGCACCTATAGGCGTCGCTGCTTTGCGGCTTTGAATGTCAGAAGGTGAATTCACCAATTTGTAAGTCGCTCTGGATAAGAGCGTCTGCTAAATGACTTAAATGTAATGTAAATGTAACAGAGCTTGAAGTAGCTTCATTTGTTGCAGCCGAACAGTGAGCAGCTGAACCGTGAGTACTGGACTGTCCACTTGTCTAAAACATCATTACCAATTAATACTTTTTACCCAGACTTTTACACATCTTGGACATTTACAGTGCATTCGGAAAGTATTCAGACACCTTCACTTTTTCCACATTTTGTTACATTACAGCCGTATTCTAAAATTGTTCCTCATGAATCTACACATAATACCCCATATTGACAAAGCGAAAAACTGTTTTTTGGCAAATTTAGAAAACATTTAAAACAGTTGTAGAAACATCTCAAGGACGATCAATGGAAACAGGATACACCTCAGCTCAATTTCGAGTCTCATAGCAAAGGGTCCTAATACTTATGTAAATAAGAAATACTTATTTACATAAGTATTAGGACCTGAGCTGAGGAGTATCCTGTTTCCATTGATCGTCCTTGAGATGTTTCTACAACTTGATTGGAGTTCACCTGTGGTAAACTCAATAGATTGGACATGATTTGGAAAGGCACACACCTGTCTATATAAGGTCCCACAGTTGACAGTGCATGTCAGAGCCAAAAACCAAGCCAGGTGGTCGAAGGAATTGTCCGTAGACCTCTGAGACAGGATTGTTTCAAGCCACAGATCCGGGGAAGGGTACCAAAAAATGTCTGCAGCATTGAAGGTCCCCAAGAACAATCATTCTTAAATGGAGGAAGTTTGGAACCACCAAGACTCTTCCTAGAGCTGGTCGCCCAGCCAAACTGAGCAAATGGGGGAGAAGGGCCTTGGTCAGGGAGGTGACCAAGAACCCAATGGTAACTCTGACAGAGCTCTAGAGTTCCTCTGTGGATATGGGAGAACCTTCCAGAAGGACAACCATCTATGCAGCACTCCACCAATCAGGCCTTTATGGTAGAGTGGTGAGATGGAAGCCACTCCTCAGTAAAAGGCACATGACAGCTGCTTGGAGTTTGCCAAAAGGCACGTAAAGGACTCTCAGATCATGAGAACCCAGATTCTCTGGTCTGATGAAACCAAGATGGAACTCTTTGGCATGAATGCCAAGCATGTCTGGATGAAACCAGGCATCGCTCATCACCTGGTCAATTCCATCCCTACGGTGAAGCATGGTGGTGGCAGCCTCATGCTATGGGGACGTTTTTAAATGGCAGGGACTGGGAGACTAGTCCGGATGGAGGGAAAGATGAACAGAGAAAATTACAGAGAGATCCTTGATGAAAACCTGCTACTGAGTGCTCACCTTCCTACAGGACAACGATACTAGAACGTGAAAAAACAGTTTGGTACTGGAATTGTTGTTACTTTCGGTACTTCTGTCAAATGTGTCACACGTCGTCTACTGATTGAGAGAAGATCAAATCTGTCTATCAGCGCAGCTTACTCATTGCTTGCTTTAGCCTGCCATGAGGAACCACTGAACTCACTTGGAGTCTGGGCTGCATCACCATTTATGTCATGCAGCACAGAAGTTAACACACTTGAATAATCATCGAGATCATCTTTACTCAAGCCTGGAATGGACTCTGTGTGTGAATGACCTCATGGTCATGGTCATGTGTGTGAATGACCTTAAAGAGAAGGCGCACACTTATATAAAAGAAGAGATTGCTTCTTCTATGCAAATGATGTTGCTCAGAACAATAAAATAAGTCCCAAATGAAAGGTAAACAGATTGTTTTGCATCTGTCGACTCATGAAATCAGCCAAAACAAGCTCAAGAACTCAATACATGCAAACACTCCTATTCAATACGCATTCACCTGTATTGTGGATAGGCCTAGGCTACATCTTGATTCACCCAGTTTATCAATAGAGATTTACAATTCAAATCAATTATAAAGATTATGTTGTTATGTAGTTAGATTTGTATTAAAAACGTATTGTATAATTGATTAATTAATGCATACATAAAATAATTGAACTTAATGATATTGAACTGAAAAGATCTGTCAGGATCAGGTGCCATTCTGAGATTTTGGCTACTATGCCTTCTTTTTTTGCCATGGTATCATTTTCATATCATTTAGGTATCAGGTATCGTGATGGTATCGATTATCGTGCTACTAAACCTGGTATCGGTATCGAAGTCCAAATTTTGGTATAGTGTGAGCTGCGTGGGAGAACTGTGCTACCAGCTACTGTTTGTGTGTCTGTGACTTTTTATGTCAGTGTGACAATGAAACCAAAGGAGACCTTGGGGATGCATCTCCCACACGACCATGGGCCTTCAGTGTGCATGCAGAATAAAATAATGGACATGGGGTTCTGCTGTGACTTCCTCAACGCTATCACAGAGAGGTTCACCCTGAAGGACAGACAAATGGACTAAGGTACAGTAGGCTAAATGCATTTTTCTTAACAATTTGCGGGTTAGACTACTGTTGAATGAACATTAAAAATGACAACATCCCTTTGATACATTTGATTTATCAAGCTAGAATTTCATTTTGCTTAGAATTTCTATTTTTTAATTTAAACTGTATTTTTCGGTCATTTCAATTGTTGATATGGACATTTCATTATAACCTTTTATTACGTGTGTGGGTGTAATAATATGGTTGGTTGTAACTGTGGATGCTACATCGGTCTATGGCTGAGCTGAGTTGAGCAGTGTGTCATTTTGTTGGAAGATATGAAATATTCCACAATCTGTGGCTACGTTGGTATTTACATTTGGTGACTTACATTTTTTTTTCAGTTATTAGCCCATGTCACTCTGGTGGCGCTATCTGTTGTATGGTGACCTTGGGCTTCACCAGGGTTTATTTGTGAGTAAATCTGGCTTTGATAATAGCCAGTGCCTATCCTGCCACCGACCACACTGTACGTCACTGTCGTACATCAACCAAAAATGTATGCACTGGCATTGGATAAAAGCACCTGCTCAATAGCATTCTCTATACTTTTACATTATATTATAACCATAGTTGCTGGAACTGCACCATTTGAAAATAAAACAGAACAGTATGGTTTGCGTCGTCATGATAGTATGAAAAGGGTATAAGATACCAAAGGCTCCATCCAGTATCTGAGACAGACGGCACTATGTGAAAAGACCCTAAGTCAGACTCTGATGGCGTTTCATTAGTATCCATAGGGCCCACTGTAGGAGATCCCATCCTCAGTGCAAGGCAGCCATGTGGCCAGCTTTCCACCACAGATGAGACTCCCACCTGAACCCCAAGGCCTCACACTCTCTGTTACACACTCATGCACACATTCTCAATCCCTCACACACACACACATCTGCACACAGATATGCCCAGCAACCACCCAAATACTTAGTCCCACACACACATGCATGTATGCACAACATACACTCCATCACAGTTCACACACATCCACGCAGGAACACATACACACACACACACACACTCTCGCTCTTCACACACTAATGATCGAGAGAAGAGATTCCCACCCACTTACAAGAAGGGTAGGAGAGAAGAAAAAGGATAAGGGCTCGTCTAGGAGAATGCCCACCCCCACTCCCTCCCTCCCCCACCCCCCGGAGGTGAACCCTGACACTGCCTCCCCCAGCAGTGAGCCTGGTGGGCAGCCCCGTGGACGGGAAAGGAGAGCGGAGCGCTGGAGAGCTCAGGGGCTCTAGAGTAGAGATCTAGTGCATGGTGGGTAGCAAAGCTCTTTGCCTGGGACACTTCAAGCTGAAGCTCCCTCCTGCACCCACGCCTCTGAGTGAGCGCCTAGCATTAGCCACGCGCCCAGTTGAATGCAGCGTCTAAACGCATTAGCTCTCTCGCCACTGATCCAAATCCAAATACAATCGCCCGCACCCCTTCCCCCGCATTGTGCTTGTCATAACTGAACAGGAGCTAGGTATTCTACAAACGTGACCATTCCACTGAGTATCAAACTTGGATTGTCCTCGTAGATTATCCTTTATTAGTATGCTGAGTTTATGCCTAGGCATTAGCTCAGAGGCTAACAGGTCTCAAAGAATGTTACCTGTCACATAGTTTAGGAACACAGGATGCTGCTGAGGGGAGGACAGCTCATAATAATGTGAATGGCATGGCATCAAACACATGGAAACCATGTGTTTGATGTATTTGATACCATCCTGCCTACTCTTCTTCAGTCATTACCACGAGCCTATCCTCCCCAATTAAGGTGCCACCAACCTCCTGTGTTCAGGAACCACCTCTGTTACACACCCTACATAGCATGATAACAGAGAACTTGTGACAATGGTATAGTGTGTATGCGTGTCTGAGAGAGAGAGAGAGAGAGAGAGAGAGAGAGAGAGAGAGAGAGAGAGGCAATTAAATAATAATTAACACATGGCTCAATGGCCAACTTGGTCAAGTATACATAAGCATATTTTGTCAGGTCCGGCAACCCCTCTCTACAGTGCCTATACCCTCTCTCACCCACCCACTCCCTTTCTCACAAACACCAAACACAGGCACTAACTCAAGAATGCATGCACCCTAATTTACACATGTTATGCATACACATTTCCAATTTACTCAGTGAGACAGTGGAGTTGCATCATCAATCAACTGACATTAATTACTTCCAGATTATCAACTCCAAAAATTGGTACCATGATAAGTGGCAGTCAACTGTAAAGGGACTATACTTTAACCACTGATGCAGAGTATCTTGTCAGTACAATGTACCCACTCATTTCATGGTGCATGAACCGATAACTTGGCAATTTACCATCATTATTCCCATTACACAAACCCCCTTCCCAACATCACATAGACAACGCTTAGTGGTATAAGAATGGTGCGTAAACTAGTATGGTGTGCTACAATAGAAAACGTAATTAACCCACCTGGAAAAAAAGTAAAAACGACGTTAGAAAGCTGTGACCAAAAACAAAATGCGAAAAACCTAAAATGAGCGGCAATATCTCTCGGACAAGCATTCCTCCTTCGCTCTCACAGCCCTCGTGTAAAGGAAACAAGCATGAGACGCATAACACTCGTCTATTTTCAAGAACTTAATCCAATGTCGACTCGACAACGAAATCTCTGTTGGACGTTTCCAAAAAGTGATTCTGCCACATTCTTGTCCTGTTTTCACAATTGTTGGTGGCATGAGAGAGCTTGAACAACCATCCGTCCTGCATCCACAAACCTAGTTAATTTAATTAGGCCTTTCTAGAAAGTTGGAATCACCGCGCAAATGTGCAGCGCTTTTTGGTTGGTATCCACAGCTGAAAAGTCCAAAGTTCTCCCATATAAAATCAGCGGGCCGTGATGTTTTAGTTGGTAGTCGCAGTTTGGGAGTCATCCCTGCCCTTGCATTTAACTCGAATGACGGCCAGGGATGAGCCACGAAAGTTAGACATGCTGAGAATAAGCGCACACCGCCTATCCCTATAATTTATAATTCCGTGTACATGTGTACTGAATGAGCTACACGGCTCTTGGTAATATGTCTTGGTTTATTGAGGCAAAAATTGCGGAGGCATCTTCAGAAGCCTGAGAGTTAACATTGCCTGTACACATAGGCTACACTTGGGTTGAAGCGCATTAGGAAAAATACGTGCAACATTAGTCCCGCGCGAAATTCGGTGGTGAAAAAGCAACAATTCTGCCTATAACGGCTCTAATGCATTATCATCAAATCAATGCCATTCACTCTCTGCAAAGTGTCACTGAACATGTTAAAAAATAACTGTGTAGAGAAGAGCGACGGTGCGCGAGTATCAATATCAACTCCGCCCGTAATGATGGGCATCAACAATTGCTTGGGTAAGTCACAGCGTAATTTCAGTCAGTAAACACACACACACATTCAGCGATTTGAGCGAAACAGACAGATATGGTAAATGAAGAATATACTGTAAGACCGCGTTGGGGGAGTGAGAGAGATCTGTGTGTGTGTGTGTGCGTGTGTGCGTGCGTGCGTGCGTGTGTGTGTGGGTGTGTGTGTGTGAGAGAGAGAGAGAGAGAGAGAGAGAGAGAGAGAGAGAGACAGACAGACATTTCTCATGTCTCTATATAGGGTTGTATCGGTTTTCTGCAGTTAGTGTGAGATGTGCATGCTCATTACATTTGCTCTTGTTTGGAATATTTATTTCGATGCATATAGTGTGTCAGGATAATGTCAATGTATATTTGGTGCATCCTAGGAGCAGGCACAATTCATTTGAATAATCATTATTCTGGATTCAATTCATGATGAAAGTCCTGTGTGCATTACCATGTCTTGTATAGTTCTGTAAATACATAACTTGATAAGAGCAGAGAAGAAAAAAAGAATCACCTCCACACTCTCCCATTACGAACAAGGCATGCTGACTGTCGACTGAGGTTTATTTATGTGTATTGTTAATTGCTGGTAATGCAAGTGTAGTGGAATTGCTAAGAAGGGGAGAATGCGCCACTCCAAAGTTCATGCAAGACAGACCTGTTTTATTTATTTTTATTTAACCTTTATTTAACTAGGCAACCTTTATTTAACTTCTGTAACTACTAACTAGCACTAGGCCTATCCGTTGAAACAAGGTTGGATATGTTTCCACTTGACAGTGCAGATATATTCATTCAATATGTATGTATTTATATTGGTTGGTTCAAGTCATGACATGCACGTGATTGGTCATGTTCTGAAATAGTGCATTCTATTTACGTATTTACAATGGGTATGAGTTCACCATGTACATTTCCAGATAGATAGATAGATAGATAGATAGATAGATAGATAGATAGATAGATAGATAGATAGATAGATAGATAGATAATGGCGGCTTCCTGGGATGTCCTTTTGTATGTTATTGCAAGTTAGCTAGCCTGCTCTAATAGTATGTTATTGCTGTAAGAGCGAGTTAGCTAGCATGTTCTAATTGTACTGGCCGCATTAGCTCCATGCTAATTCACAGTTATTTCCATGCTAACAGAGGAATCTACAGCCATACTGTTGTCCTGCACATCTAATGTGCTTCCTTGTGTCTATCGTCAGGTACTTACATTTATTTTATACTATTTTGTCATTGTTTTGATGTTTGATTACAAAATACAGAGTCTGATATTGACATGCAAGTGACGAATCACAAATCTACAGCCATCAAAGTACTGTTGTCTGGCACATTTAATGTGGTTCCTTCTACTGTCAGAATAAACACCAATCAACTGGGATCGCATGCGGGGCAGTTCTTTATTTAAAAACACAACGCAAGAGAGTTACGAAGTACGATCACATCTGCTACACTGGTCCGAGACCTGTGTTCTTGTCTTTGTGGGATATCTGTTACACTTTGGTGTGTTTAAAACCCTACAATAAAACACAGATAAACGATATACTGTTCTTACACATGTCAAACTGTGCGACCATCACATCACAAATTGTCTGGCATTACAGTGTGGTTACTACATGATATGGCCCTACAACTCACGTTACACACACTTCACATACTGGCTTGCTCCACTTGTAGGCACACCTAACTTGTTAAAAACAAGTGAGTCCAGGACAGGGTGTAGCCAACGAGTACCCTTGATGAGACTCTCACACTCAGAGAAGTTCATCATTCATATTGATGGTGGTAATAACAAACCATTCAGATAGTATTCACAATTTGTTACATCAATGTATACTTTCAGAATTAGTGGCCCAGCATTTGAATTGAAAGTGTCCATACTATATTTTGAAGTGGTGTTAGTCTATAGGGCTCCTAGTGTCTCATTAGTGTAGTATAAGCTGTTGCCAGGAGAGGCGCTGTGGCTTTTCATCACTCTAAGGTGGCGCATGTTCCCCAACGTCCTCGTATGCCACAGATAATCTCCTGGAGCTGCCACAGCTGCAGGCCTGCAGCCATGAGCTAATTAAAGTATACACTTGCCAGCCCAAAGTATACACTTGCACACTCTCTATTTAGAAACGGTGGATATTCCCTTCAGCCAATGCTTACACCAATCTTATGCTTTAAAACCCTCCATATACACCACACCATTTTTTTTAAACAATGAGCCTTATCCCACTCTAGTAGTAAGTTGAGGTGAAGGGTCACTCACCGTCATTAGCCAATGGCATCCATGACGTAACGTTATGTTAGATCAGTGCTCAAAAGGAATACACGAGAAAGGATACACGAGAAAAACAAGTGGTCCATAAGTTACGATATCGGCTAACGATAAAAGTGCCAGCCATTTCTTTCTCGCTCTCGAATGGAATATTCATGGATTTAGTTAGCCAGAGAGATTTATCATAAGAAGGAGACCTCCCCCCATACATATTGCTGCCAAGGCACAGCGGCAGCGAGCTAATGTAGACAGCTGAAGTTTTACTGCACCGGGCAGGGCTGCAACCTGTTCCCCCTTTTATTTGAATTAGTCAGAGGCGCCCTTCAATGTGATTATCCCAGACGAGGTCTCCCCATTAGATAGCAGTGGCGGTAAATCCTCTCAGGAAGACATATTATATAAATGCATTGGCCTTGTTCTATGGTCCGAGCAGTGAAAGCTGTCTACACACACACCTAAAAGAAAAACATCTTGGGAATTGGTTGTTTCTGCTATCATTAAGGGATGGATTTACAATGGCTCCATGAGAAATTCACTTGCACCGGCTGCTCTGCTGGACAGAGTTGTCGAGACTATAGCCCCAAGCTTAGACTCAGACTGAAGCAGTGGGGACAAATCATTTAGCACTATTCCCAAACTTGCCAAGGCTGGTCTAAGTGAGAAAGTTATTTTTGTTGTTGTTGGTTTCTGCTCTCTTCAAATGTAAAGCGTCAAAGACACTAGACAACCTGCTTTGCTTTGCTTGGATCCTCCCCCCGGTGGAAGAATAAAGGGGAAGCTGCTGACCTTCATCAAGGCGAATGAGGGCCTGCCATTAGTGATAGGCAAGAGGCCGAGTCAATGCCATTTCATTAGGGGAGGCATGGGGGGACTCCGGGGGAGATTAAAAGCTGGCAGTCGAGGAGGGAGACGTAGAGGAGATGGGCAGCTTGGCGCTGCTCAAACGCTGCCAGGAACCCAAGACAAGCTTGGGTCTGCATCGAGGGCCCTTTTTTCTCAAGCTCTTCCTCCCACATTCCCTCCCTCTGTCTGGGGTGCTGACCCAGCTGAAAAAGTGTCATAATCTGATTGTACATTGAAACTGCAATATCTAACTTTTTGGGCAAGCTGACCAAATTCACATAGAATTTGTCATTCTCATTGAAAGCAAGTTCAATATGCGGTAGATCTGTTCTATGTTCGCTATTTATAAGCTTCCCGTTTATAAGTTTTGTTTTGCATCTTTCATTTACGGTTTTGTACACCAGATTCAAACAGCTGAAAATATCATATTTTTGGTTATGGAAAATATAGTTCACAGTAGTTTAGAAGGTACAATGATTCTCTACACAATGACTGCTTGTTTTGTCACATAAACTGAAATTAGGCGAAAATTTTAGCAACCAGGAAATGGCAGAGCGATTTCTGCATATTGCACCTTTAAGGTAGATTTGACCTACAGTTCATTCAATTGAGTAGAGATCATTAGGCCATGGCTCAATTACGATTGGCGTCTCTTTTCCTCTCATTCCTTCCTCCACCTCTCTCTCTCTCTCTCTCTCTCTCTCCTGCTTGTCAATGTTGATACTTTATCTCCCTCTCTCTCCTTAAAATGTCCCTTGACATCCCTTGGAAGGTACGAGTTAAGTTTCCTCCGAAACCGATGATGGCGCAGAGGGTGACTCTAGCTGATACAGATGACGGTGGGGAGAACTGTATGGCACCAATTAAGTATATGCGTGCCACGGCATTGGCGCCATCCTTATAGCTATAAAGCTGTCGGACAGACCTTTTAAATGTCTCCTCAGGTCTGTTTTATGAGAGAGAAGTCCAAATGAAATCATTGCCGTAACTCCTGTGATGACTGTCCTGAGACCATAACCGTCAACCATGTTTACAGACAGTAAATATATCATTTTAATGACACTGATAATGCCAAAATGATGAGGTGAGAGAGAGAAGTGGATTTAAGGCGATTAAATATTTTTCACCGTCTCAATTGCTCCCCAGTGACATCATTAGCTGTAAATGAGGTCTGGTCGACCAAGATGTCTTTTAGTACACTATGGAGACGTGGTTTGTCTTACGTTATAATAACGTTAGGAGATATTTTCACATGACAACCTTCAGTCTGACCTCTTTCACTGGACACTACTGTGGATATTACTGTGAGCTGACTCATCTGCCGTGACTACATTACAGGAGAAGTTTCAATAGAGTAGTGTTGTCCAGATGTACTACTTGCCTACACCTGGCTGAGCACGCCTGTTTTTTAAGACTTGTTACAGGAAACTGAAATTGGACAGGTCTGACTGGCGCTATCAAGCTCTGCAGATTGCCTTTTGTTTTGATCAATATATGATATATAGAGTTCGTTTGGAAGTTCGTGTTCAGACAACTTCCTTTTTCCAAATGTTGTTGTGTTACAGCCTTATTCTAAAATGGATCATTTGTATTTCTTTTTTAATCTACACACAATACCCCATAATGACAAAGTAAAAACCATAGGTTTTTCAAAAACATAAATAACTTATTTACATAAGTATTCAGACCCTTTGCTATGAGACTCGAAATTAAGCTCAGATGCATCCTGTTTTCATTGATCATCCTTGAGATGTTTCTACAACTTGATTGGAGTCCACCTGTTTGATTGGACGTGATTTGGAAAGTCACACACATGTCTATATAAGGTCCCACAGTTGACAGTGCATGACAGAGCGAAAACTTGGCCATGATGTTGAAGGAATTGTTTGTAGAGCTCAGAGACAGGATTGTGTTGAGGCACAGATCTAGGGAAGGGTACCTAAAGGACTCTCAGACCATGAGAAACAAGATTATCTGGTCTCATTAAACCAAGATTAAACTCTTTGGCCCGAATGCCAAGCGTCACGTCTGAAGGAAACCTGGCACCATCCCTACGGTGAAGCATGGTGGTGGCAGCATCATGCTGTGGGGGTGTTTTTCAGTGGCAGAGACTGGGAGACTAGTCAGGATCAAGGGAAAGATGAACAGAGCAAAGTACAGAAAGGTCCTTGATGAAAACCTGCTCTAGAGTGCTCAAGACCTCAGACTGGGCTGAAGGTTCACTTTCCATACCCAAGAAAACTCGTGGCTGTGATCGCTGCCAAAGTTGCTTCAACAAAGTACTGAGTGAAGGGTCTGAATACTTACGTAAAAATATATTTCAGTTTATTTTGAATAAATTTGTAAAACAATTTAAAAACCTGTTTTTGCATTGTCATTATGGGGAATTGTGTGTAGTTAGATGAGCAAAATAAACAATTGAATCCATTATAGAATATGGCTGTAAAGTAACAAAATGTGGAAAAAGCCAAGGGGTCTGAATAGTTTCCAAATGCACTGTATGGTCCTGTGTGGATCAGTTGGTACGGTAGAGCATGGTGCTTGTAATACCAGGGTTGTGGGTTCAATATCCACAGGCGACCAGTATGAAAAAGTATGAAAATGCATTTATTCACAACTGTAAGTTGCTTTGGATAAGAGTGTTTGCTAAATGACTAAAATGCCAATGTAATCAATACTCCCACTCTGTGTCCACCTCAGCTACGGGTTGCCTCTCCTTACAGCTGGCCATGTCTGTAGTGGAAGTATGGGCAGCTCAGGCCTTAAATGGCAATCTGATTGCTGCTCTGTGTAAAGTAGGCTGCTGGAGGAAAAGAGTGCCATTTTAGGTGCTACTGAACTGCATTATAAAAAATAACACACCTTTTCTGTCATAAATTGTCTCGCCAAACCAAACATGTGCGCATTATTTTGTCTTTGAAGAGTGTTTTTCTCTTCGACTCAAGCTTCTCCTGATGTGGAAGACAGAAAATGAAAGAAAGAAAGAAGCACCATGTTGATGCACACAAAGCTGGAATGCTGAGGAGAAATTACTTTATGTTATCACCGACACTCATACAATTGGTTTGACCACCCATGCAAGACTATTGCTAAGTCTTTAATTTTCTCTTTCTTCTCGGAATGAAATGTAATTAAAACTTGTCCGGTGCAAACTGGGAAGACTAGAAGAGAGCTTAATTTAGTCTGAGGACAAAGCAAGGCAGTTATCTATCAAACTCATCTTAAAAGGAGCAGCCAGACGTCGTGTGTAATTCTGAAGTGCAGTTAACTGGGAAACCAATTGTTAGAGACCTACGGTTCAATTTATGTTATTTATTACTTCGGGGTGCTGTCATAGGAGCCGGAGTGGACTCTGCTTCAGCATAAATGTTCCACGGTTGATAAGATTACACGTGCCTTTGGCAGTGCTACCTTCCACAGAAATGTTTTGCTTTTGCTCTCTGAGAATAAGTAGAGAGGGGAGTTGGCTTTCAGTGGCTGCTGGGCTGTCTGAGCCCCTTCTGCTCTCACCTTGGTCGGAATCGATTGCCCGAATGAGGCCGTAAATCACAGAGCTGTTGACCTGCCGACTCACTCTTAAGTCCACGACTTGACAAAAAGCGTGTGAGAGAAACGAGGACCTGTCACAACACCATCTATCACCTTTCCTCCGGACATTTTCTCCCATCACAGCTCCTTCACTGTCCTCTGAGGGTTTGCACAGTTAGCAGGGGCTTGCTGCCTCTACCCAGATAAGCTATGGGTCTCCGTGGGCCACGACAGGCCGTTCCATCAGTGAATAATGGAGTGTGCAGCTAAGACTTACAGCTGTATTTTGGTATCCATTACTAGAAGTGAAATCAGCTGACAGTTTTATGTACAGTGCCTTCGGAAAGTATTCTGACCTCTTGACATTTTCCACATTTTGGTAGGTTACAGCCTTATTCTAAAACTGATTATACAGATTTTTTTCTCCTCATCAATCTACACACAATACCCCATAATGACAAAGCAAAAACAAGTTTTCGTAAATTTTGCTTATTTACTCAAAATAAAAAACTGAAATATCACATTTAGTTAAGTATTCAGACCCTTTACTCAGTACTTTGTTGAAGCACATTTAGCAGCGATTACAGCCTCGAGTCTTCTTGGGCATGACGCTACAAGCTTGGCACACCTGTATTTGAGAAGTTTCTCCCATTCTTCTCTGCAGATTCTCTCAAGCTCTCTCGAGTTGGATGGGGAGCATTGTTGCACAGCTATTTTCAAGCTACTCTAGAGCACGGTCAGAGTGACCATCGGGTTCTTGGTCACCTCCCTGACCAAGGCCCTTCTCCCCCGATTGCTCTGTTTGCCCGGGCGGGCAGCTCTAAGAAGAGTCTTGGTGGTTCCAAACTTCTTCCATTTAAGAATGATGGAGGCCACTGTGTTCTTGGGGACCTTCAATGCTGTAGCAATGTTTTGGTACCCTTCCCCAGATCTGTGCCTCGACACAATACTGTATTGGAGCTCTACTGACAATTCCTTCCCCCCTTGCTTGGTTTTTGTTCTGACATGCACTGTCAACTGTGGGACCTTATATAGACAGGTGTGTTCCTTTCCAAATCATGTCCAATCAATTGAATTTACCACAGGTGGACTCCAATCAAGTTGTAGAAACATCTCAAGGGATGATCAATGGAAACAGTGGATGGATGCACCTGAGCTAAATTTCGAGTCTCATATTAAAGGGTCTGAATACTAATATAAATACGGTATTTCTGTTTTATATTTTGAATAGATTTGCAAACATTTCAAAAACTTGTGGGGTATTGTATGTAGATTGCTGAGGATTATTATTTGTTTTAAAAAATTTTTATAATAAGCTGTAAGATAACAAAATGTGGAAACAGTCAAGGTGTCTGAATACTTTCCGAAGGCACTGTATCTCACTTAGTTTGCTCTCATAGTGGACGGGCGTCAATGGGAGTCATATACTCATAAAAACACATGAAGGTAGTAGTAGAATTTGGGGATGAGGTGTTATTCAAGGAAACAAAATACATGACTATAAAAACATACGTATGTCTCTTCTGTAGCTCAGTGTGGTCCTCTGTAACTCAGTTGGTAGACCATGGCTCTGACAACACCAGGAAAGTAGGTTCAATTCCCAGCACCACCCATACATTAAAACTGTTAGTCTCTTTGGATAAAGTGTCTACTAAATGGCATATATAATTGAAGTTGGAAGTTTTCATACACCTTAGCCAAATACATTTAAGCTCAGTTTTTCACAAGTACTGACATTTAATCCAATTAGAAATTCCCTGTCTTAGGCCAGTTAGGATCACCACTTTATTTTAAGAATGTGAAATGTCAGAATAATAGTAGAGAGAATGATTTATTTCAGCTTTTATTTCTTTCATCACATTCCCAGTGGGTCAGAAGTTAACATACATTCAATTAGTATTTGGTAGCATTGCCTTTAAATTGTTTAACTTGGGCCAAACGTTTCGGGTAGCCTTCCGCAAGCTTCCCACAATAAATTGGGTGAATTTTGGCCCATTCCTCCTGACAGAGCTGGTGTAACTGAGTCAGGTTTGTAGGCCTCCTTGCTCACACACGCTTTTTCAGTTTGTCATAAACCAGCTCAAAGCCCGAAACAAAAGGGAGACAATGTGGAGATAAGGAGTAACAAAATATATATTTATTAACTAAAGCAACTAAGGAAAATATACAATGGTGTGTGTAATCAGTAATCAGTAGTGTAAGTGAGTGTTTTGCATGCATGAATGTGATAATGCAGGGTTTTGAAAGGTGCTAAGGCAAACAACCAAAAACCATCAAGAAACACAACAAAAGCTATCAAAGTGTCTGCATGGAGAGAGTCTCCTCCATGAATGGGGAACTGGTGTATTTATCCTGGGAGACACCGGGCCCAGGTGTTTCCCATGTAGCTGACGACCCTCCCAACTCCACCCACCAGAATCCTAATAAGGAAACAACAAAGAGAGAATACGGCAGACAGAGTGGGAGGGTCGTCACAAGTTCTACCCACAAATGTTCTATAGGATTTAGGTCAGGGTTTTGTGATGGCCACACCAATATCTTGACTTTGTTGTCCTTAAGCCATTTTGCCATAACTTTGGAAGTATGCTTGGGGTCATTGTCATTGCAATATTTTGCTAAACATTTAAATACTCTCCTGCAACCCTCCTCACCCAATGTGGCGTGGATCTGCTTTTTTTCCCTAAAGTATTTAGGAAAGCTCTCGTCAGTTCGAACAACGTTACTCTAACCAGAGCATAAAGAACCTGTTATTTTTATCCCCGGATTCCTACCGCAAACTGAACATTTTCATCTGGATCTTCAGAACTAGCTAACCGCAATCTCGGATGACTACTCCTGGCTAGCATTTCCATCCCAGAGCAAGCACCAATTAGCTTGAAGCTAGCCCGGCCAGGGCTCCTGTGCTACCACCGAAGTATACTCCTGGGCTACAATATCCGGACCCCTTCTACAGCCGGTACGGGGCATGGAACCCCGCAGATCCCCTACGACTGGAATACCGACATAATCTGCCCGAGGACTCCAACAGGCCCCTCAGGCGCGACGCCCGCTGAAGGACCATTATGCTAACCAGCTAGGCCTGCTAGCTACCTAGAGCTACTTGGAACCCTACTAATTCCACGACTGGTCTTTTGATGTCACCGCACGAAGAGGCAAAAATAGACTTACCCCCATTGTGACGTCCCCCAAAGGCTAGCTTTCTAGCCCCTGCTATCTGCTTGCTTGCTAACCCGGTCTGCTAACTGCTAGCTTGCCGGGCCCGGTCTGCTAACTGCTAGCTTGCCTGCCCGGTCTGCTAACTGCTAGCCCCTGCTAACTGCTTGCTAACCTGGTCTACTAACTGCTAGCTGCCGACCCCGGCCTGCTAACTGCTAGCTTACCTGCCCGGTCTGTAACTGCTAGCCCATGCTAACTGCTAGCTTGCTAACCTGGCCTGCTAACTGCTAGCTTGCCCCAGTCTACTAGCTGCTAGCTTGTTTAGCCCCGGCCTACTAACTGTTAGCATGTTAGCCTGCTAACTGTCTGAATCGTCGTGTCCCCAGCCAGCCCAACCACTCACTGGATCCATATGTTCACCTGGCTACGCATGCCTCTCTCTAATATCAATATGCCTTGTCCAAGTTAGAACTGCCAAAGGGGGCGGTGTTGCAATCTACTGCAAAGATAGCCTGCAGAGTTCTGTATTACTATCTAAGTCTGTACCCAAACAATTTGAGCTTTTACTTCTAAAAATTCACCTTTCCAGAAACAAGTCTCTCACTGTTGTCGCTCGCTATAGACCTCCCTCTGCCCCCAGCTGTGCCCTCGATACCATATGTGAATTGATTGCCCCCATCTATCTTCTGAGCTCGTGCTACTAGGTGACCTAAACTGGGACATGCTTAACACCCCGGCCATCCTACAAACTAAGCTTGATGCCCTCAATCTCACACAAATTATCAATGAACCTACCAGGTATAACCCCAAATCAGTAAACACGGGCACCCTCATAGATGTCTCCCAAACTAATTCGCTCTCCAAATACACCTCTGCTGTTTTCAATCAAGATCTCAGTGATCACTGCCTCATTGCCTGCATCCATAATGGGTCTGCGACCAAACGACCACCCCTCATCACTGTCAAACGCTCCCTGAAACACTTTTGCGAGCAAGCCTTTCTAATTGACCTGGCCGGGGTATCCTGGAATGACATTGACCTCATCCCGTCAGTAGATGATGCCTGGCTATTCTTTAAAAGTGCCTTCGTCACCGTCTTAAATAAGCATGCCCCTCTCAAAAAATTTAGAACTAGGAATAGATATAGTCCTTGGTTCACTCCAGACCTGCCTGCCCTTGACCAGCACAAAAACATCCTGTGGCGTTCTGCATTAGCATCGAATAGCCCCCGTGATTTGCAACTTTTCAGGGAGGTCAGGAACAAATATACACAGGCAGATAGAAAAGCTAAGGCAAGCTTTTTCAAACAGAAATTTGCATCCTGTAGTACTAACTCAAAAAAGTTCTAGGACACTGTAAAGTCCATGGAGAATAAGAGCACCTCCTCCCAGCTGTCGACTGCTCTAGAGGCTAGAAAACACTGTCACCACCGATAAATCCACTATAATTGAGAATTTCAATAAGCATTTCTCTACGGCTGGCCATGCTTTCCACATGGCTACCCCTACGCCGATCAACTGCCCGGCACCCTCCACAGCAACCCGCAGAAGCCCCCACCATTTCTCCTTTACCCAAATCCAGATAGCTGATGTTCTGAAAGAGCTGTAAAATCTGGAGCCCTACAAATCAGCCAGGCTAGACAATCTGGACCCTCTCTTTCTAAAATTATCTGCCAAAATTGTTGCAACCCCTATTACTAGCCTGTTCAATCTCTCTTTCGTATTGTCTGAGATTCCCAAAGATTGGAAAGCTGCCGCGGTCATCCCCCTCTTCAAAGGGGGTGACACTCTAGACCCAAACTGCTACAGACCTATATCTACCCTACCCTGTCTTTCTACGGTCTTCGAAAGCCAAGTTAACAAACAGATAACTGACCATTTCGAATCCCACCATTCCTTCTCAGCTATGCAATCTGGTTTCAGAGGGTGCACCTCAGCCACGCTCAAGGTTCTAAACTACATTATAACCACCATCGATAAGAGACATTACTGTGCAGCCGTATTCATCAACCTGGCCAAAGCTTTCGACTCTGTCAATCACAACATTCTTATTGGCAGACTCGACAGCCTTGGTTTCTCAAATGATTCCCTCGCCTGGTTTACCAACTACTTCTCTGATAGAGTTCAGTGTGTCAAAACGGAGGGCCTGTTGTCCGGACCTCTGACAGTCTCTATGGGTGTGCCACAGGGTTCAATTCTCGGGCCGATTGTCTTTTCTGTATACATCAATGATGTTGCTCTTGCTGCTGGTGATTCTCTGATCCACCTCTACGCAGACGACACCATTCTGTATACTTCTGGCCCTTCCTTGGACACTGTGTTAACTAACCTCCAGACGAGCTTCAATGCCATACAACTCTCCTTTCGTGGCCTCCAACTGCTCTTAAACGCAAATAAAACTAAATGCATGCTATTCAATCAATCCAGCATCACTACTCTGGACGGCTCTGACTTAGAATACGTGGACAGCTACAAATACCTGGGTGTCTGGTTAGACTGTAAACTCTCCTTCCAGACTCACATTAAGCATCTCCAATCCAAAACTAAATATAGAATAGGCTTCCTATATCGCAACAAAGCATCCTTCACGCATGTTGCCAAACATACCCTCGTAAAACTGACCATCCTACCGATCCTCGACTTCGGTGTTGTCATCTATAAAATAGTCTCCAACACTCTACTCAACAAACTGGATGCAGTCTATCACAGTGCCATCCATTTTGTCACCAAAGCCCCATACACTACCCACCATTGCGACCTGTATGCTCTCGTTGGTTGGCCCTCGCTTCATACTCGTCACCAAACCCACTGGCTACAGGTTATCTGCAAGTCTCTGCTAGGTAAAGCCCCACCTTATCTCAGCTCACTGGTCACCACAGCAGCACCCACTCGTAGCACGCGCTCCAGCAGATATATCTCACTGGTCACCCCAAAGCCAATTCCTCCGGAACAAATTGCAAAAATCTCTGAAGCTGGAGACTCACATCTCCCTCACTAGCTTTAAACACCAGCTGTCAGAGCAGCTTACAGATCACTGCACCTGTACATAGCCCATCTGTAAACAGCCCATCTATCTACCTACCTTATCCCCATACTGGTATTTATTTATTTATTTTGCTCCTTTGCACCTCAGTATCTCTACCTGTACATTCATCTTCTGCCGATCTACCATTCCAGTGTTTAATTGCTATATTGTAATTACATCGCCACCATGGCCTATTTATTTCCTTAACTTACCTCATTTGCACTCACTGTATATAGACTTTCTGTTTTCTTTTGTTCTACTGTATTATTGACTGTATGTTTTGTTTATTCCATATGTAACTGTGTTGTTGTATGTGTCGAGTTGCTACGCTTTATCTTGGCCAGGTCGCAGTTGCAACTGAGAACTTGTTCTCAACTAGCCTACCTGGTTAAATAAAGGTGAAATAAAAATAAAAAATAAATAAAATTGTCCATTTGGAAGACCCACTTGCGACCAAGATTTAACTTCCTGACTGATGTCTTGAGACTTTGCTTCAATATATCCACATCATTTTCATCCTCATGATGCCATCTATTTTGTGAAGTGCACCAGTCCCTCCTGCAGCAAAGCATCCCCACAACATGATGCTGCTACCCTCGTGCTTTACGGTTGGGATGGTGTTCTTCGGTATGTAAGTCTCCCCCTTTTTCCTCCAAACATAACAGTGGTTGTTATGGCCAAACAGTTCTATTTTTGTTTCATCAGACCAGAGGACATTTCTCCAAAAAGTACAATATTTGTACCCATGTGCAGTTGCAAACCATAGTCTGGCTTTTTTATGGTGGTTTTTGAGCAGTCTTCCTTGCTGAGCGGCTTTTCAGGTTATGCCGATATAGGACCCTGTGGCTATAGATACTTTTGTACCTGTTTCCTCCAGCATCTTCACAAGTTCCTTTGCTGTTCTTCTGGGATTGATTTTAACTTTTCGCACCGAAGTACGTTCATCTCTAGGAGACAGAATGCGTCTCCTTCCTGAGTGGTATGATGGTTGTGTGGTCCCATGGTGTTTAAGCTTGCATACTATTGTTCGTACTTATGAACGTGGTACCTTCAGGCGTTTGGAAATTGCTCCCAAGGATGAACCAGACTTGTGGTCTCCTTTTTTTTCCTGAGGTCTGTGCTGATTTCTTTAGATTTTCCCATGATGTCAAGCAAAGAGGCGCTGAGTTTTGAAGGTAGGCCTTGAAATACATCCACAGTTACACCTCCAATTGACTTAAGCCATGTCATAATTTTCTGGAATTTTCCAAGCTGTTTATAGGCACAGTCAACTTAGTGTATGTAAACTTTTAACCCACTGGAATTGTGATACAGTGAACCTGTTCGTAAACAATTGTTGGAAATATTACTTGTGTCATGCACAAAGTAGATCAACTTGCCAAAACTATAGTTTGTTAACAAGAAATGGAGTGGTTGAAAAACAAGTTTTAATGACTACAACCTAAGTGTCTGTAAACTTCCGACTTCAACTGTATATAAATCTTCATGGTGGGCTTTAACTAGACCGTCTTAGTTTTATGGACCAAACTGTGTCATGTCATTTGGTTTATTTTTACCCTTAGCTCCTCCAGAAATAATTTAAACAGGAGAGAAAGATAATAATATATTTTAATATATTAATACTAGTAATATTATCTCCCCCTCGCCGTTTCATCATCTCTCTGAAGTCTGAATTCATTACTCATCCCAGAAAGGTACCTAAAGCCACTGAAGTGAGCTATTTAAAAAAAAAAAAAAATCAAGCCTAGCCTCATTCCTCTCTCTTGCGCTGTGTAAAGCAAATGCAAGGATGCAAAGGGCCTGGAACATCAAAGTACCCCATCCAAATAGAATTAGGGGCCCTGGAAGTGAGACTGAGTGGCCGGAGGCTATGGGACAGTAACAGTGAACATACCTGCTGACTCGATGGCTCCTTGGGGCGAAGATGGAGCATAAAGACTGATGCAGGGGGAGCCTGGCCTGGGACACAGTTGAGCTTCAGGGCATGTTAAAAGGGATAGTTCTTCCAAATTACAAATTGTGACCGTGGCCAATGCATGAATTGCTGTCTTACCTTACCTGTCTTCCATAGACTGCTTATGTAGTGGACGTCACGCTGCTTGCTTAGCGAGTACCGCTTCCTCCTGATTCAGCTCACACCGAGGCTCAACCCAGGACCTTTGCCTTGCTAGCATGTGATCACTCTCCCAAAGTGTCTTACCAGTTTGCACACGTGAAAAGCTAGCTATTTGGCGGCGCAAGTGGGAACACTTCAGGCTGACACACATCCCCATGCGCCACATTCACCCACCAAACTTACTCCACAGCGACCCCAGCATTGTGCTGAGCGCAACTGCAGTCAAGGCACCATTTGTAACGGATGTAGCGCTGCTTCCTAAGCGAGGTCCACTTCCTCCTGATTCAGCTCCCACATCTCTTGTGTATATCCTGTGCAATGGCAACCTGCTCTTATACTGGCTTATGTACAGTTGTGGTTCTGCTTGTTGACTTTATTAAGCAATTACAGACTCTACTGAAGTGGGCCTATGCAGGGGATTTCTAAGGGATTGGGTTGCGGTTCAAACTGCCTGACTCATCTTGGTGAATCCCTCCTGTCAGGTTATTATGCTCCCCTATATGAACACCGTGGCTAGGCCCTGGATTGGGTTTATCTATTTATTTAAGCTCCAATGTCATATTTAAATTACATCTGGGCAGAAAATGGCTTGCAAGTGCTGCCACTAAAGCCCTCCATGATCAAGTTGTGAACAAGAGACACAGATAATGGCTCTTTACTGACAATGGGGACCTGAGTGCTTTTAGAATTATTATGGGGGAGAAGGGTACCCATAACACTTTCCAGGCACCACATCTCAAATCGAAGTCCTTACATTAGTTTCTGACTCTCACAGAGTGTAAATTATACTGGGACATTTGGGGGTCTCTATTTTTTTCACTGGACTTCCTATTTGTGCCTCCCCCCAAAAAAAATTGCTCCAGCAATTTGATGAAGAGAAAGACATTTGTTAAAAAAC